>NC_092815.1:116505031-116821031 GCF_023375885.2 Dermacentor andersoni | reverse complement strand
TCTATAACCCGATCGCGTCACGCGCCGTTAACCGAGTCACCGTCATTCGTGCGGCAGTTCGCGGCCGTCTTGCGCAATCGCTTCCTGCGCGCAGTAGACGTAAGCGAGAGTGGGCCCGAGAGAAGGTGCGCGCGGAAGAGCCCGTCAGGCCGTGGTGGCGGTCACAAGGCCGTGCGGAACTTTCCTTTCGCTCACGCCCGTCCACGAGCCGCGCGCGTATATGTGTGCGCTCGGCGGGGCGGAATAGCGCGGCGTCATTGTTTCGACACAATGGATGCCACCCTCCTTCGGCGCTCGGAAGAGGCGACTCCCGCCCGCACGGAAGGCAGAGCGAGAAGCGAGGCGGTTCGGGGGGAGAGGCGCTAATGAGGACGGACCGCTCAACGGGTTCGCGTTGTGCGCGCAAAATCCCCCGCTACACCCTCTTTACACCCTCAGCTAGGTCCTCTCCCAACGCTGTATAGCTGCTCGTGGCCGCTGCTTTTGTGACGCTGCTTTCTTAGGTGAGATCGCCGCCGAGGGAACGTTTTTCCAGTTGACCCACGCTCGTTAAGGGGCAGTTTATGCGGGTGCACTTAAACGACAGAAACGCTTTTCGAGCGCGCCCGTCTTCTGCGCGCCGAGGTTTAGAAAAGGACCACATAGCGATGGCGGGCATGACTAAGCCTGTGTAGCCTGTAGAGCCTTCGAGCCATTGAGGTCTTTCTTCTTGAAACTAGCTCCGCAAACCTATTTCGCTTTATGCCAAGATATGATGCCGTCTGGCTTTACGTCCCCTGCGAGGAAGAGCATCGCGTACCTTCGTGAACGACTGGAGAGGCCACTAACCTGTGCAAAACAGTTGCCACGCAGCTAGATGAGGCTGCAGGAGTATCTTTAATTGAGCTAGTACTTGTCCGCACATAGTGAAAGCACTTGACGGTGTTGTGTCATCCGTCTGGTCCCCGTCTTTAATATCGTCCAGTGATTTCGCAAGGTCATGCTGGTTTTGCGTAATGTGCTCTCCTGTACCAAGTACATTGGAACGTTTTCTTATGCGGTGATTGCACAAGTGGCCCGACGAATTGTAAACCAAAAAGTCGTCTTCATCAGACAAACATGCAATGGTCGGCCGGTCGCTCGGTGAGTCAGACAGTCACTGCAGATAGCGCCGTTATAAAAAGGGCTTGCGGATATATGAACTATGCAGCCTTTATAAATTCAGGCAAATTTTTCCAGTTACTTAGCAAGGAACGAGCTCCATTTTTAAGGAAGAAGATCCAGGAACCGAATTCACAAAGCTCTTTATTTGTAAGTTAATTTTGTGATTGGCCGGTCACCTTCGCTGATGATATGTCCAGCATCAAGGTTGGCAAAGCCTTTTGTGATTACGAGCATATATGCGCTTCGTGTTGCGACGTCGCAGGGGCATATCTGACAGTGGTGCTGCTAAAGAATATGCGATAAAAGTCATGCGCTATTCTTATGCCGGAACAAATCGTTATTACGTGCTATGTGCATGCAGACACCCTTGGGCTCGTTATGGCGCGTCCTGATGCTTGCGCATGCAGTATTCTTTATCAAAGATAAAATTGATAAAGTCTCATGGACCGAAACACCACATGACAACCAAACGCCATGTACGCGCTTAGGTAACTATTGAAGGCCGACAGTGCGTGCTGGTCGGGTCTCTATATGTGCGGTCCTGGCTTTCTAAATAATGCAGTTTCTAAATACACAGTGCTTAAAGCGAGAGGTGGGGGGGGGGGGGGGAACGGCTCGTTCTCCATTTTCTAAGGAAGGCCTCCCCGCTACCCCCTCGGCAGGTCAGCTGTAGCACTGCGGCACCCATGCGACAATCGCTGCAGGTGATTTTATTACCAGTAGTGCCTTGTTGGGGAGGGGGGGGCGGTCTGTCTAACCTTTAATTTTTCAACTAATCATTTCATCACGATTAATCAGTTGATGTAACCGGAGTGAAGGCCAGTCCCCTGCTGAAATATCATTAAAATCCTGGTATATATATATATATATATATATATATATATATATATATATATATATATATATATATATATATATATATATATATGAGAGTGCGTGAGCGTGTGCGCGCTCCACTGGTCGCCGCCCTATGAGCTCTCCTCCCCTCCCGCCTACTCCATTTAAGGGACACTTTGGGTCCTAGTGCTACAGAAGCGAACCTGTGAGAAATGGCCTCGATAACACAGAAAATGGCTTTACTTTAGGCTGAAATGGGTGATGACGAATAAAAAACAATAAAATATAAGATTGCATGGCAGGGTGGTTAGTGTAATGGTAAAAAGTGACTCTACGCCGTATGTTACATTACACTGAAACTAAAACGCTAGTACATTTGTAAGATGTTATACTAACATTCTACTAAAAAACCGAATGCATTGATGTTGAAGAGCAGAAATGACGACATAGTTAATCCGTCGCGGAACAAGGAGGAAACATTCCTCTGAGGTGAAGCGTAACGAGTAAAAGGGAAGAACTTCGAGTGGTTCAAGATCTTCGTTGTTGAAGATGATGGCGTTGAAGATGACATCGACGACACCGTCGTGCTTATTTATTATTACTATTTTCTTTATGGTTCACCTCCTTGTACGTATACCAACACACACACACACACAAACACACACACACACACACACACACGCACGCACGCACACACACGCACGCACGCGCACACACACACACACACACACACACACACACACACACACACACTCACACGCACGCACACACATACACGCACACGCACACACACACACACACACACACACAGGAGAGCATTGGTGTTTGTGAGTAGTCAAAATGCTAAAATGCAGGACTCACCTTGCATGGATGCACGAGGCTCAGGAGGTGCTATTGCTCAATCACCTATGGCAACAATTAGGTTAATTTTTGTGTGTGCATGGGTTGTCACTTTTTTTGCTCTCTATTATATTTCTAGTCCCTCCCTGTTCTGAGTAAGGTAGGCAGCCGTACAATTTTCAGGTAACTTGCCTACAGTCCTCTTTTTTTTGTGTGTGTTCTCTCTTTACACATCAATAATGAATACCTGAATGTGCGTTCGGTATTCCATGGGAAATTTGTTTAAAGTTTTATACTTCAAGGCATTTCCCTTCAGTCGAATACGTCGAAGACACCTTGCCGATTTGTCACGTGCCACAGCAACGGCCCACATTCCACACTGCGAAAGATGGTGCCACGCCAAGTCAAATTTCTAACTAAACACGAACGATATTTTATTGAGATGTTAGTCAGAGTATGTGCAATTACGATGAAATATAACTGGAAGTACAACAAATATTACTTAGAATTTTAACTGTAAATTTCAACCGTTAAAGGAACCTCTTCACTGGAGAATATTACTATAAGTAACAGATTGTTTGATCTTAGGCGAGTTGACAAAACATGGTAATGTTTGTAATGCTTCCTGATGGAATCTTTGTGCATGGTACTGTTCATCACGTGCCTTGAATGACTAATCTAATCGTGGGAACACGTTGCACCATAGAGAGAAATAAAGTGCAAGAAAAAAAAGGACAAGCGTGGGCGGTGACCAGAACAAATATCTAATTTCATCCACGAATATTTAATTTAATCGTTTATATCAAACATGTCATGGTCATTCATCATACTGCCAGCATCATAACTGTGTCACATGTCAGATGCTAGCGCCTTCTCATAACGTAGTGCAACGTCGCCAGCCCGACTTTGAACCTGAGAGAAATGTGTGGTGACACTTCGGCGAGCCGAGTTCATTGCACAGGTCTTCTCGGGCACGCGCTTTCGATATACGCAACAAACTCGTGGAACGCGCCCCTTCGAAAACCATTGCATTAACAGTGCCTGCATATAACAACGGCGGCGTGAGTGAACCACAACCGATGCCCAGTGGCTCAGTGGCATTCTCGTGACAAAGGATCGACGCGCAGCCGTTGTTGGCCGTTGTTGTTGTTCCCACGAACTCGCGCTTTCTGCGGGGCAGGTGGTCTGGCGGTTGTGGTGGTAGTGCAGCGGATTGCACTTAAACAGAGCGCGCATGCGCATGCCCCCTTCGGTCGCGCGGTATACGCGCTCGCAGCACGGAATGCGTAATCGTTTTCCGCCTTGTTGCGCCATCGTTGAGTCATTCGCGGGTCTTGGCGCTCTGGAGTAGTGCTCGTGTTGCGCAACCGCCCATTTGTCTTGTCCGCGTTTTGTCTTCGGCTCGTGGACAGTGCTGTTGAACCTGTCGAGGAGGCTATTGCTCTTTATCGTTACAGGTGCATAACGAGCAGGGAAGATATGACGCAGCGTGGGCGGCGGCGCTGGATTCCAAGCCACGGCGGGCGGCGTGTGAACGGCTATCTCGCGCGTGCACCTGGGCGGACGGCACCTGCAAGTGTCATCATTACCTTCGCGCGAAAGTGGCGCCCTGCCCGCTAGGCTGTGTACACTTGCGTCATACTTGAGTATGCAGCTCATCAAGTGCTGAACGGCTACTTTAGTCCAAACAATCACGTTATTGAAACAGAAACGGCCATGCGTATTTATAGTGATCTTGCACTCCGCCTCCATTGGAATGCGGTTGCTGCAGCCGGTGTCGAACACGCAACCTCGCGCTCGGCAGTTCAAAGCTGCGACACGGAGTCTGAAAGAAAAGATATATACTTCTTTCTTTAAGCGACTGTTTCTACTCGCCCGCGCATACTTCTTCATCTAGTCTCTGCCATTCTTTGGATTAACAGCGTTTTTTTCTCGAAGAATACTTGTTTTCATGGAGACCACTCACGGTCTTCTTCAACGAATTAAGGCCCCGGTATAGTTGGGCGGTTGCCCTTCACCATTTTTGCGGCTGATGTATAGCGATACTCGGCGATTGCTCCACCCTGGCAGTTGACGGGAGAAGGTGAAGCCACTCTCACGATTGCCGTGCAGAGGGCACCGGAAGGTTCCAGTGCGGTGGCCGCGAGGGCCTGCACAAAAAGTCGTTGTTCTGCACGCGGTTCGGCCCCACTGGTTGCGTGCGCGCGCTGGCGTGCGCCGACGCGCGCATATTCCGCTGCCGTGCGGCCGCTGCTGCACAATGGGAAGCCGAAGAAACAATTGAACCCCCGGGGTCGCCTCGCTCAATGGGGACCGCCGCCGCCGCCACCATTGCCACCGTGACGACGGGGGCAGCGCGTCGTGGGAAACCTTCTAATTGGTCTAAGCGAAGCGCGAGAAAGGTCTTCCCCGCTTCTCGCCAGTGGGTTTGGTTACACTTGCGTGCTGCATTGCCAAAGATGTGTCGCCAACGTGCGGAGGTTGCGTTCAGTAATGAAATATATCTGTCAAGCCACCAGGAAACCGTTTCACTGAACGTTCGTTGGGAATGTCTGTTGCGCATAGAAAAGATATTAACGATTGTGAATGGCTGGCACAGAGTTGGATTCGGGCGCAGCTGGATTCAAGGTAGTAATAGTAGTAGTAGTGGCTTAATATGGAAAACGACGCTTAGTTGTGCAGCCCAATAGGGAGCACGGCGCAGCGTCAGGAATGAGGGTGACGGAAAATGAGCGTGGAGGAATGGAGGCGGCACCTCCCTGCCTTCACATCTCGCAGTATAGACGTCTACCAAACGCCGCTGTTAATAAACGCCCAACATATTGAACGCAAAGGTGGTAAAGATCACGTTTGGCGATCTCTGCCTCTTTATCTCACCAAGAAGGCCGGCGATGAAAACGGCAGGTAAGCCATTGTGTTATTCGGCTTCTTTTTGCGCCGCTGTTCGAATTAGGGCAGTCTTAGGATTCGTTAACTGCTGCTAAGAAGGTGTTTTAGAAATAGCGCACCCAAGCGTCTTTGCCTACTCAAAGTGCCGCGCTCTGCTAGCGTTCTTTCGTGCCCCTTTTGCGTTCATTTGTACGCCCGCCGGTTTGCGTACCCTACTTTGGGTGCGCAAAGCCTGAACATCACTAACGACTTAGCATCTTACTCAACATTTTGCGCTTCATGTGTAATCTCAAAGCTTTTAATGTGTTAGCATTAAGAATGTGAAAGTGGAAAAAGCGTATGTGCGTGAAGTATGGGAAGCCGGTCACGTGTTAGAGGTAGAGAGGGAATGGGAAACGTTAGAAGAGCATGTATGTATGCATGCATGTATGCATGTATGTATGTATGTATGTATGTATGTATGTATGTATGTATGTATGTATGTATGTATGTATGTATGTATGTATGTATGTATGTATGTATGTATGTATCTAAGTAGGGCAACTGACGGTGGTCGGCTCCGGACCACCGTCAGTTGCACTTGCATCCTCGACGAGACAGGACGAGTGTCGAGTGAGCTACCGACCAACAATTTGCGATGTGGTGAACGTGGTTTGAATCGGGTCCGGGAACTCAAAGAGGTGCGACGTAACGCTAACGCATTTCGCTCGTATTTACCGCGAAATCGCCCCTGAATTTTTTGTTTTAACATGTCATATGTAAGTCAGTGCCGACCTCAAGAGCCCTTCTTACATTTAGGCTCCATAGGCAAGACGGATGTTGATATGAAATGCACAGGGGCCGCTGACAAAACATCGTCATCGAAGCTTGCTATAACTTCCGATAGGAAGAAGTGGAGCTTACCGCTATGACTGCGGTGCACGCAACTAGCTCGACGCGGCGCGGATCGCCGTGTACGCTGCGTCAACTACGCACTGGCTCTACTGTCGGGGCGACGTCGGCGGTTTTTGCTCCGTGACCGGGGCCTAAGGTCAGGCGTCCCTTGACCGGCGCGGTATGCGTGACCGTTCATTTCCCATTCGCCAGAACTCTTCTCGCGGCCGTCTTCACTGCTTGAGAGCTGTTGCAGCGCTTTGTATTCGGATGAAGGCAAGACATTCAGTGTGTACACACGGGCCCACGCGCACGTTCGCACGGTTTCAGCGCGCGGGAACTGAAGACGTCTTTATTGCGTCCAAATTACAGGGTCGTGTAGCTATCGTTGAAATAACGGTAGCGTGTATCCACTGGAAGCAAATCTGTGCTCTCGGCACAGTGCGTAATGCTTTCCTGACATTAACAGATTTGTACTATGTGAAAGGGGGCATTTAGTGGCTAGGGACAAAGCAGAGGATCTCCGTGCCGTAACAAGTCGCATTGGACGTGCGCGGCCTTTCTCATTGTGAATGGCACTGGTTAGCTTAGCCACGATCGTTTACATGGAGCATGCGATGTTCTGAAGACCTGAAGAATGCCTGTTAAACGTTTTCACACCATGTTCACGTAGTTGCGTTTACAGGAACTGCTGCTTCGTTCGTCGTAGATACTGCTGTGTGATAAAGGCTGAATTCGGCAACATAGGCGAACTTTATGTGGATCTTGAAATGTTTAAAGCAAAATGTGAATATACGCCGTCACCTTAAAAGAGTTCAAAATAAGAATCGATAAACCAGAGGTTAAAATGAATGCGCAACCACTGCCTCGAGTGGAGAAAGTGGTAGTATGTGGATAATGCCTCCTGGAATACCCTACACACCTATAAGAACTTATTGCTGTCGCGTGACGTCGCATATCACTGCGCATCCCATGCGCGGATTCCTTTTGTGATGGGTCCCATGATCCCTTGCCTATATAAGTGCACCGCCAAATAATTGATTACTCCTTTTGATACTTGCAAATACTGCCTGTCCGCAGTATTACAATGGCGAAGAGGATGGGACCCGCCCGCTTACACTGGCTCAGTACAAAACCAGCATCACAGATGACCTGCATGCAGATCGTGTGTGATTAGCTTCTGTATCAATTTGCATGCATATTGATACGGGTGCTGCTGTAACCATAGTTCCGAAGAGTGTTAGGCTGAACACATTTCCTGATGTCTAGTGCGAGCCATCGGAGTCGCCCTAAAGCGTACAGGGTGAAATGACAATGCAACGTTTCCATTACGAACGGAAGCCAGTCTTTCAGACTGCCAGTTATCATTATCAAAGATTACGTCAAACAAGAGCCGCTTCTCATGCGGCAAAATGGGCTCGAGAGGCTATGACTTGACTGGAAAAGGGTGTTGGGGGGGGGAGGAGGATATGAGTGTAAGCGACGCTAGCCAAGTAGAAGCGGTAATACAATAAGTTCCCAGGGGTGTATGTTAAGCAACTAAAGTGCTAAACAAGTATCAAACAAGAATAGTTCTAAATCAGAACAAGGCGTCATTCTTAGGCAAGGCCGAAAATGAGGCATATGCGTTACGGGACAAAAAGTAGGAAAGGGGCTGCAGAAACGCGGAGTTATACGCCGCGTGAGTCTAAGTGATTGGGAAACGCCGGTAGTTGTGATTCAGAAGAAAGATGGCTCGCTGAGATTGTGCCGAAGCTACAAAATGACAATTTACTCCGTGCTGAAGACCGACCACTACCGATTGCCTCGATCTGATGAAGACTTGTAGTCTGCAGTAGCGAATGGCAAAGTGTGTGGGATCTTTCAGCCGCATATCAGCAGATTTCGGTTAATACCAAATCCCGACCACTGCTAAATATTAATATGCAGATGGGGCTTTACGAGTTCCAGCGCTTACCATTTGGTGTAGCCAGCGCGCCAACCATTCTTCAGTCATTCGTGGATGAAGTGATCAAGGGCATACCGCACGCGGGATGTTACACAGATGATGTCACTGTCGGGAAAGCTCATCACCGATTGCCAAAAGAGGTTGGAACTAGTTCTAGTTCTGCGGCGGATTAATAATTACAAGGTGCTTTGAAAGAGGGAAAGTCGTTTACAGCGAAGCTATTAAGGGCTAGTTCCCCCAGGATCGTGTCCGCGTGTATACAACAAATTTCCCATACGAGGGCTGATATAGAAGATAGTGCAGTACCGGGCTGCCCCGCAGCGGAGGTGAAGTAGGCGTTAAGTTCACCCCATACCTGCGCCGATCCCGAAGATAGTACAATACCGGGCTGACACGCGGTGGTGGTGCCGTTCGCTATTAAGGGGCCCACATACACAGCTTCTTTGGTCATCCTTCTTCACAGAGTGGAAGGGGACTGAATTTTTTTTAATAGCACTGTGACTTATCTCGGTCACACTGTGTGCGCTGATGGCATCTACCCTACGGAAGAAAAGATAAAGGCAGTCACAGAAGCGCCAGAGCCTATTTGCCAAACGGAGCTAAAGGCTTATTTAGGCGTGCTAAACTTTTAGCAAAGTTGTTACGTAGCATTGCCAGCGTGGCAGATCTATTGTACCATCTGACGCGCAAGGGCGAAAGGCGGCCATGGATACGGGAGTGTATGTAGCCAAGCTATTGTTGCTACGAAGCAGTTGCTTGTCAAGAGTACTGTGCTCACTTTATACGGTGTAGCGAAAGCAATTGCTCGGTCGTGTGATGCTTTGTCATATGGGTTTGGGGCTGTCATATTTCATGACACCGTAGAAGGACATGAGAAGCCGGTAGCGTTTGCCTCTAGAACACTAGCATTAGTTGAGAACTATGCTCAATGCGAACGGGAAGCATTAGCACTGACATCCAGGTTAAAAGCATTATTTACACAGATCATCAGCCACTACTGCGAATATTAGGCCAAGACAAGCCTGTTCCTGCACTTGCTGCAGCTCGAATGCACAGATGGGCGATTAGCTGGCAGCGTACAGGTATAAATTAAATTTCTAAAAGGAAGGAACGCGAAAGCGGCTGATGCTCTTTCCAGCTACCACGTCCTATACTGTAGCGTCCGGAGAGCCTCCCAAGTGTCTCATGCGTTGTTACAACATCCCACTAAAATTGGATGACGTGGCTAAAGCTACTAGACGTGATACCGCCTTGTCTTGCGTGACGCACTTCATTCCAAATGATTGGCTTTTGCAGTGCTCCGAAGAGTTGAGACCATTTTATTCACGTCTCGAGGAACCACAAAAAAATTATGGGGTTTTACGTGCCAAAACTACTTTCTGATTATGAGGCACGCCGTAGTGGAGGACTCCGGAAATTTCGACCACCTGGGGTTCTTTAACGTGCACCTAAATCTAAGTACACGGGGGTTTTCGCATTTGGCCCCTATCGAAATGCGGCCGCCGTGGCCGGGATTCGAACCCGCGACCTCGTGCTCAGCAGCCTAACACTCGAAGAACCATCCGCAGAGGAAGAATGAGCAACATCGGGATCAAGGGTGATCATACTGGATAAGCTTCAGCTACTGGTATTGCATCAATTGCACGAGGACCACCCGGGAGCTAGCCGCATGAAAGCTAGCAAAAGGCTTTGTGCTGTGGCCGGGTGTCGACCTTTCGATTGAGAGCTACGTTCAGCAGGGTCGGGTGTTTCAGGCAGTTCAGAACGCTGCTTCATTGGTTCCATTACAACCATGGAATTATCCCACAAATCCCTGGCAACGCGTGCACGTCGGCTATGCTGTAAAAGGCTGCCAGGCGATCTAAGTTCTCGTCGACGCATTTTCGAAAGGGATCGAGGTCTGGCCTGTCTTATCCAATCATCATCATCATCATCATCATCATCATCATGATCAGTCTGGTTACGCCCACTGCAGGGCAAAGGCCTCTCCCATACTTCAACTACCCCGGTCACGTAATAATTGTGGCCATGTTGTCCCTGCCAACTTAATCTCATCCGCCCACCTAACTTTATGCCGCCCCCTGCCTGGTATTCATATAGGAGGTTGTGGCCATGTACTGCACCACTACTACAGCTAACAAAACCGTTGAAAGCTACGATGTGTGTTTGCCGCTTATGGTCCGCCAGAGGCACTAGTGAGCAATAAAGGACCATCATTCGTTTCGGAAAGGTCCTCGGCGTTTTTAAGTGTCGACGGTAAAATGCATGTCAAGACGCCACCGTATCATGCGGCTTCTGACGGAGTTGCTGACCATTTAATGCAGACAACCAAACAAGCCCTGTTGAAGTAGGCGTTGCCTGATGAACTTAGCTACAAGAAACGTTCCTTCCTGGAGTGTTTGAGCAGCTATCTATTGAGTTACTGAAATACTCCACACAGTATCACTGGTCAGACCCCGGCAGAAGTGGGTTTGAACAGGCAGCCACGGGTCAAGCTCTCACTGCTAAAACCTGATTTTGTCGCTCTCCATGCGGGGGCTGCAACAGCATATGAAAGGACAAAATGATCTTTTGCGTGGTGTTGGATAGGTGGGCTTCTACGACCTCGGCTACTGTGTTCTGGACTGCCAATTGAAGTAATTTAGTCGTGAATGAATTTATGGGAATACCCAGGGCTTTATATGTTTTATATATGTATATGTTTTCGTGGCTTTCCTGATTATTGCATTGATTATTGCAAGTTGTAAGACGTCCTTCTTGAGGAGTTGCAGGCACGGCGCTGCGTAGACGATTCGTGAGATAACAAAGGCCTGAACGAGGCGCAAAGTGGCCGATTCCTTCAGACCCCTCCACCTGCTGGTCACTCGTCTCATCATGTTCAAGATATGGTCTGACGTGAGCTTGATTTTTCTGATCATGGCTGTTACCTTGCCGTCCGCCTGGATCAGGAGGCCCAGGATCCTGAATTGAGGTACCGGGAGCAGTTGCGTAGCAACGGGGAGGGGGGGGGGGACGGGGTGCCTTGGGCCCCGTGTGCAAGGGGCCAGCAGGGGGGGGGGGGGGGTGTCATATACTTCTGAAGACACCCGGAAATTGCTGATATCCTCACCTTCCTCGACTACACCCGGGAGGGGGGTGTGACAGAAGACCTATGGGCCCCGGGTGCCAGACGATCTAGCTACGCCACTGACCGGGAGGATCCGGAAACCTTCCAAAGTTATTTATATGTTTTCTGCTTTTTTCCTTGATGCACTTGGTCTGACAATGGTCAGCTCCGACTTTTGAGGCGAACAGCAAAGGCCACAGGTCTTCGCATAGCTGTTGACAGCGTCAGCCGCTTTTTGGAGCGCGTTTTCCATCCAGCCATCCGACCCTGCCCTCGCAGTCCAGAGGGTGATGTCGTCGGCATATAATGCATGAATTGCATAATGCATAATTCGAGAAGCTTGGGCAACGGCAGGAGAGCCATGTTGAACAGGAGGGGGAAAAGGACCGAACCTTGCGGCGTTGGATCCTCTATCTCCCAGGAAGATCGGTTTGGATGTCTCCTCTCCTATTCTGATCCTGGCCGTTCGGTTGCGAAGAAAGTCTCGGATGTAGTTGTACGTTTTCAGTCCGCACCCCGTGTTGCGTAGGTTGCGGAGGACACTTTCATGCGTACGTCTTAGGGACCCCGGATTGCCCGCGTTCCTGGGCACATCCAAAGAAGGTGTTGAGTTTCTGACGTTGCCACTGAAACTGATAATTTGGGGCCTTTGGTTGGTTTTCTGTTATCGATCCCCAAGCCCAGGTAACGCCTGGTGTTAAGAGCACTCCAGCCGGAAGCCTTCGAAGAGATACTTTCTGTGCCTGGGTAAGGTTCCGGGGAACAAGGACGACAGGCGGGGGAATCGAGGCGCAGCAGTTGCCTCGGGTGCTGTATAGTGCCAACACGTCACGCCTGCGCGTTCATAGAACAGCGTGTGAAATGGTGCAGTGCAACGATAAACATTTTTATCAGCTTCAATGCATCGCCCTTAGCGGGAATTGGCCCAGCTTATTTATATTCTAACTACAACGTTCGAAAAAAGGGATGTGCACTTTACGTAACACGTTTCAGGACTAATCCAATGACAGCGCAAAACAAATAGAGCACAAGCTCCCAGACAGTAAGCACTGTTCTTATTCCGACGGCAGGCTAAACAATGCATATGGGGATGGCACTTTATATTTATAGTACATGAGACATACCATCTGGCTGATTGCAAGAGAACTGCTCAAGGAAGGAAGGAAGGTGAATAGCTTTAATGTAATTTTGTGTTGTTTAGGCTGTTATGTAAAACAATCCAGATCATGCACGTGCAGTAGATATGTCTGTTTTATGGGTGTGTGTTTCCTTTATGTTATATGTTATATGCATATGTTACATGCACAAGACTGTCGCAGTTACGCATGAAAGTGTATGTGCATACATGGAAAATAGTAGGGAAACTTGGGCGAGTAAGTAATTTTTCTTCATCCTCGTCTAGATAGCGCTTGTTGCTTGAGAAGAACATCTAAAACAATAAGTCTTCCTCATGACAAAGAAGAAACCGGCTTCGCGTTCATGCACCGACGTCTCCTTTTCATCGGGCGAGTAACAAAAGAAAAGGGGGGGGGGAATACCACATAGCAGAGTAACTCTATCTAAATAGTACTTCCTTGGTTGAGATTGCACTCCCTGGTGGTGCAACGCTAGTGGTTTGGCAGTTCTGTTTCCTGTATGTTGCGGGACTACATTCGTCATACAGTGGTTCGACGCTGCCAATGTACCTGCCTCTGCACAAGAAGTCTTGGCAACGAGGAGGGAATGGCGTATGTGCAGTCAGCGTGAGAAGTTCTCGTATAAGGGGACATTGCACTAGCGCGTAAAAAAGGACACGGACAGGAACATGAAAAAAGACACACCGAACGCGTTTTTCATGTTCCTGTCCGTGTCCTTTTTTACGCGCTAGTGCAATGTCTCCTTATAGGAATAACCACCAACTAGCCCAGCTTTCTGCCTTAAATAAGTTCTCAGCCGAGAGCTTGCCAGAGCATGTTGACTTCGTAGCGGGTTGTGCATTTGATTACAAGGGCTCCAAGATTATGAAGGTCATTTTGACATTCGGAAGCTGCACAGTTTCTGAGTGTGAAAGTTAATTCAGGAATTTTCCTACACGTTCGAAAGTCAACGTGTTCGTGCACTCGGTGGTCTAGGAACTTTTAACGATGACTGTACGTAAACGACATACGGGAATGTACCACTGCCACGGGTGCATACGTAAATATTTGCAAATTCGTGCGTAGGAGAAAAGCACACGAAAGTTTTCTACAATAAATTTTCAGATCACATATTTCCTGAGTGTTCGCAAATGTAAAGTGCTTTTTGAATTAATTGTTAGTGTTCGCGCTTTAAATCTTACAAGTACGATGAAAACGCGACCGTCAATAAGAACTTATGTGATGGTGAAGACCACGTGTCTTCAGCAGCGTTGAGGTTTGTGATCCGCTTTCATTGCTACCTTCACTTGCTTATTGAAATTTTAGAGCCGATATTGATGTCGTGTGTATACCGAGCTCACCTAACACATCTGTATGAAAAGTATACAAAACTAATGCCCTATGCTTCAAAATTTACAATGAGTTGTGCGAGCACACCTCAATGGCCATGGATCTTCGCTGTGAAAGCTAAGCCTCGGGTTTCTTTGCGTACTTGAGCGCCCTCTTAACATTCACTGCACTGAGCTCCAGTACGAGCTCAATAAATC
This sequence comes from Dermacentor andersoni, assembly GCF_023375885.2. NCBI lineage: Eukaryota > Metazoa > Arthropoda > Arachnida > Ixodida > Ixodidae > Dermacentor > Dermacentor andersoni. The sequence goes on along the minus strand of NC_092815.1, from coordinate 116,806,733 downwards.
AGCCTCAGACGTGCATTTCACCACGCTCTTAAGCGGTCGTTACATTCAAATCGAACAACCTCCGTCCTTTGTCTCCGTACCGCAGTGAACGACCCAGCAAGACGGACTGCGTGATGTGCAGATGCGTATCTCTGGCTTGGACGTGTGTCGTTTTTCACCCTTAGTAAATGACCAAGGATTTCATTAGTATGGAGGAAATTATAAAGAATGGCACTGCACGAACCTATAGCACTGACAAGAATTTTCGGTGTAAATTTATGAGTTTGTTTCGTTGTTAAAACATCACCCATTTCGCATAGTAAACGTGTCTCGCTGCCAGCACCAGAATAAGCTTGCATGCTGGCGCATTCTTTTGTTTCCATCTTCGATTCGTCCCCCAAGAAAACGAAGACTGTACATATTTTGATTTTTTAAAAGGAGAAGTCAGGGCTTAGTTAAACAACGAGCCGAATGAAACAGACTGGAGGTTTCGGATGGTGCGTCATATACCCACAAGCGCCACAGAAAAGCTACTCTAAAATCGAAAGAGGGAAGTCGCGACGTCATCCTGATATGAACAACCCTACAAGTATCGTACGTGCAGCCACTCCTGCCCTAATCGGTATGCATCACCACTGGTCTAGCTTCCCGTTAGCTTTAATGTGCACTTGCCACAAGAAAGGCGATCCTTTTCACGAGTCGGCGCGCGCTGTGCTATTAACCGAGCCTCGGGACCTCGCGAAGTTGCCCCACAAGAGCCGCTCGTTGTCTAGCATGTGTGGGCGGAGGGGACGCAAGGTTCCGACCGGTGAGGCCTGACGTCCTTGTGGCGCGGTGAGAACCGTGCCGCCAGTGTGACGGCGGCGTGGCCACGAGGCGGGGACGACATAATGTCATAGGCGTCCGCTCGTTCTTCGCGCTCATCTATGAGGGTGCTAGTCTCGAAAGAACAAGAGCATGCGAGCGTGCCAACTTGTAACGAGGAGTTGTTTATTATCTGGTCTTCAGAGGTCTTTTAAGAATGAAAAGAGAGAAAGAGAGAAAGGGGAAAGGAAAGAGAGGGAGGTTAACCAGAGAATATGTCCGCTTGGCTACCCAATACCATTTGAGGGGACTGGTACTCGATATATTAGAGAAGAATAATGCTAAAAGAAACGAAAACAAGAAAACCCACAACACAGGACTGTTTCTGTGGGTGCTGTCACATAGTCGGCGAAGGGGTTCCATAGTGTTACACAGTGTCAACGTTTCACTAATGCATTCGATGTCACACAGTGCACAGTCACAACTCGTCATAGGGTACGAAGTCCTTTAAATAACGTAGCAGTGCCTTCATAGAAGCTCGCGCTCCTGTTCGTGTAGGCCAATTTTCAAGAATGTTGGTTTCCGTGAGTGGTCGCTTGTCCAAATAGTATAGCGTGGCAGATAGGGCTGTTCTTTGCGGGTTGAAACGAGGGCACTCGAAAAGAAGATGCGCGATCCTTTCGCTGCACCTGCAGAAGTCACAAATTTGGCTGTTGGCTATTCCAATCAGAAAGGAGTGCACATTTGAAAATGCTGCTATTCAAAGCCATAGACTGTCTAGAAGGATGCCTCCACGTCGTGGAAGGTTGGACAGAATACGGAACGGTAAATAGAGATCCAGGGTATGAAGGCGTGCACTCGTGAAGTCAGATGAATTCCATTGAACTAATGTTAGGTTATGAGCAAGCACGGTTAGTTTCTTTCGCTGCGTCGGCTCTCGAAAGAGGAATGCTAACGTAGTTGACACCGTCATGGGCAGATCGGGCAGCTGCGTCCGCTTGATCATTGCCATGTATACTACAGTGACTAGGCAACCATTGATACAGTATATCGTGTCCCTCATCAACTATTCGATGGTGGACTTGTCTGATCTCTGCGACGAGCTGCCCATGTGATCCATGGCGCAGTACTTGGAGTAAACTCTGGAGAGCTGCCTTGGAAGCACGGAAGATTGACTATGGATGGGGTGGTTCTTCCTGAATGAAATGAAGAGCCGCATGAAGGGCCACCAGTTCAGCAACTGTCGTTGATGATACATGTGACATTTCTAGCTGTATTTTGACGGATATTGCTGGAATCACCTCCGCGGCGGCTGAATTTGTAAGTGTGACTGCTCTATCGATGTAAACATGTACGCGAACCCGGTGAATCTCATGCAAAAGTACTAACTTGGCCTGTTTCAGGGCAAACGACGACAGGTTAGCTTTTTTTGTGATTCCTCGGACGGTGAGGTGTATTTCAGGTTTGTACAGACACCACAGAGGTGAAGATTGTCTTACTGCAGGCATTAGTTCGATGGCAACGAGGTTCTGTTGGCAGCAATAATACGACTGAAAGTTGTGTGTGGCCTTTCTGCGGGTAAAGCGGCAAGATGGTGGGAAGGTAGTCGGTCAACGTGCCGAATATGCGCGCTGAGAGCGTCGGTTGCCAAGTACATTGATACTGGGTGATCTCACGCTATAACAATCATTGCCGCTCTAGACACACATTTAGGAATACCGAGGCCCATCCATAGGGCTTGATCTTGTAGACCCTGGAGTGCATGCAGGTTTGTTTTGCAGGTGTTACTTAGCCCACGGAGGCTGTATCTTGTGAAGCCGAGGAATAAGGTGTTATAAAGATGCAGCATTGCCCGCGCCGATGTGCCCCATGACTTTCCACCGGGAAATTTGGCGAGGTAGGTTATTGTCATTGACCTGCGCTTTAGGTATGAAATATACGGGGTCCATGATCGATCGTGGTCGATAATTACCTCTAAAAGCGGTATTTTTGTGCGTTTGCGATTGCTTGACCATTGACACTCACAAAGAAAGGCCTCATTCCCTTCGGAGTGAATGGAACAAGGCAGCATTTCTCTGAAGACAGCTCTAATTCGGTTTTATCAAATACAACGATGTTAACCTAGCTGCCTTTTGTAGCCTTACTCGTACCTGCAGTCGTGTTACAGCAGACGCGCACGGGCAAAAGTCATCAGCGTAGATTGATATTTGAACTGTGCTGGGAAGCATCGGACAAGGCCAACGAACATTAGGTTGAATAGTGACGGGCTCAACACCCCGCCTTGCGGTACTCCATAGAATGTTTGGTCGCGAGTCGTGGCGCCATCCTTGGTCATTACGAAGAAATGTGTGCCGGTCAAATCACTGCATAGCCACTGAAAAGTGCGGCCACCGATTCCAGCTTCATTCAGAGCTTCTATAACGGCGTAATCTGCTGTTTTGTCGTAGGCGCCTTTTATGTCAAGGAACAATGCCGCAGTGAGTCGTTCTAGATGTTTTTGATGTTAAACAAACGTGACCAAATTGATAACATTATGTATGGATGAGCGCACACGGCAGGAGCTAGCCATAGAATCTGGGTACACGTTGTAATTTTCTAAGTATAATTAGAGGCGTGTCAAGACAATTCTTTCCATTATCTTTTCATATGCAACTGGCCAACGTGATTGGGCGGTACGATGGCAAATGTAACGGTGATTTACCACGTGTGAGAACTGGAACTAAGTGGCTGCATTTCAATTCCCTTGGAACTAATCCGTTGCGCCGTGACTTGTAATGGTTTAGCAGCATAACCAGTGCTTTGTGCCCGAGATTTCCTAACGCCGCATAGGTAACGCTATCATGACTAGGTGACCAGGTGAGCAGGTGACCAGGCCTGCAAGTCGCCAGTGCCACTTAATTCTCGTCCACCAAAAACATTACACCCATACAGTAGTCCTGAGACACAGGAGTGACACGTAATGTAAGTGCGCTTGGGGCCTCAGGCTGAGAAATATTCCTCAAGAATGAAAAGACGGTTGTTCATGCTGTCAAGGTGTTCTAGCACCAGGGATCACCCTTCATCCACAAGTTTCAGGTACATGGTGCAAATTTTAGGAATATAAAGCTTTTCCGTACATTTTCGTATTGCAATATTGGCTCAATGTGCTCTAGATTCCTTGAAAATTACGTATGAAGTGCCAGAAGTTTGTTAAGTGACATTTACTTATATACACCGATAGGTCTATTGGCAATGAGAGTGTGTAGCCAATGAAGCGCGGTTTACGTCATTCCGCTTCTCAAGCTGTCATGGGTAATTTTATAACACGGTGTCATGGGCCGCATCGTGTTCTAGTAACCTAGCGCAAACTGAAGTCCTAGCAGCGGTTGCCTTTTGTTATCTTGCGAGACATCAAGGCAAGGCTTCAATCACAACAACGCCTGAAAATAGCAGCCTTGTTGTAGATTCGCCTGCCGACTTCCCACCTTCGGCCATTTCACCGCAGCTACTTCTATGTTCACTCATGCTACTTGCTTGGCTAGATGATACTTACTAATGCCTCCGTTTGGACAACTTACAGCTGCCGACGTTCTCGCCGCGTCCATTTGCTCTGCGTTCAACCGTACTTCTAAATCTAGCAAATTGGCTTTTATGTGCAGGTACACCGGCTACGATGTTTTTTTGACAGAATCCTAAATAAACACCTTAGAATTCACTCTAGCTAAAAAAAAATTGTGTTTATTCTAAATTTCTTAAAGCGATTATCACTCTTTCAGAACTTCACGCAGTTTTCTTCTTCAGTTTTCAGTATGCCTGTCAGTCTCTATCTAACCTCTTTCCCTCCAACCTGGGTCCCTGGGTAGTCCGTGGTCTAATGTGTGGAGCATCGAGCTCCTGTGTTGAGGGAACCAGGCTTGAAACCAACCGTCGGGCCAACTTCAGTCACTGGGTATGTCCCAATGAGTTCGTGCCATGCTTCAACGATAAAAAAAATGTCAAGAAACCAACGACAATTATTGACGATGTAAGCGAACAGACCGAACGAATGAGCGAGCCACCAAGGGACGGACGAGCAAGCGAGAGGATCCTCCTCCTCTTCTCTCAGGTTCCTCTCCGCCGCTTGCTTGCCCAAGAGCACGCGCCCTTTCCCTCGCCTTCTCGCGACGAACGAGCTACAATGCCCCGCAGCCCTTCCGCCTTCTCTCCTCGGCCTTATCCACAACTCGGTTAGCCGTGAGCACGCGCCCTTGCCCTTTGCGCGTTCCCTCGCCTTCCCTCCCTCAAGTCCTACCTACCGTCGTACCACCGACCTAATACAAAAACTGCCAAAAAGAGACAAACGGAAGCTTTTCACTTTAAATATATTCAATGGCGATTTCGCGGTAAATGCAAGACCCGTTAGCATGATATTACACCTCGTTGAGGTGTCAGTTCATGATTTAAACCGCGTTCACCATATTGCAATGTGTTGTTCAGGAGCTCAATGGACACGCACCCTGCCTCTTCGAGAGAAGAAGTGCAAATGCCGGTGGTCCGGAGCAGACCATCGTCAGTTCCACTTTATATATATATATATATATATATATATATATAAAGTAGCACTAACTTTTCATAACGTGCCTCTGGCAGATAGAACATTTCTCAGCCTTTATATAAATTATTCGATGAGGCGGCCCATATTCCTTCTACGAGAAATGAATATTCGTATTTCAATAAATAACGTGATTAGGCAAATTAACCTTGTAATATTAGATAGATTACTGCACATGCTTCAATCTACGAATTGCAGCTAACTAGTATTTCCAGCGTAACGACTTAGACCAAATTCTGACTGTGGCAGGGCTTTGGAGATAGGCACCATCAAACTCGCCATAAAAATGCGCTGTTGTTTCACTTGTTTTTTCTTTAAGAAAACGGTCTTTCATGCATTGAAGCACAAACCCGCAAACCTTAAATTTCTGCAACAACTTGCACACTTGCAGGTCTTATAACTCCTGTTGAGCATTGCTTTGAGTTCGACAATGATCGACAAATGTACTGCCTGCTTGTGCCTCTCTGAACGCCGAGCGATATGTGAAATTTTGCTCAGATTGCGTCAGCTGCAATCTTTGCACGTGGCACTTCCTTATTGAGTAATGATGGCTTTTTGCTTCTACACAACGATACCAAAGTAAGGCACCTGAGTAGTACATCCCCCTCTTATGAATTTTAAAGATGTTTCTCCACAAAAAACATCTTTAGTAGACAGTGCACACGTGATAGATAATCCACAGGAGTCCATCACTTCTTAGTTGTAGGTCCTATACTCTCCAGGCATGACAGGAGTCAGCGTATGAGAAAGAGAGAGAGAGAAAACAAGGGTAGGAAAGGCAGGGAGGTCAACCAGAACAGCATCCGGTTTGCTACCCTACACTGGGGGTGGGGGAAAGGGGAATAGAAAGAGGAAGAAAGGGAGAGAGGAAGCACTGAGTACGTGTGGGAGCGACACCATACACAAGGACACTATAAACGGTCTGTTAAGCCCGTGCACTTCAAGTACCGCACTAGTGCACGAATCGCTTTTCGAGCCAGTGACGGGTGTGGCCACGGTCCGAGTATCTTTGACTCGGTGAAAGATCTCGAGTCCAGTCTGCGTAAAGTTGCCCGCAGAGAGAGGCGTTGGACATCGTAGCGAGGGCAGGTACACAATAGGTGCTCGATGGTCTCCTCGCACCCACAGGAGTCGCACATCGGGCTCTCGGCCATTCCCATACGGTAGGAGTATGCGTTCGTGAACGCCACTCCCAGCCACAAGCGACACAACAAGGTTGCTTCGCCGCGGGGAAGGCTAGATGGCAGTTGTAGCCGTAGCGTGGGGTCCAGTTTACCTAATCTGCAATTGAAGCCACTTGAAATCCAGAGATCTTGGGACTTCTTACGCGCAAGTTGGCGAAGTTCTCTGGCAGCGTCCGACCTCGCCAAAGGTGTTGGACGCGTCTTGGTATCTTCGTGGGCACACCGGGCAGGAAACTTGAAATGTCGAGAACCTGGTCAACAGTGGTGGAGAACTTGGTCAATGCATGTACCGTAGACGGCGTCCGCCATTGCGCACGCCGGTGCGTAGATATCTCGGAGTCCACGAAACGGCGCCCCCGCTTTCTTGAAGCACTGCCAGATGGCGCTCGCCTCCGATGCATCGCGGCCCATGCAAGAGGCCGCGTTTCAACTAGAAAGCCCGCCTTCGTGCATAGCGTTCCCCGCAAGCGTTTACGAGTTACAGTTACATGCGCTCCAGTGGCCGGGAAAAGTGAGAAGCAGTGAGGGATCTTTGAATGCTATCGCCTTCCACACTTAAAAGCGATGCGGACGCGTCCTCCCAATTTTTTTTTGTATTGGTTCCTTGGCATTTGGAATCGCGCTGCGAAGACCCAACTAACGTCGCCAGTGAAGCCTTTTAAGGCTTCACTGGCGACGTTAGTTAGTCTTGGCGGAGGTTGACAGTTGACCTTGACAGGTATTGGCAGAGGTCTCAAACATTTTTGCTTCTGCAGTAAAACACAATTCCTTTAGAAGCGCAGACTAAATAAAGAGGAGTGCGAAAAAGGCACATTGCCGACAGATAATTGTTAAAGTCTAAAAGACGTTTCCTTTAGACGTTTCTGGCTTTATTCGTGTGATATCTTACATATTTGCAAAAATCAATACACAGTGCTCTGAAGCACCAAAGATTTAATGTCAGACTGGGAAGCCGCTCGCCCTGAGTGAACGAAAACAATGTTACGCTAGTTATCATGTTTAAGCAAAGGTTGCTCAATTGAGTGCCAGCCTAGGTTAAGTAGCCCACGCAAGCATCATTGCTTTCATGCGGCTAACGCAATCAGGCTGAATGGCTTCACGCACTGAAAGTTTGTTTTGCATGGGTAACCAAGTTGGCAATCGTAGCTTCCGAATACTTCAATGACACCAGTGCGATAAAACAGCAGGATAAAACTGACATCTCACTGCACAGAACGAACAAGAATAAACAAAATGCCGGAAGTAACACAAACCAAGAACAGTTTTGCAGGGAAAACATACTCTTACATGCATTTTCTTAGTGTTCGAAATAACTAATGTTAATTTTTCAGCAACCATGTTAAACATTATTGGTACGTAACAAGCTTGTATGCATTTCCCGTAATTTGTAGAGACCTTACGAAGAATAAACATTTCCGCATTGCGAAGCTGACGTATATATACATTTATTGCATTAAATGTATTAAAATAAATAAAGTGTTTCAAAAGAACAACGCGGAGGAAAAGTTGTTTCTCATTAAGAATTTTGTTTTGTTAATAACTGTGATGAGTTACTTACGTTTGTATATAGCACACATGCAATAATAATCGTCATACTGTTTATATGCTATTCCGTACAGACAGCTTGTACGATGACGTTAATCTATAAAAAGTTATCCCATATCTGATTAATGATTCGCCCAAAATCTGGTAAATTGATGTTAATTTAATGTCACATACTGAGCTTAACGTGCATGTCACGGCACAAGCTGCTCAGTCTTCGAGTAAAGTATTTGATGGGGCGTGTCAATGAAAAGGTTTTATGAAATATTAAACCAAGGTGCTTTACCTTTGAGGAATAATCAGTACTTCTAAAGGAGCAGCTAGTATCGCTATTGCTGTGTAAATACAGTTGCCTAGCTAACTGAACCTTTTTGTAAGGACTATCAACACACCCCAGTTAGGTTTTCTCTTTAATGGGGAAAATATGATTTTTTTTAAATGATTACATAATATTAAGTGTATCCTTTGTAAAACACTAGCTCCAATGTTGTAGTTTTCTTAGAGCTGTGTCATCCGCGAGCAGAGACACCTTCAAAATGAAAGATAGTTCAGCCATGCTGTTAACATATATATTAAACAGTTAGTGATCTAGTACTGACCCATGTGGCTCGCCATTTTCTATCGGCAAGAAATCACTGATTGCGTTCGTAATTTCACAATCCTTATATCGACCTTCAGAATAGTAATTTAATAGCTTTTGTTGCGGGCCTCCAGTGATAATTTCTTCAGCAACATCCTGTGCAAGTGCGATTAAGTGTAGCGTAAGTGCAGTGTGAGTGCGGACCTGTTCCAGTTTTCGGAGTCGGCGTCGACAGCATCTGGACAGGCTGCGAAGTACTTCTCGAGGTTTTTAAATGCCTGCGGGCCTGTCGTCAGTCGTGAGCCGCGTGGTCATTGCGCTCTCGTTTCCTCCGGGCAGCGCGATACTGCCTCACATGGCAACTGTATCTTTGTACTTCCGGTCAAGCACGCTGCCTAGGTAACGGCAAAATTGCAGAATTCTAACAAAAGTATCAGGTCTGCCCGATGGCCCTCGTTATAACTTTATTTGCGTGCTACTGTGTCAGCTCTTATATTAGTCGTCTAGACGAACGCACTTTCATATCATCAGAATATTACGGCGTGTTGGTTTTCAATCACGCTTTCAGAGCAATAGAACTGTCACCTGAGCTCATTATGACCTAATCTCACACACGGATTGATCTTGTGAAAACAGTAAAATCTGCAGCATCTTATTCTTTTCTGCAGTAAGTAGTTGTTCTTTATTATGCATGTACTTATTGAGATATCACTTAAGTTTTCTGAACATTAGATTTGGATCTACAACAGAAACTCGGCGGTGAGGTGAGGAAGCAGCGGTTGGTCCAGTGCACCGAACCGCTTCATCGAGCAGGATTATCCACGCATAATACCAGGGGACGGCCACTCTTTTCTCTATTATTCCGGCACTATTGGGTTTTCACCAGTCAAACGCTCATAGAAGCAGCTGTCCGCAGAGGTAACCCAGCTAGTGTACTTCAAAACTCAAGCGAAACTAGTCGGAAATAATTCGAGCGCGACATCAGCTGCGCCGCAACACGCGTGCATCAGTGTCGCGGAAGTAAGTTTCCTCCGCGAAATCCCTCTCTCCTTCTGAAGCGTAGCCACTGAAACCAATGCCAACAAAACACGACACGGAGTGGCACCGTTCGCAAACAAAAATGAAGGCAGCGCTCTAGGTCGTTACGCTCGGGCAATCTCAGTGGCTCGCCTACGTTCAAGGAGCGTCGCCGCCCAGTGAGATCTGTCCAGCACTTGGCCCGCCGGGACGTGGGTCGAGTAATTCATGGGAACGTGTCAACTGCGAAGAGTGATGTGTTTCTTCCGCGCCGTGGCCGCGGCGCAAACTGAGAACGCGCAGCGTGCGGCGAAACTGGGTCTTGGCGTTTGAGAAGGGCGAGACAAGCGGAAAGAGTTGTATATCCTTTCATTACCCTTTCTTGAAAAGCTTAGCCTACGGCGAACTCTACGAGGTGGCGCTGCCTACTCGCCTTAGTAGACGTTCCTCGATAAAACGAGTTTTCTTGCAGGGAGTCAGGGTGCCCACAGAAATTACTCGTACGCACGTGCAAACATAGGTCTGCTTAGCCCGTAACATCGGGGGTGTGGTCAAGATTACAATTGGCTTAGGTTAGTCGATCGGACAGTCAAATGATCAACGTAATCATAGTAAAAGTCGGTACATTAACGCCTTGGACGGATCATAATAATTATTTAACAATAATTTGGGGGATTTTACGTGCCAAAACCACCATCTGATTATAAGGCACACCGTAGTGGGGGACTTCGTATTAATTTGGCCACGTGGGCTTCTTTAACATTGCACCTAAATCTAATTACACGGGCGTTCTTGCATTTCGCCCCCATCGAGATGTGGCCGCCACGGCGGGAATTTGATCTAGAAACCACGTGCTTAGCACTTGATGCCAAAGCCGCTAAGCAATCACAGTGGGTAAGGGTCATGTCAATTTGGAGTAATCTGTCAACATAGTAAGAAGAGGGAATAACATAGAAATAAACACACTGTTTACGGAGTCGCATGCGTTCAAAACAATGGTTAGCTGCTCATGGCCAATTTTTAGGCGATATATGGTAGTCAGTGCATGTTCGAAGGAAGTGTGCATTACAATCGATTGATTGCGCAGTTCGCATTTACTAAAATGCCCATGAGTCAAAGGTCAATAATGGGTTGTCTGTTCCGTTTTTTTTTCTAGAAACAAAATATCGAAAAAGATACAAGAATACGTTCCTGCGATGCTTGCAACAAGGAAACCACTGCCGCATTGGCAAACAGAAGAAAGAGGCATATCGTGCTTTTCATACATTCATTTACGATTTCGCACTTGTACTGCGTAACTTGGATTACTGATAAAACAGAGTAGTGATAAAACAGAGTTGTTCCACGCAGCGTATCAGACCCGAATGTTTAATTGGCTGTATTAGGTTTGCCGAGTACACACCGGTTTCTCGTGTGCTCAGCCGGGCATCCACTCAAGTTGTGATCAGCCCATAGAAAATGTGTCTTGGCCAGAAGTCACTGTACCGGTTCAAGTATTTCTATCAAAGTGGCTGGCATCATTCGTTTGAATTGAGTGTGAAGAAAAGGAGTTTATGACTGCAACAGAAATGAGTAACGCACACTTGTCTTAACTCCTTGCCTTTCCTGTTTCCCAGCTTTTCCTCTCACACAAGCACACTCGAATGCGAGTTGCGGCTTCAGTAAAAGGTATACACTGGTCTCTGAGTGTAAACTTGATTCGCTTGCTTATGTATTGATACTTCTGCACCAAACTTTAGCGCTGTTTATAGCACACACGCGTCAAAACACGTCAGCAATCCATTATTCTTGTGCTATGACCTAGTATACTGATCTTTCTGGTCTCTGTTTAAAATGACAATATCTTTATTGTCTGTTTCTCCTCGTTATCACCACAAACAAAATTGCACGTGTCTTGTGTAAAATATTTTAATGCCGGATGCTAGTTATCATGATACAAGAAATACGAAACTGACTGAAAATCCGTTGTTTAAAAGTTGAGGCTCCACCCCAGTGCGGCGAAAAATGGGGCATTGTCAGACGGCGCTTGGTCCACTTTGTCGATTTCATGATGGTGTCTTGGTCAAGGTCTAAGTCAGTTGACAGATATTTTTTTTGTACTGAGGCTGCACCCCGTCATAACAGGGTTAAATCAGCTCGGATACTCCGCTCTGTACACGGTGCTTTTGCTTGCACACTTCCCGAATTAAAGCTGTGCTTTAAAGAGAGACGAAGAAAGAGATTCTTAATTGATCGTTGAAGATTGTTCCCTCGCCATACGCATAACACGTTATTCCGCATAACGAGGGCGACATATGAATTGACGCACACAATGTAGACGAGCACATACAGCAACAAGTAAGTACTGTGTCAAGTCGAGGTCAGTGCCTCCGACGAAGGCTAATGCCTTCGCTACGCGCAAAGCATGGCCCGCACTGATGAAAGGTCCAAGTAGATGGTGGTGTAGCTCAAAGGAAGTGCTACACCAAAAAAAATATGACACTGAAATTTTGACCAGATTTCAAAGCAGTGCTTCAGGTCACATAGGGCCATTAAGGCGCGCAAAAATAACTTAATTCATCGTACACGTTCAACTTTGTTCGCTGTAGCAGTTTGGGCCAGAAGTAGTTCGTTTAAGCAACATTTAACCGAATGCAGTGTAAGCGCATTAGTTCAGGTACTGGAAGTAAAACTCGGGGGTTATATTGTGAAGGGGTCCGTATTGTCACTCCGCATCACAGCAGAATACCTAAGCACTGCGTTGTGGTAATCGGTTCAGTCGAGTGATAGTACGACCATTTTTTCCGGTTCATGGAATTAAAAAAAATATGTGCATGTAACATATTTTGGTGACACGTACATTTTACGCGTGTGAATGATACAAAACCGAGCAAAAATACTTATTTGATTGCTGTTGTGCGTAAACGATGCGGAGAGACATTCGAAACTTTTAACTCGACAATACGAAATTACATCATGGTTGCGGTCCCGTATATATGCACGCCTTTCTGCTGTGCTTACTGCTTTTCTATCTGGAACTTTCTTTAGAGGCACCTAACATTTCTTGAGACGCTTGCTTTTTTCCCCCTTGTGAAGTTCTCTAGGGTACACTTTCTATGGGATTATGCATGACTGTATATAGTTCGCGAAATATGATATAAAGTCGTGTTGTTGCCGGCAGAAAATTTACATGTACAACAATCCACGGAAAAAAGAATTTTTGAGGAAGCGACTTTCGTTATAAGGAACTGAGAACATGATGTGTTCATTTCCGCCATGTTTCCTCCGCTTAAGTGGTGTCGTCTGGATCCAGGGCAGAAAATTAAAATGATGCTGTATACAGCGCCATGTATTTTCAAATATAGGAAAACAGAAATAAAAATTTTCCTGAATGATTCGCGTATATATGAACCAATAAATATGAGCATAATGAAGTTTATATAAGAAATACCTCCTTATCAACATATTTGTCAGTGTTGCTTAATTAGCAACACTGAAAAATCAAAAGGGCCGGGGGGGGGGGGGGAGGCTTTTTCTGAATCGCATATTTTGAAAGACTTTTCCATGCCACCCAATCGTACTGAAAAAGAAATTATTGGTTTCATTTATGAATGAGAGCTACAATACACAGACGTTGTTGCAGAAGCCCATTGAGAATTGTGTACTGAACAACATGAAAATGTCGGAACTCTTAAGTTCATTTGAGTTCGCACTGTCTTTCAAGATTCTTCTTTCCGCACAACTACTCAGATTTATGATGAGACGTCCTGCTTGCTCGAAATCGTTCCTTCATCGAAGGCGTTAGTAACTTCGCCCGACATTGTAACATATTCTGTGAAGCCCAAAATCGCAAGAGATTGTGAGAAAAACGAAGCGTTTGACAGAGGAGCGTGAAAAGCAGAAACTGTTAATCGCATTTGCATAGTACAAAACAATTGGCACTGCGTCTAAACAGACCCCGATGTCTACAAATTGCTAGACTAAAAGAAAGCCTTAACGAAAATTTATTCCTGGGCTCACAATGATCTAATATCCAGGTGTTACAAGCCATACAAATATTTATCCTGTTGCTTAATACTTTTAGATGAATCCCTCTGCGCAGTATTTACTGCAGTATTAGCCACCATGAGTAAACTCATTTAGAAGTTTTGAAACAGAAAAAAAGGGAAATCTCTAGATGGAAGAAAACTAAGTGCAACGAAATAAAAGAAGAAACATCGCGATTAACACTTCTGGATGCTATCAGTGTGCTTAGAGACGGTCTTTGTATCACTTTCAAATGCTCTGTATTTGTTTATTGTTTGTTTTCTGGAAAGTGCCAGAAAGGTAACCTAACGTAGCTGCAAAATGCTCAAGTATTTTTTCTTGCAAGACCTCGTCTATGTGCTAACAGATCGAACTGACGCAGTACAGCGTTTCTTTTTTTTTGTTAGTTTTCTCTTGATCAAGAGCAGATGAGGTGCATCCCGGACCTCACCCAGCATTTACGATACGTTTGCTGTTGCAAATGAAGGCAGCACAAATATATGCTTAAATAATACTTTGATGTTTATTGCATTCTCAATAAATAGGCGACAGACAGCACAGTACATATAACAAGCAGACAAAACACAAAAGACAACATGTAGCTTATCCACACGCATTTCTAAGAGACACCGCTCGAAAGCCAAATGAGAAACCCCGACGACTCAAAATGAACGGAGAGATCGGGCTTCTTTTTGCCCGAAACACATTGCTCAACGAGTCTGGCATCCTCGACGCACTACCATCACAGACACAATCACACGAACAAAGCGCAGCATTTCCCCCTTCGCTTGATCGCACAAGAAAAGCGCACAATCACAAAACTTCACACGATGACATGTCGCTTAAGCATTTCGGGTCCTGCAGTGCAGTGGAAGGACAGAAGAGAGCACTGAGCGCAAGAAGTTTGAAGCAATACAGACAGCGGAAACCGTGCAAGAACAATAGCCACATTAAATACGTTGCAGTGAATGGTGACGGAGACCATTGAGAAAGGAATTCTGCTTCTTGGGAGAGGCTATAGGCAAGCGTTCGCCCCTCACCGCCGAAGCTCGCCGACCCATGTCTCTGTTCCCTAGGAACTGAAAAATTTATGCCGAGGTCGTTTCTGAAGTTCTGAAGCCACGGTGACGCACGGGTCGCTGTCGATCTTATCACTATCTCCAGGAGGTGTAACGCTATGTCTTGAACTCCTTGAAAGTCTCAACTGCATAACAGTATCTTTTTCTGCTTTCGTTTTTTTTTTTGCTATTTGTGTTCGGAATGACCCAAATCAACTGCAGACGAGGGAGCTGCATGCCACTCCTATGGATGACGTATGCTACGGAGGAAATTCTAGCGCTGTTTCACGCCAGCGTATGAAACAGTATTCTTTTTGCATCTTGGCAGACAGTAGGAGCATTTCACATTTGGCCAGACCACAGCTATCACATATGTCATCTTCACGACACCTCCGTGAACCACGTACGTTTCTCCTGTTCACCGATCAAGTCCGCCATATAGAAACGAATTGTTCAGCCCATCGCACCCACGGGAAAAATGCGCAGCTAAGATCAACTCTGTCATAGACAAACGGGAATAGCTGATTCCCACGTGCGTCACGCGTTGCTCGGTGCGAGGTCGGAGCTCAGTATTTGCCAAAGTATCCCGGATGAACGGCGTAGGTGGGAGCCAGGATGGCGGCGGCCGCCTTGACGTGGTGGTGCTTGTCGACTACGGCGACAGGTTTGGCATCGTACACAGCCCCGCCGGTTTCACCGGGAGCGGTGCCGGGTTCGTTAGTCGAGATGGTGGCACGGAAGCCGCCGGCATCGGCCACGTAGTTCACTTGGCGGTAGATGCCGTTGGCGTCGGTGTAGCCATACGAACCCTTCTTTTGGTTGGCCGAGTCACTGCTCTCCTGACGAGTGAGCCTGGTGCCGAACTCGTCCACGGTGTCATAGCCGAACTCGTATGGCTGCGGGGGCTGCGGAGATGAATGCAGGGCAGGAGTACTTTGTATGCAAAACGGTCAAATCATCCAGTTATTAACTCGCAACGTTTGCTCAACGTCGTCCTTGCTTGACAAACTGTGGCATTCTTTAAGAAAGCGAAATATGTGCTCGCTAAGGGAGTGGTGGCTGTCAGACAAATAAATCCTCGCTGTGCGTTGCAACAAAGTGGATGGCGGGAGATGAGTTATGCTGTGTGGGCACCAAAGCGAATGCGAACGGCAGAATGTGGTGATAAGGCTGCTAATAGAATTTTCGTCTACGTATACATTAGGCTAAGTCAAACTCTTATAGTTTCGTAGAGGTGACGTTGATGACGCTGGCATTTGTACACCTGCCTACCCTTGTTCCCAATTGTCAGAACGATGCATTCCACGGAATGTTTAGTGAAAAGCATGCATACTTTCATTGCTTTCAAGCTGTCGCACTTTCCCCATTGTTTAAGCATTCTAGCATCCACCAAAATATTTTCGGTCGTTAAACGCTTGTGGTCAACGCGCATTGCAAATTTCTCTTAGACAGTTCCATAACATCGAATTAGATTACACCATCACCTCTCTTGTTGGTGGTGGCAGTGGCCGTTTCTACTAGCCTAGAAAACATTTTAATGCAGGGAAGGGTCAAGAAATGAAAGCATATGTATTTCTTTTCAAACTGTATCTATTTCATGGGTGCGATTGGACCATAACATTCACAGTATTTAATTGGCCGAATAAGTTTGGAAATAAGTAAAAGCGCGAAAGCTTCTTCATACCCACAACAGTAATACTTAAAGTTCTTTTGCTTTTTTTTTCGAAGCGATCCCTTTTTGTCGAACGTGTTTTGTGGCTTGTGCATGATTTTTAATGCACGCGTGCTCCACAATGCTTCAAGAAACGGGTGCATTTCGCCTATCGTTTTATACAGACACCACTCGATGATCCTGCTCCTGCAAACACATAATAGGTGCACGATGTGCTTCTGTGACGAGACGTTTACGTTGACGTGGAAACTCTCTACCATGCACTGTAGGTACTATATCATCGCACTGTCTTCTGCGTCTTGAGCGCAATTTATGACGAAGGCGAAAACGCTGCGATGACATGGACAGGCATAGAAGTACTTTTATACACTGAGCGTGATGAAAGAGATATATAACCTACTCTGGGTCGGAAGGGATGTCACACTGAAACATTGCCGGCTTTATGACGGGCCGCCAGTTTTATGCCCGACGATATTTTACGCAAGAGACCGTCCTGCAGTTTTTGGAAAGCTCTTAAAAAACTTCGTATTATGATATCACATTATCACGCCAGGCTGCTTTATCACGACAGTTTCAGGCAACGATTTGGTGTTTCATACTCATTAGAACGTGTTGTTTGTGTGACATTGTGTGCTAGAGGAAAATGGATTTCTTACGTAGGCGGGTTCGGCAGCAATGGCTTTGACTACAGCAGGAGCAGCTATAAGGCCTCCACCGTAGCCGAACGCACCACCGCCGTAGTGGCCTGCGCCGACACCGTAGTGTGTAGCCAGACATGAAGCGTATCCCACCAGGAGGGCGAAGGTCACCTGCGGAGACAACAACATGGTATTGCAAATGCTCTCTGTAAGATTTTCCATATTCGAATGACAGGCCATTTATAAAGGCGAGTGTATTGGGAGTCTCTCCTCGTAACTCATCAGCTCAGAAAGCTCCTCTACCGTACTTGAAGGCGACAGACGTGAGTGCCCGACTACAGATACGCTGCACCTGGCTTAGTGCATGTGAAGGCGCGATCAAGACTCGTCTTTTGTCTCTCTTTCTCTCACTCCCCCTTCCCCGTTTCCACTTGTGGGCTAGAAAACTGGACAAATTCTGTTAACCTCATTGCCTTTCCTTCCTGCATTCTCTCTCTCTCTCTCTCCCTCTTGATTTCACCGTAGGCATTTGAAAGCGTTGTTTTTAAATCCAGGAATCCTATTTTGCGCAACCGATAGGGCAGGCTGTTCCGCTTCGTCACTAGAGCTGTCTGTACTTTTGCAAGACTCCCACACTTGACAAGGCAGTGATTTTTGCTCTATAGTAGTGCGTTACTCTGCATACTACAGAGTGCGTCTTTTACTTTAATGACAAATTTCGACTTTCTGTTTTCTCAATTATTATAAAGCCTGGCGATCCAGGTTTTGTATTATAATTTCTTTCGATGTGGACACCGGAATCAGTTTATACAAAAGAAGTGGACGACGTCTATTTACTTGCTTACGCCAACTGATGGTGTGCGCAATTTAGTTCAAGCAATTTAGTTAAGCATGTGCAAGCAATTTAGTTCAAATTCTGGGGTTGTACATCCCGAAACTGCTTGTGGGTTATGAGGGATCCGAATTAATTTTGACCACCTGGGGTTAGGAAATTTGCTCCCAATACACAGTGCACGACCATTCTTTTACAGTGCCACCATCGTCATGCGGACGTCGCGACTGGGTTCGAACCCGCGACGTCGTGCTCCATAGGGAAATGAATTCATAAACTATCTACCTCTAATATTCAACTACTCTATAGCACCTCTTCGACATAGGATCATTTAGGCTGAAACGGTGTTTCAGGATTATAAAATATGTAGTGCTAACTTTAGCTACATTTATGTGCTTCAGGAACTGACGGGGATTAAACACAACGCTTTAAAAATTATTGTATCAGATGTTGCCGCGTGTAGTTAGGTTAGAGAAGTCGTAAATAGCACCATAACTGCTGCGTTGCCCCAGGACAAAATTGAAGAAAGTTAGCCTTGCTTTTCTGCTTACTCCAACTTGTATAGCATTACGTCAGTTGTTTATCGCTTGAAAAGAGATAGTCTACGCCGTACGAACTGGGTACATCGTTGTAGTTAGTTCTGTATTAGGCGCCACCACTAAAAATTAGCACTAAACATATAAACACAAAAGTGTGTATGTCTGCGCGGAAACTGAGCCTAACGACATTTCCCTTCTGACTGCGAATCCCCTTCACTACCGTAAAGACCTCCCCTCTTTCTTACTACCTTCTTCTTCCCCTTCGTATCACTAATTCCCATAGCTCCTACCAAGCCTCCCTTTGTTCCTTAATTCCCCACCGTCCTTTGAAGCTTCGCGACCCCGTACCGTCAACGGGAACTGCAGCCTGCTGCGTCTCCGTGGTAGCGCATGTGCGCGTTGCGAACTCACCTGAGCGATCATTATTCCTGCGGCAGGAGATTAGTAAGCCCTGTGGCTGACGGTGAGGAGCGGATAGCGAGCTGTGGCTGCGACTGACGACATGTTGCCGGCGGCGGGGCCTTCTTATACTCACGGGCACATGGCCCGCGGTGCGTCCATTGTCCCAATTCCGAGGTCACGCGTTTCGCGTCTCCGGATCGTCCGTCCCCGCCTTCGCCGGCCGCAAAGCGAATCGCCGGAACTCCAGCACTCTCGCCTTCGTCGGCGCCGCGCAGGGTGGGCAGCCGCAAAGAAAAAAATATATAAATAAAAAGGAGACAAGGGAGACAGAGTCATGAAGAACGCGGGGCGTGCAATGAAAGGGAACACGAAAAGAATAAGAGAGAACATTAAAAGGAACTGTTCGGAGAGCGAAAGGAGTAAAAGAAGATGATGAGGACGACGTGGTTGACGACGGCTGTCTCTTTCCTTACTTTTTTTCCGTTAGTCTTGTCTCGGCGCAACGGAAAGAGAAGTGAGGTATTTCTCAGCCTCCCCGCATGAGAGATTTCACTTTCACCCATGCTAGGAAGGTGTGCAGTTTGTGTAAGAAGGGGGTGGCGGCGAAGGTACGGGGCGTCGGAAAGGGTAGGGTGGCGGTTGAGGTTTGCATCAGCCAGCGACGACCTTTGTGTCGCAGCTTATGCACGAACAGTGGTGGGAAGGTGGCTCGCACCGGTCCGTCATATACGTGGCAGTGGCAGCTTTTTCATGCTGCTGATTGCCGCTGAGCGTTCGGACCATTGTGAGGGCAGAGTTGGCGTGTATAGTCAAGGTAGCGCGCAAGGACATTGCGGACGACGCTTCGATGAGGTGGCATTCGCGGTCCTTCGCGCGCACAGCCGCCCCACGTTCCGGCTGTCCGTAAGTTAAAAGAAGTTGAATATGGATTCAGTGCGCCGTCATCTCGGGCTCGCTTGACTGACACGACGCGAAGCCGAAATGTGTGTCAGCGTAACACGCTCGCGGCTTTTGCGGGCACGATGCCTGGTGCGGCTCTCGGGACGCTTTTTGGGAGACGACCCGCTGCTGCCGTGCGGCGCTTGTTGCTGCTCGGAGCAGCGCGAAGGCAAGCCAAGGTTATTTCCGCGCTCGTCGTGAGTCTGACGGGTCGAAGAGGGATGGACGCGATGTTTCGGGCCTCGAGTAGACACTTGAATGATTAAAGAGGGCGTGAAGGAACGTTCGCTGAAAAGAAAGCGGGGTGAGGTACATAGAAAACACAAACCTACGCGCGTCCTCCATCCGCACCCAGCGCGCTGCACTGCTTGAAGGCGAAACGAAAGCATGTTTGTGGTGAGATCTTGTAGCGCTAAACAGGAGAACAGGATTTAGGGCTTAGCCGCTGCACCGGAAATGAAAAGTAGAGTGAATGTGCTCGGGCACACCTACGCGCTGAGCTCGGACGGAACCTTAGGCGGGCTAATTATAGTTGGTTGGTGCAGGCACATACGTGGAATCACTATATGAAGCCACGAACGGCGTATACTTATAGAACACGGCGTCTTTTTTAGATCCCTTCGGGCGCGTGCCAGACTATCAATGTCATAACGCACAGCGTGCCGTCCTCCGACTTTTTGATGTGGGCTCGAGCAAAAGAAGGAGTGTGGCAGACCTGTTCTGAACTGCAGGCGTTCTTGCCGTAAGAAGACGCGAGGACGCATGTCATTATAAGCGTCAAATGTCGTAACTCGCAAGTGATATTTCGTACCTTCCCCGTGTGTTGCGCTATTCTTCAGACAAGCCAAATAGCGAGAAGTGCTCGATTCTGAGGCGTTTGCTTGGCAGAATGACTTCATTGGGAGTTCTCAAGGTAACTGCCCTTAGATGTTTAAATGCCGTGCATTGTGGAATCTGCTGCGCCATCTCCCTTGGATGTACCAGAACAAAAGCTGATAAACAATGAATATATTCGCACATCAATAGAGATGGGCAGACACAACGCGAAATACTGCGAACAAGAACGGAATACCAGTAAGAGGGAACGATTCTACCTGACCTTAGGCGTCAAGCTAGTCTGTAATCAAGAACAACCTTGTTTTAAACAGCAGAAGTCGGCCATGCTCATCCATATACATATGAAAGCCCAAATGCTGTGCGTCCTGCGTGGAAGTAGTTAATAGAAATTTGAAAATCTGTGCAGTTGCAAAGTATAAACGAGATTGCCATTCATAGATATGAACGCCGAATCAGGATGCCGAGAAATGGACGAAAAGAAAGAAAACTACAAAGCGTCAAGCTAACGTAATACGGGTGTCACACAGCGCTGCTTTTATCGCGATCGAGCCCGATCCAGATCAAATTTTTCGGTTGCGATTGGCTTCTTTGCTCAATCTGTGGAGGAGAGTAAATTGTGGTCGAGAATTTCGATCCGGATCGGGCTCAGCCGCAGTCGAAAGTGGCCTTGTGAAAACACTACTTACACGTGTGGCCATACAACGTTGAAATAACTGCAATTCAGGAGTAAACCCTAAAACGGCTAACACAAGAAGTACGACGTTCGTTCTTTTCGAGTTCAGGCACTGCAAAACTGACTTTTTTCTAGTTTAAGAAAGAGCTTGCGCAAAGAGAAAGTGGTTAGCAAGCCCTTGCCTTGACTATTAAATAATTGACCTTGGAAGGTCGTCGTCCAAGTGCCACCGAAGGTGTCATATTTTCAGCCTGAGGTCACGGTTCCACCATAAAATACCGGGACTTCTTGGAGCTATTTTTTTCCAGAGTCATTGGCTGCTCATGTGATCCTCATATTCTGCAGAAACGACCGCAAGAGCGCCGTCTACTATAATTACGTCTGTATTTAGTACTTATACTTTTATAATGTAACTTTCAATGCCGATATCAGCACGTGAAGGGTCCGAAATATTTTAAGTGAAATTTTCAGCTCAGAATATTTATTCTTTTCTATTTTCATGGCAAAAACTAAATATTAACATCTTTCCCCCAGCAAACCATTTTACGAGGAACCCGCAGTAAAATCTTAATCTGTTGTGCCTCCCCTAATGCGCTCACAGATCTGAAAATTCGTCCGTCGATATTGTCCTCTTTCTCCGGTATTCTGAAAACCTGTTCTTTAATATCTATGTTTAATTTTTGATAGCTACATCAGCGTAGTGTCTGCGTGTTACTTGCTTTGCTCTCTTATTAGAACGACATAAATAATATTTTGTATGTATTGAAGTGAAAGTTCCCGTTTTATGTTCTAGAATGTTTTGTAATCTAGCTGGTCGAGTCATTCAATGTTTCCTTGTTGTTTAATTTTAATATTTTTAATGTAATAATTCAGACTTCCCAGCCGATGCCATTCGTAATAAGTGAGACAACAAGAATTTCATGTGACTCCTACTATTGACTTTAATTTTTACAGTTTACAGTTATATTGTAACTCCTAGGAACGCTTACTCTATTGTTTTGCTCTTTCACGTATCTATATTTTGTGTACATTTTTGTGAATAAGAAGGGTGATTGTGGACACAATAGCCCCTACTTTATAAAGCACAGGAGATGAAAGCACATGGGTATGACAAGCATTTGTGTGTAACACATGCTTTCTTCCGCTAAAGTAGGCAAGACCACCAGTTCGTGTACTTCTCTATTTGCAGTTCCTGGTGATGGAGGGACCAGAAGATATGGCGCAGGCTAAAAAACATAAATCAAAGCTATCTTGTCTATCTGTTTCTTGTCAGCGATCTCAAAACATTGAGACGGACTCCAACAGGCTTAGTGAATCACAGACTTCGAAACACACACAAAAAAAGTAAGAAAAGTAAGTACTTGTTCAGCTTTTCAGTCTAACAGAAGACTAAAAGGTGGACCACTGAATGGCTTATTTTGAAACAACGAGGTACGCAAAGATTTCACGTCATGAAAACCGAGGAGGCCTGAAGTAAGCTTCCAGATTAGATTGGATTGGATTGGAGCCAACGTTGTTTATGCCTACAGTTGGGCG
This sequence comes from Dermacentor andersoni, assembly GCF_023375885.2. Classification (NCBI taxonomy): domain Eukaryota; kingdom Metazoa; phylum Arthropoda; class Arachnida; order Ixodida; family Ixodidae; genus Dermacentor; species Dermacentor andersoni. Next base: position 116,783,926 of record NC_092815.1, on the reverse strand, counting down.
CTCGCGCGCCCAACTGCAGGCATAAATACAGTTGGCTCCAATCCAATACAATCTGGAAGCTTCCAGAAATATGCGCCTACAATTAAGCTTGCTATGACCAGGAAATTTAACAAACAATAAAGTTTTATGCAAGGGCATTTATATCACATTGCGTTCAAGGACACAAACATTTGCACCTTGTGATCAAGTGATACCTTCCCGTGTCATCTGTTGAATACATTGTTGCGCTAATAGGAAAATAAAGACGTAGGAGGGCAAGTAAGAAGCGATAAGTCGAGCGCTGAACTTGCAACGATTTCAAGTTCTTTAAAAGAAACTGGCAAAATAGCTGCTGCCAAGAACCTTTCTTGCAACAATGCATTCATTACATCTCAACCAACTCGCCCAGCAACAAGGTCTACTCAAGTGTCATCTGTTGTTCAGCGTACGGGAGCTCGTGAATGGGAAAAGAAAAATACTTGTGTGCCCCCATGGTCGATATGGGGAACTCGAGCATAATCAAATTAAAATGCTACATTTACTGCAGGCTCAACAAGGTTGCGGTCTTGATTATAAGGTGAGGTGGACAGTAAACATGGCACTCACAACGAAAGTTGCAATGCAATGTTCAATTGTTGCACGTATCCTATTTAAATAGAGAATTGGGAAGTTAGCAGAAAAAAGAACAAGCTGCAGCGTCATGCTGCAGAACAACTTTGCACAAGCAAAATGTCCAATGACTGAAGTTCCTGCCAGTAAAGTTGTAATTATGAAATAGGTGATGCACGTATGTAATATTTTTTGCTGAAAAGTTCGCTGAAGTGATTGATGTTCACTCACGTTGTATATAGCTAATGAAGTTCTTTTTTACATTGAAGTATGTAAAATGCTTTAGCCAATTAGAAATTGTTTACAAAGGCTGGCATTGCCGCTATATTACCTCAATGTTCCATAGCACTTTTTCGCTGATTGTACTTTCAAGCGTATACCTCAAGCGGTACCGCTGAATCAAACCAAAGTGAATTGGTTTGGTAGTGTATGGTTGTGAGAGATTTTAATAAACATATGCACATTGTACGTGTGCGGAACGATGCACATGTACTGTAATCTCCCCATGCTGTCTGTTCGGCTCCCCGTAACGTGATGTATAGTAATGGATGGTGGAGTGCCCTTTACCCCTTCCGTAAACTGGGCTTGGGACCAACACCTAGACTTTATGCCTAGTGCGCAAAAATTAAGTGCTTGGTCCCTGCGTCGGCCGCCCATTCTCGTCATTTGTTGTGACTGTGTCCGGGGACAAAAGCCACAATGCTTATACGGGGAAATGCACTGACCAGCCCACAAACTGTGGACGGATAATTATTGGCAGTGTCTTCCAGAAGCCACTTATACCATAAGAAGCCAACAAACACTGACACCAAAGACAACATAGGGGAAATTACTTGGGCTTAATAAATGAAATAAAGAAACGATAAATTATTGGAAATTAAAGTAGATGGAAAAACAACTTGCCGCAGGTGGGAACCGAACCCACAACCTTCGCATTTCGAGTGCGATGCTCTACCAATTGAGCTACCGCGGCGCCGTTTCCCCATCCACTTTCTTGGGAATTTATGTGTCCTAGTAGAACCCTGCGAGTGTTAGCCAGCGCCACCACTCACAGACCTTGCCGGCGGACGTGGAACGTCCTTTTTGCCGCAGGCGTCATGAGAACGTGATTTTTTTGGGTGAAGGCAACTGGTCAATAAACCCACATATGCTACCTGAAGGCATCAATGTTGCCGGATTCGAGACCATTGTTATGTAAGAAACGAGAAGAAAGGGGGTTAACCGAGGGGCCTGATTTTAAGCAACTTAAGAAACCACTTATGTAGCTTATCTACGCAGTACACCTGCTTTTGCTAATTTAGTAATAATATGCGCCACAGTAGCCCACGTGATCCGAAAAAACAAAAATACATGCGATGTAAAGATGTGAGAGAGTGGTTTAGCTGATGCCCAAGGTAAAAGTGAATAAACTTAATTTTCACTGACGGGGGCATGATGCCTAAGCTTTGTTCTCAGTAATTTGCTTGGTCTCTGTTCAGCCAATCACTTGATTCATCTAGGAACAAAATAAGGGCCGTGTTCGAGCTCATTTTCGCAAGTGCGGCGCGTAAATTTGATGCCTAATATTGCTAATAAACCTCAAACCTCCCCGCTGTGCATAAAATTCGTAATTGTGTCAGCCATGCAGTCATTCTTCATGAACATCATTAAGGGAGAACGAGAGGCGTGGGTACGGTTTCAGCGCTTTGTTTCTTTTTATTGTTTTCTGTACATAACAAAGAACACTGGAACAAGGCACGGGACAAAGAAAGCAGTGAAATACACTGAAAGCATTCCCTCCAATAATCGCTCTAAGCGTCGTTTTTTTTTCCGGTAAAGAAGCAGGCAACCTGGCAGTTTTGAAAGCGCTCTGAACACCAGAGGTTTCCTCAAGCTATAATAACATTTAATAGTGAACACGTTTTGCGCCCTCCCAGCGGACACATCTTCCAACTTTCAGCAATATTAGACATTAAGTTTAGAAATGTTTCTCTATAAGAGAACTACGTTCTAGAATAAGTAAATTTAGACACACAAACAACATCAATGCACACATAAGGCTACGCGAAAGAATCCCTGACAATCCTTGGCACAAAAGCGACTTAGCCACATAGAGACAGAGGCCCCAAAGTGTGACGATAGACCGGAACGAGAATAAGCCCGCCCAATGTGCCTGTTGGTCTGGTGGTGTGAAAATTGTATTGAACAGGCTCAGTTACAGTAAATAGGAAATCACATACAAAATGAACCCATAGTGCACACACATGAAGAACGCTAGCAGTGCTACCTGAATCCCTTTTCTATTTAACGAAAAGGCAAGCTTTGTGGACGTAAATAGGAACACACAAGCGCCAACCAGCACGTACACGTACCAAGCAGATGAGAATAAATGACAAATAAATACACTGACGCATCACATGCTTCACATAATAGGACGACACTAGACGATTCCACGAAAGTACAAAGACAAAAAAACTGCGCTCTTATTGTCCTTTTTTGTTGTTTTTTACGTATTTTCTATTCATAATAGCTTGTATGGCCTCTGGCGCGTGTCTTCTCGCCACTCGCGGCCCATCTAGCACAAGCAGTTCCTCCCACCTTCATAAAATACAGGTGGGCAAGGGCCACTTGCGTTCGTGGCTAACGAACCGGACAAGTATTTTCAAAAGCATAAAAATTAACTACCCATAATAAATGCTGCAAGAAAATTAGAAAATTTACATATGAGCCGCGGTTAGCTAAGCTCTGTTAGCTGCGAAATTTATTGCACATTTTAGTGTCTAGAATTGCATCTGCGTATTAAGCATTGGCTAAGTGTTCCCGTGATTCAGAACTGAAACAAGATATTAAGACGAAAGCTGGCCACGTGGAGTGAGAGAGTAGCATTCGTGTAATTGGCAATACTGACTCATGTAACGCGTATATTTTTTGAGAAATCTCAGGAAAATTTATGAGCGTAATAATGTTATTATTTTAGCAGTGCTATGATGCTATCAACTGAATGATTTCGCATCCGTTCCGGTTTCGTAGGAACTTATGTTGAACATAAGAACAACTTAAGAACACGAAGTTCTCATGTTGAAATTTTTCGTAAGACTAAACTGCAGCCAATCATGGTGTCGGATATATAATTCACTAAGGTGGTCGGCCAATGGTGGACAGCACTTACGAACGAAAGGGTTTGTCAATTCAGGTTCAGATGCATTGTTAGCAGGAATAAACTACGCTAAATTTTCTTCTTTCGCTAGTATCCTGGTAGCGTGCATTGTAAAACATTTTGCCAGCACTTACAAATAATGATGTCTGTTCAAGCGCTCCTAAATTGTGGTGCGTAATATTAGCTAAAGCGACGAATTTTTCTGCATGCTTAAAGAGATGGTGACGCTAAGCGAAGAATGCGTTTATCTGGTAAGAAATGCAAATAACTAAATTTATCTGTCTGTTCACACATTTTCGCATGAACCAAGCAAAAAAAAAGGCCACTACCTTTTTGAGATCTGTGTGGAATGGTAATTCGGTAAAGTTCTTCTGCCGTCGTTTCAAGCAGAGGGCAGGATAAGGCCGCAGGCGTTCGAAATGACAACACGCCCCCTCGACTGTGTGTGGCTAACCAACATGCTTACTGCTAAGTGTGTGGCCTGAACCCGTTTTAGTGGGAGTAGGGCGAATTGTAGTGCACGTCAGCCGGGGCGCTGGCAGCGGTTCCGGGCTCGTTCGTGGTAACGGTGGCGCGGAATCCTCCGGCGTCAGCGACGTAGTCGACGCGGCGCGTGATGCCGTTGGCATCGGTGTAGCCGTACGAGCCCGTACGCGAGTTGGTGGCGTCGCTGGTTTCCTCGTGGTAGTGGTGGGCTCCCTCCACCGGGTTCACGCTGTCGTAGCTGAAGTGGTAGGGCTGCGGGGGCTATGAGAGGGTTTCGGGAGGAATAGGAGGCAGAAGAAAAAAATCACGTCGTGCCATAGCGTTCATTGCAATGTGCGCCGACCTAATGCACTATTCTAGTCAGTAATACCAGATAGATAGGGAGAAAATGAAAGAAGGAAAGACAGGGAGGTTAGCTTGACTTTATCCAGTTTGCTACCCGACATGTGGGAAGGAAGACGAGGTAGTGAAGCAGAGAGAGAGGAAAAACCCCAGAATGTGCTTTAATCGGTTCGAAGTGAACAGTCGGCGTTAATTGCACCAATATTAGTAAACTGAGGTTATTAGAACGTCAATTGTATATCGCAGACAAAGGTCTTTAGAAGATGAAACGTTGGTTGGTCAAAACGAAGGTGCGTACTGTGGCACTTGGCAAACAAGTTATGAATTTGACTTAAGGTATGGTTGAGGCTTTGGAGTGTATCCCCTTCGCCTTTGCGCGTATGAGCTCATGTCGCGTTAGGCTTCATTAGGATTTATTATGCTGTCACACTCAAGCTGTACAAGGCGAATCACATAGAAGTAATTCCACGCAAGTTTTACAGGGTCATGTAAGTTGGTGAGAAGTGCGTCCTTTCTTATGACAATAACGCTTACCTATTATTTTTTGTGGGTAGCTAAATTTATTTCCCTGGCCGTAATATTTTCACCAATTTGTTCTTATCTCATTAGTAGGCTATAGGGAAGCATACAGGAATAAAATTCTGATGGCTTCCTCGCCATTCGTCTTACTGGTAGATGTTTCTCGGGTCCCTCCATTAGCCTAGTATGAAGTACAAAAAACAAAACAAAACAACTAGCTGCTAACAAATCAATGAATCTGCCGCCGAACTACCCTGGAAAGTAAAGAGCCAGTTTTAGATTCAGTTTAACCATTTGGGGTGCTTAACCTTCGTAGTTGATCCATGTCAGTGCTTCAAGCGCGTTGCGTGTTTTGTCTAGAAAAGACATGTTCAGGAGGCGCTCCTGTCTCTCGAAGGATAACCGGAATGTTATATCTGTTATTTTATTGCGCAGAAAGTGTAACTGACACTGTAATTTAATCAACACTGGTGCGGAAAATTAGTTATCGAAAATAGCTATAAGAACGCTTACCTTTGCCACAGTGCCCTGAGAACTTGCTGCCTACTCTTTGAGACTCTAACTTAGCTTCTTTTACCCTTATCAGGCACTCTGATTGTTGAAAAGGTGAGCTAACTGAGACTACAAATAAATGTTGACACCGTATAAAGTCGATCTCATGCAGGAACAGTTGCTGCCACTAAGAAAGCTTTTGATAATAACGGTCTCTGAACTTTGCTTTTGCGATGCCTAAGTACTGAATATGGCGGCTTGACCAAGGCGCTTCCTTAAATGTAGCGAAATAAAAGCACGCTCGACGGAAAAAAAGGCTGAGTTAGCTGGGAAGACGAAAGTGCGCTTATGTGTTGTTATTCCTGCGTAGCAGATATGCCAACGCAACAAGACAAGCCGGTACATCAGGCAGCAGAAGTGGGTTATATCTGCACTGAATGGCGTTTTGTTTCTCCTAACTCTCTGAAACGTTGTACATGAACTGTAACGTATCTGTACTTTTTCTACTTCCTCAAGCCTTGAAAAAAAAAAAAACGGTCTTGTAGAAGTACGAAAACGAACGCTCGCGCAAAAGAAAAAGATCTTCATTAAAATATACAAGGGGAACGACTGCTCTGGCACGAACGAAAATGGAATGGTCCAGAAGAACCTATTCACGGACCACTAATGAAAGAGGATCAGTGCGTCGAGGGTTTCCGTATCATGAAATAGCTACATACAAAAAAAGAGGAAGTGCTCCTTTTTCTCTTTTTTTTATGGTGTCGTAACGGAGGAAAGAAACGTTAGAGGTGCATTGCTCAGCGTGATGCTTCCCAAGTGGCGTTGTTGCTCTGTGCGGCCCAGGAAATAGTCCGAAGTGGAAACTGACAGTTCCGTGCATCGTGCAAAGCAAAGCTGCTTACAACACCGTCATTTTTCTTTTACGTAACGTTAGATTGAGAAGCCGACTGTACGACTGTAAGTGGACCCTGTGCGGGCGTTCGAATTTCCTGAGGGGTTGAAAGAGTGACTCGCACTAGGACACTGAAGCGACAGCGTATATCTTCTTTAACCATAAAACTTGGTGGCCAAAACAGAACATGGAGACCGGCAACTTTAAATGCAAATTTTGACACCGAATAGATGTGAGTTATTACGTACTCATGAAAAGGAGACTTCATGAAACGCGAACACCACGCAAAAAGAAAAATTAAGTTATGGTGTTTTAGGTGCTGAAACCACGATCTGATTATGAGGCACCCCACCCCGTAGTGGCGGAATCCGGAAATTTGGACCACCGGGGGTTCTTTAACTTGCACCTAAATATATGTACGCGGGTGTTTTGGCATTTCGCTCCCATCTAATGCCGCCGCCGTGGCCGAAATACAATTCCGCAATCTCGCGCTTAGCAGCCCAACACTATAGCCACTAATCAGCCAGGGCGGGTAACATCAAGGAACGTTTTTTAACGCTTCGCAGAGAACGAAACTTCAAATACAACACATATCTCCCTATGCAGGCATCGAGGTGTCTTTCTGAGGTATCCCGAAATACTGTTTTAGCGAGGAATTAGGGACCCTGCTATACTGAACATATTGACATTCGGATTCCAGAAGAATTACACAATAAACCTACAGGCGATTAGATTCCAAGTACATTTTCCTCCATCGTTCGAGATTCCAAAATTACTACAGGAAAAAGTGCTTCAATTTCTGGTTAAAATGGTGTCATTGTCCCTGCCGCTTTTCCTGCGTACACTCAATTATGGCCAATTATACCTTGATTAATTTGACTTTTTGTTTAATTCGAACACAGCGTAAAGTCTTGGCGAGGAACCATATATTGCTATGGAAGGAAAACTCGTTTCAATCATGAAAGCATGCCTCCTTGATTAATTCGACCCTCGCCGGCATCCCCTCGCAGGCTGCAGCGGTCACTAAGGCTTGAAAACTCAGTAAATACATCCGATGGTGCTGCTGCTTATCTAGGCGCGAGCCTGTTTCACGTTGCTTTGTCTTTACGTTTCTCTTCACAACTTGCAGAATATTACTTTTTCGTTCATTTCAAAGCTGACGCAGCGTTTAAACATGTCTGCGCTCGTCGGCACATGAAGGTTGAGTTGAGCATGACGGTTCTTACTTCAAGAACAAGAACCGGAAATACACTACAAACTATTGGAGCAACGAAAACATTTTATATATTTTTGCAACGGTTTGCTAATTCGACGGTTCGAATAACTCGATTAAATATTGTGGTACCGCAAGGGTCGAAATAATGGGAGTCGAGTCTGCTATATAAAAAGTTATGTGGCTAGAAAATGGTCAATATTTCCAAACCTAATCTTATCGAGAAAAATGCGCTGCGCTTAAAGTAAGTGCTGGGTCAGTTCGTGCAATTACTTTTTTTTTTTTTTTTTGGTACGCACAAACGACTTATTTGCGTTAATTCCGCTTAGGAATTTTCCACTTGTCTGCTTTTATGCAATGTAGGAACGCCGTGTTTTCCTCCTGCCTGTCCGGAATTCCTGCGCGCATCGAAAAAAGTAGAAGACGAAGTGGACGTTTTGTTTTGACCTTCGGTGGCCAAGGTATTCAAGACGGCGTCGAAAAAATTTGAGGAACAACCTTCGAGCAACTCGTCTTGTGGTTTGGTCCGAAGTGAACGTATAGAATTTCGTACATTTCTCCCTCTAAAAATTTAGTTGCGAAGGAAATTATGGGCAAGAAATTTTTCCTCGCAAATTGTGCATTCTGCCTGAATAATGTTAATTTATTACACTATTTACTTGTCGGCTCTAGGGAGTAGTTAGTTAACTTTTCCTGCAGAACAATTGTTATTTAGAGTTGCATTGTGTAGCCTTCGCCAAGGCGACTAGCGTAACCTGACGAAATTATGCGTTCAGTTAAGCGAGCTCAAGAGACGCATTTGATTTATGATGGGAAATGTACTGGCAAAAGCCTGCTGCTGTTTCGTTCAGTAAGTGTGCACTAACGATAATGCACATAAATAAAGCGGTATTTTTGATTGGGCACAGTAACGCTACCATTTACGGCGACACCAGCTTGGAAGATCGCACTGCTGCACTCCTGCAGTAAGGCGTTTCGAGACAATGACGGCCATAGTGTTTTACCATGCCGGCGGAAAGCCGAAATTCTACGCGCGAGCTCACCTTTGTGCAATACAACTACCTCAGCGTCACCTCTTTTCGGCAGCACAGCGTTGGTAGCTCCTTCAAGTCGCTAGCTCTACCTCATTCCAGAGCTACACAGGACAGCACTACGCGAGAGCTTGGACTAGGAATGCTCGTTTCCGCGCTATTTAACACGATTTAAGTATAGAGGAATTCGCTCCAGACTGCTACGCTAACCGGTTTCACTCACTGCATACCGTTCATCGTTCACGTCCATTGTTCTAGCCCGCACTGCAAGTCGCTTCCGCAGCTGCGACCGGTCGTTACGCGTTTTATGGCACGTTTCTCACGCACGCAGTCGGACAGTTCGCCCCGAGCAGTCTCACACGGTGGTTGCAGCGCCGTGTTAAAGACACCGTTCAATGCCCTGACATTGGCAATAGATCACGAGGTTACTTGAGCCGGAATTCTCTATTCAGCGCAGTTACTTGCCACCTCGTAACAAGCGGAAACCATTTCTCCGTTGGTTAGTTTATGGTGGGAAGCCCGACTGCATCGTTGTGTCAGCGAGGCGTTTAGCGAGAACCCCTAAGAACGCGCTTACATCAACGTAGCCGCCTCCGCCTGGGTAGACCAGCACTTGGGACATGGCACAGGCGACGACCGCCAGAAAAACGAGCTGCAAGGAAAGAGAAACACGCACAACTTTCAGACGATGTGAATTGACATTATTGCTCCAGAAGTTGTTCAGGTACACGCAGAGGCATAGTTGAAATACATCGCTCATTTCTAACTTTTGAGAGCTTGTGCCGCGAAATTGTACCTGCAAACACCATTAGTTGGAGCGCGTTTTGTGAGCTTAATTTTAATAGCATCGACCTTTATTATAACGGAGATAAATGAAGAAAAGCTTTCTCATAGCTTCCAAAAAGTTTACCAATACAGAGGGAGTGTGTATTAATTATTAATAATTTTTCTATTTAATCTTGCAGCTTTCCAAAACTATATGAATCTGCAATCGTCTGTACAACATTCGTTCGCTGCAGGCAACTGAAATGTTATTTTAGTACCGTTTACGTGAGGCAGTAAAAGTCTAAGGTGATTTCTTTAGCAGTTGATAACTGGACTGCAATTAGAAGTCCCGCAAATTAGGTTTGATTTACGGGATAAATTTTGCAGGTTTCTGCAGTCTCAGATTACAATGAAACAAAACACTTGAAAACAGCTTATTTTGGCTAAAAGAACGGAGAGTCATCGGGTATTACCTTGCCTAACGACGCTTTTGCGCTGCCGTAATACATAAAACTAAACGTAGTGATTTTTTTTACTCGGACATCTTGTGTACTAGTGATAGTTGTTGCTCAACCGATTCTCCTCGCACTCTTACAGGTGACCAGATGGCCGTAAGCATCATGGGCTCGCAGCCACGAGAAGCTGAATTGACGATTGCGAATAGCCGAGCGGACGTGAAAGTGCTGGCTAGGAAATACCAGACGCCTTTTAGCGCAGAGCTTTGCGTCAAGTTGCTGGCGAGAAAGCATCTTGCTATTAGCATGCGAATTTCCTGTTTAAGAATTTCAAGAAGATAATTAAGCTTTAAGGAAGGACTGCTATGTATTAAAATCGTGTTTCGAATCTTGCCGAGACATGTTGCAAGATGTTAGGCACAGTATACCTAAAGCTTTCCCAACTGGTTTAGCAACCCTGACATGGAAATTACATAAAGATCCAGTTTAGTAAGAAAGTGGACGGCGCATCTAAAATGCAGACCCGCCTGTGACCGTTTGCCAGCGCATCACTGCCAATAGGGTCCTAGTAGGAATCATCAATAGCATGCTAATTCTCGAACACAAACGTTCCAGCAGCACTTTCGGCAGGCAACAGATGTCACTACAATCAGGAAGGCGAGCTGGCGACCACAGTGCAGTTGGCTCTAAGAGCGAGCATCATGAGTTGATTGTCAAGGTACCGAATATTGCTGTCATCGGCGTTCGTTTCGGTATTATCGAGACGTTTCGGATCGTCACACGCGGAACTAAACCTTCACATCCGTTTCCGGAAGAAGAAGTCACGCCGATGACTCTCCGAGGACGTGCGTTGTCGATAATCCGGGGATCGCCGTCGAGTATCCGGGTGTCGGCGCCGTGCCACAGAAGACTCACCTTAGCGAGCATTTTTGCGGTGCTTTCAAGCTGCTGCGAAGCGACTGCTGTGTTTTTGCTCGATCTCTCCAACCGCGGGTGCACAATGGAGTGACGCCGTCCCTCCCCGACGTCGCTTATATATACGACTTCGATCCAGGTCCAAATTGATTATGACCCTCCCCCGATATCAAAGGGGGTAATCTGGATCCACCCAGCGGGCCGGCAGTGCGAAACGAGCGAGGGATTTTCTTTCCTCCTCGGGTGGTCCCCGCGACAGCTACCGGCGAGCGTTAAGTTATTCTAGAGGCATATGCGGGTTGGCATCCTAGAAAGATAGCGTTTCGGAAAGGTCGCTGCTGCCTTCATGAAAACGAAATCCTCCGCCGCGCGGGTTCAAAACGATGGCGAGGTGAGAGCCTCGCGGTTGCCGCCGGGCTTTCGACGCCTTTCTCGCCCCGACAGCGTTTGGCATCACGCGCTTCTTTTCCCCTTCCCTTCTCGCTTTCCCGCTGGCATTTCCTGCACACTACGAACACACACGCGCGCACGCACACTCACTGGTCGAAACGAGATCCTAGTGATATCTCACTCTCCGGAGCGACGCTGCTAGACCACCCGGGACATCGTTTTGCGCTGGCTCCGTCGGTTGCACTTTCCTTCGTCGCTCCTTCTGCGCGTGTTTTGGGGTTGTTTCGAAGCGCTGATACGCCTTGCCTGCATGACTTCTGTTTGTTCGCTCCAGCAGGTTGTGCTTTGTGCCAACGATACTTTGTTGCGGTCCTCTGCGGACAACGTTTCTCTTTCGTTTCGTCGGTCCCTCCCCTCTCGGGTTTATTCAATTTCCACAAGTATAGATCCGCAATCGCAGTGTGCCAAGGCGAAGAAGGTGTGATGCAGCCTGGAAAAGTTTCACAGCGAGCGGAAACATTCGACGTTGCTGTACATGAATTTTAGGTCGGAAATTTCTGGCAGAGTCCGTCACGCACCTCCTTTTTGTGCAATATACGAGTCGGTGAACTTATTTTAATTCCACTATAGGTGTAAAACGTAAGGAAAACATAATTATAACCGTGATGTTGTCAGCTGCTCACAGAGGATATGTATGCTTACTGTACATTGTATAAGCAGATATCCAAGAAAACTGCTCATTAACATTGATGATTATTTTTCATCAGATCAGCTCGACGAGTGCCTCTCAGAGAAAGCTCTTGCATGCAGTGCACACTCGTGTCAGGTAAAGTCCAAAGACAGCATAAATTCATATATTTGAGTGATATACTGCGAAACAGTAGGATTCGAATTAGGGTCATTTTCTGTCATGAGTTAGATACAACTTTCATTGTTCGAGCCAATCAATTTCCTTATGAAGTACTTCGAGAAAATTGTAATACTAAATAAATAATTAGATAACTAAATAAGAATGCGGGCTTCGGGGCAGCACCCCAATTATCTTTGTAACAGCTCAGCACGTGGAGTAAGGCATAGCCGTCTTATTGGCGGCGTTTTGCCTTTTATTGTGAGAGCAATGATGTGGTCACTTCAGGCGCATTTTCGACGTCGGTGTCGGCGTCACCGTGAGGTTCCGTATAAAGTCCACATGCGATGAAATCGCCTCCGCGAGCCATGTGCTGTATGTGCGCGGGAAAGCGTGCGAGGGAAAGCCGGCGGTCGCGGCTCATTAACGCACACGGAACGGCGGAAAGCGAGGAGGAAGCGCGCCGCCTTCCGTCGCGCGCACGGCTTCGGGGGTAAAATAAGGAGGGATGGGGGGCGCGCTATACTTTAGGCAGCCCAGGCGGCCGCACGCGGCCGGTCGGGCCGCTGCATCTTGAAAGCCATCTGCGACGGTTACAGAGTCCGCGCTGCGCTGTGTTTTCAAGGCGTAGTTCGCGTTGATGAGAGCGGCTGCACGAAAGTCAATTCGCTCACTGCTGCTGCCGCGTTTGCTCACCCCAACCTTTGGACAGCGAGTTTGCACGGTCATCGAGCGAGATGTGTTCATATTGGTTTGTGAACGCGTGACACCGTGCTTGTTAATTTTTTTATGCTTGCAGACAACTTTCTGTGAGAGCACTTCTTAAAAGAGTCCCACATTTTCCGACGTTAGTTTAGGCTGGGGAAAAAGAAAGCACGAACACCCTATTAGCGACAGTTAAATAAGACAGAACACACCACTGAGGATGATTTTGCGGCTTTTCGCTACCGCGTCTGGGGAAATGCAAAACCGTTGCACGTGAAAGCTGCGTCGATGCAGCGTCTCTTCCGAGCACCCAAAAACACTGTCAAACGCTGCTGGGCTACTTCGCGCGGTAACACATGCGCAGAAGCCACGCGCCCGTAGCTTCCTCTTCATAGCCACTGAAAGTTGTGCGCGACTATAGTATGCCTATGTTCACAAGTTTATACGGCCGATAAAACTACTATTCTTACTTCGTATAGCTTTCCACTAATTTGCTATCACAGTTGATGCTTCGTCTGCAAAACTGCGACTTTATTTTTTATTTATATTGAGAACCTTTATGCCCAGTGTAGCGAGACGCAAGAGTGGAATGATTCTACAGAAAGAACATTATTTATTACTTCTACTATATCTTACCTGGCCTTACGTGTTGCTTAACTGTTCATATGTTTCGTTGTTCCCCGTACATGCGATACGCACAAGCCCTTTTTGTCTCTTCCTCTCGGTTTCTTACGCTGTTACAAGGTCTCTCTTTAACCAAAAATATGGGCAAACCCTTCCCCTACCGGAAAATGGGGATAAGTGAAGCTTGTCCTGCGTTCACCTGACCTTCGTCAAGGTTAAGCAACAAACAGGTAACGGTACCGGATTGCTTCGGCCACCTGCTCCCTCAGCTCGGGATCTTTCTCTCGTTGCTGTCAGATTGCCTCGGTTCGGGCGACTCCAATTTAAGGCGCGTTTATAGACCGACGTTATCGGCCCGCGGGCGAGCGTCGTTAGACTTAAGGCGTGTCGGAATACGTATGCCGCGTCCGCTTACGTCGGCGGCGCCAGTGTGTCGGACCACCGGTTGAACTATAGACACTGTTCATGGGCCACTTTTAGCGAGAAAATATTTCTGGATTAAAAGTAAACCATAGGTTTGTTGTCGCCAACGTGACGTAATGTGTTGCTCGTGTCCATGTTTCGTTGGACTATATTAGACAGTTTTATTTGGGCGTACGTAACAACACTGCGCACGCTGCAAGCCTGTGGGAGAGAAGTGCGCATGCGCAGAATGCAACGTATCTGTTTCACGGATGCGTGCCTAGGCCCGTAACAAGACGCTGCGTATGGACCATGGCGCGTACCGCAGAGCTTGCTGCGTGACGTTCTCGCGAGACCTCGAACAAACGAGAAACGAGAGTGCAAGGTGACTTCAACGGCGTCCGACGCGGATAGCGACATCATACCTGGTGCAAATCGTGTGTACTTCAGGTTAAAAGACGATGTAGCCATGCTGGCGGAAGTGCAGAAAGCCGACCCATTCCGGCATCCCGACAAGTGGGAAGAGATCGCCTGGTGTCTGAAAAACACGCTGAAGAAGCCATTTTTGGTGTGCAGTATTCGCGGACGCATGAACCTGCTCCTAGTACGTTGCTCCACAAAGACCGGCGAAATAATAAAAAAAAAAGTACGGTTGGTGCCTTCATTGCATGCTGCAACGTGGTCGCGAGCTTGAACTGCGCGAGCTTGAATTTCGTGCGCATGCTGTTTGTAGGTCAGGAACCAAAGAAGAATATCGGGAAAGTGATGAAGTGCCCCAAGATATTCTCAGCCTCATAGAAGGCACTCCATGCAAAGTACGCGCAGCAAGAAAGATGAGCAAGGCCTTGAATGCAGATTCAAACTCATTCGCACGACAATCGGCAGCTATACTAGAGATCTGCCCGCAAGCAGATACGCAGAACGTAGCACGGTTGTCAACCCAGAGGGTGACACCACCGATGACGGTTTTGACGTTGCCGGTGCGTGTGCTTTGCATGTTTGTCTGCTGCACCAATTGTTACTGCGAATCTTAAGGCTGTGAGGTTATTTCTTGCATATGGCGAGCATGCTGTACTTGAAGTACGCTCGTGTGCCCTGTGCTTGAAGGCACCAGTGAAGACGCCACGCCGGCACAGCTGTACAACCGAATGTATCATTCAGTTGACGACGATGGGGAGCGGGATGGAGACACCTGTGGTGGTGTGACGAACGTCGACCGACCAGCCTCTACAGAGCCTCTCTCCCCTGCATCCATCCGTGCAGCGCCTGTTCCCGCAGCGCCTGTTCCCGCAGCGCCCGTTCCCACAAGGAATGCATATGCAGCGGCTGTCTCCGCAGCAGGAGGGTGCAGATGCACCGACCCACCTGGAAGTGAACCGACGCACTCTCAAACGCCTCAAAGCTGCGCTGGGCGCGGTAGCTATTTCGTGAGATCATATTTTGGCCCGATGGAAGAGCCTGCGTGCCGTGCGTAGGAGAAAATGCCAACACAGTGAGCCTACTGACATGCAGGGCAACCATTCTTGCACAGACATTGGTTATTGGGCCAGATTCAACATGTGATATTCTGACTGCCAACACCAATCAATGCAGTCGGTTGATTGAATTAACAAATGTAAATAAAGTCAATTAGTAGTGTTGTGTGGATATAAAATATGAACTAGGAGCGGCAGTTTCAGTTAAAGAAGTTATGTGGGCTTTACAGCAGCTACAGGCGGGCACGCAGGGGTTTCAGCCTACACCCGTATTGAAATCATCGAGAAAATTAGACCACAATGAACAAGGTATTCGTAAGTTATGCTACAAAACTTATAAAATTGAAGAGTGGCTGATACCCTTGATTGGATGTATTTTTATCCTGCTACGTAAAAAGTTACTTGGCAAAAATAATGTTTGCGTTATAAAATGATTGCGTTAATATCTCATAGAACTAAGCTGCTACTGAAAATAATGTAAAAAAGTTTAGAGCCATACATAGGAAGAGAAGTGACGATAAATCAAGTACGGTTCATTATTTTGGTCAACTGACATGGTCTGCTACACTGTATCCCGAATCAATGCTAATGTTGGGTTCCCAGTGCACAAGAGTGTTTGATGACATTATTCAGTTGAAATAGGTCTCGGCGAACTTAAATGAGTTGTGTTAAACAAATTTCACTGTCATATATACTTTAATAGTGTCAGGAGCTGCAAGTGACTCAACAATGCAATACAATTTCGGCAAAAATATTGCGAGCCAAGTACATTTAATGGTAACCTGAACAATAACTATGAGGTTGGTAAATAATGAAGGATAAGGCTCTGTACATGAAGTAGGAATGAAGTTTCGAGTGTAATGGCCTTGGGCAGAAATTGTAAGAAATGCATTGGAAGCCTCATATGACGCTTACTTTCTTTATGCTTATCGCTACGCAGGAAAAAGACAGCAAAAGCAAGCGAACTACGACGTCCTGCTGAAAAGGGTGAAACACGACGTGATAATGAAAGACAAAGAGGTAGGAATGGAATCACGTAAACTTGTCCTTGAGGAGAGTAAACTTGCTCTTGAAGAGAAACGGCTAGCTTGGGAAAAAGAGCATGCAATGATGATGACTCGTGAAAGGGAAAGGGATCGCAAAGCATGTGCAGAAGAAAGAAAAGTGGAAAGACGAATGTGAGTTTCAGAGAAGCAAGAGAAGAGACGAGAACGGGCTGAATTGCGTCGTTTACTTGCTGCACAGCAAAAGGCATTCATAGGCATTATTCAGGGCCTATTGCCAAGGCACTAGGTGCAACAGG
Organism: Dermacentor andersoni; assembly: GCF_023375885.2. Lineage (NCBI taxonomy): Eukaryota > Metazoa > Arthropoda > Arachnida > Ixodida > Ixodidae > Dermacentor > Dermacentor andersoni. The sequence continues at coordinate 116,767,346 of NC_092815.1, read as the reverse complement.
CGCGTCATCAGGTTCCGCACAGTGAATTACATGCAATTATTCGACACATGGCATTCTGTTGTTTCTGTAATAAATGCAGGTTACTTTATTCAATACTTCTTGTACATGTAACATTCATGCAAGTGCGTCATACGCAGTCAGCACGCTCTGCCTTGAATATTCAACACCAGCAATTTGTTTTGGCAGGGTGTGACTTATGAGAACAAAGAAAAAGAAATAGCTAGACACTCGCCTTTGTTGAATTAAACTCCCTCGATGCTCAATTTGTATTTCTTTACCTGACAATGTGCTGCAGATTGTTAAAGACGGTCATTTAGACACAACCACGTTTGAGGGGAAGTTGGACGTGCTGCGAATGCCAGCAGTGACAAGGTGATGCAATTTCTAGTTGTATTGCGGCCAACAATTAAGTACAGCCTTTGCTAAGAGGGAGCCATTCGACTCTTCTTTTTGGGAAGGGAGGAGATCACAATGTGATGGACTGCACAATATACACACCTAATTACACAGTAACGGTAATAGCTAACTGAAATATGCACAAAGTAACATTCTACTACCTTAGTTCTCTGTCAACGATGTGTTGAGTGCCTTGCGATAATTATTCAAATTTGATGCAGTTTTCGGTGGCTTTTTTCTACTTGTGCGCCGACGTTCCGCATCATTTGCTTGGTCTGTATGGAGAGCTTTTGGTTCGAAAATTCGTTCGAAATTACCTGCAGTGACACAGCAGGTGGAGTCGCTCAACGCAGCGTAGTTTCCGCCGTTGGCGCCGTTGACGTGTTCCAACCCAGGGATGCCATCTTTATTTACGGCAGCCGGAAAACCAGACACGGGCACCAGAAAGCTAGAAAACTAGAAACGGCAAGAAAAACATTTTTACTAAGTGGCTTTTTAAATGCGAAGCATTGCTTGGCGAACGTTTGCCACTTTGACAGTATCTATATAGCCGCGTACGTCTTGGTGTTCTCATGGCAGTTTCGTTAGCTTCGTATATACCAAAATTGTTTTGTATCACAAGAGTGTATGGCTAACATAAATGATCGGTCATGACGTGAATATCATGACATGTGTGTCATTAAGGTCATGAAACAGCCGCCTACGTCTTGGCGCTCTCATGGTCGTTTCATTAACTTGGCATGCACCACAAATGGCATAGTAGGACAAGAGTGTACGACGAACATAAATGATAGAATGCCATGACATCCGTGTCATGTAGGTCATGAAACAGCCGCCTACGTCTTGGTTTGTACCAAAATTGGTATAGTATGACAAGAGTGTATGACGAACATAAATAATAGGTCATGGCATAGCATGCATGTCATTAAGGTCATGAAGGAGCCATCTGCGTCTTGGTGCTCTCGTGGTTGTTTCTTTTAACTTGGTAGGCTCCCCGCTCACTGCTTCACAGAACATCGATTCCCACAAGGCGTGGGATCTGCCCGCTTTTTTATTCAACATAAATGAAAGCCTTGAACACGAGAAGAAAAGAATTAACTGCGCAGATTTCTACGCTGCATAGTCAACACATGTTTAATTTGTGAGCTACATGCAGGAGCGTAGGAAATGTACAGTGACCACGCCAGCGACGCTTAAAATCTTCGACAGTTTGCTTCAGTTTCCTTACGGTAGGCTATTCCAAGGCACTAACTGAATTAGAAAAGGGGACATGCAATGACTCAAATTTCATGAAAACTGTGTTACGTATGACTGCTTAACGGCACCTACTTATGCCAACACTTTAAGGCCAGTGAAGCTAACGCAAAATTTTTGCCTGCCATTTCTGTTTCTAGGCCATCCTTCAACCCGAAGGGGCGTTCTAGCAGCACTAGCAGTTATAATAATTGATGAGGCATAACGTCTCAAGGAAACGCCTGAGCTCCCAGAGGCGACGCAGTAGGGGTCTTCGTATTATATGTGATCACCTGCGGGTTTTCTCAACATCCACCTATATCTCAGAACACAAGCATCCTTGCATTCGGCGCCCATTTGAATTTAGTACAGCGGCATGGATTAGAGCACGTGACCTTGTCTCGGAACATCGCAGTCACAGTGCCGCAGCTGCAGGCCGAGAGTAGCGATGATTTCAAACGTACGTGAAAGCGCGAAGGCTTCAGAAATCGTTTACACCTATGGGGCCGCTTTGTGTATGCGCGCATTCTTGAGAGGGCATTTGATAAAACATTCTCATCACGTCCAGTGTTCTTACAAAGGCCACTCACTCGCTACAGGAGCTTGGCTTTATCGCAACCACATCTGGGGAGCCTGAGTAAGTCTGTGGTCTGGCGCCATCGCATTCCCGACTGCGCGGGCGACGGGCTATTCTCCTTGCCACTGCGAATCCACCTTTGTGACGGAACTGCTGGGGATTGTACCGCACTTCTGGCGGCAGTTCAGATCTCGTAATTAGAGATTGTCGAGACAAGGACTGTGACACCGAGCACTATGTTGGCGTAGAGGAGCTGATTCAAGATGGAAAGAACATAGCAAATATTGGACCATTATCTCGGCGCCTCTATTACATCTCTCTCGTGAGACTGAAGAGAAAACGTAATCCTCCAAGGACCTTGCCTCGCATTATAAGTTTTCCACGAGACTGTGAAATTATGCGCAGTAAGTTCGCGCAACAGCTACCAATAAACAAAATATTGCCGGCGGAAAATGTTTCGTGTTCTTTGCTTTGGCATGCTTCGCTGCAGTAGAAGGTATATTTATCGTATCACGGACGTCTCTAAGATGGCAGAGATAGGAAAACCGACCAAGTTCCCCAAGACTTCATTATTTTTACTTGGATACCGAAAGTGAATAGTACTTACGTACTTTAGATAAGGGGGGCGATACTTAAGTTACTGCGCGAATTTAAATGCTAGAACTAAATAGTCGGCATTTATAGTGCTCATGATGAATGCTTCCTGTGTTTCAGAATGTAAGTGCAACATCTAATACCCACAAAAAAAAAAGCCAAGAGGTGCACTGATTTCCATGGTCGCCTGACAAAACCTTGCAATGATGGCACATCCTCAAGTAGGTGTTCATTTTCAGATAATTTCCCGACGGTAAACGAAGAAAGCTATCGTACATTCCTATCTTAATTTCCTCTCTACCTCAATTTAATTGCACTCGCCCTCGGTTGCGGGAGTACAATGCAATTTTTATGTTGTGCTGCTCTTGAAGCCCATTCCTTCTTGCTTTGCATTTTGACGTCATAACGTTTACAGATATCGAGTAGCGCTACTTCAGTAACACCTTATGCAACATGCAATGTTGCACTGGCTAGGTTGTAACAGGCGACGCTCACAAAGGGCAGCGCCATTCTGTTACAAAGCGCGTCAACTTCACTTGAATCGTCGTCATAGGAATCCTTACCGACAGAAAGCGACGCTATAGCTGGTTTTCGCGTGAAGTAGTATGCGTTTTACACCGAAAGGCATTTCGTGGATTTCGCAGCGCTTTAGTAATGAGCTTAAATGATAAGTTCGGAGTGAACTCCAGAAAGTCCTAGCCTATAGCTTTTGCGTACGTTAGGTCCTCTAGCAGTGGAGCCCTCGTGACGTGAATGTTTGATAATTATTTCTCTCGTCCACACAAAAAATAATATAAGCGACTGCCGTAAGCGATTCCGAAAACCAGAGGTTAACCTATAGAATCATGGAAGCGATAATTAATATCAGCAGCGCTTCTCATTCATTTCCGTAGAGTGCGAAGCTATCCTCGACCTAAATTATCCCCATTGACACAAATGAAGCTGGCTCGGAGGCCGTTTCGATTACCCGGAACATGTGGACACACATTTGCTCGACAGGTGCGCGCTGGGCGGCTTCTGCTCATTACTTTTGAGCATCTTCTTTTCAGTCTCCAGAGTCACAGAACTGTATAATCAATCAACAGCGTGAGAACGCCGCTCGGCGATACTGTTATTCGAAAACGGGTATGATAAAGGCGTTCGCTGCAACGCTGAAAATCTAAGAAAGCAGTCACGGCCGATGGATTTTGACTTCATTAAGACCAGCGAAGCACTTAAGCCGTGCGTTGCACATTGGCATCGAAGCGTTTAATTGTGCCAGTTCTGCCAATGAAAGAAAATGCATTACACTTTAAATTAAGATATATCTAATAAATTCACTGAAAATGGTCTCGATCTAAAAAAATTTGCATTAATTTTATCTAGTCAAACCGACTAAGAATTCTAGCTATCTAGTTCTTGTTATGAAAGTAACTGAATACGAATTAGATAGATAAAAGGCGAATAAATCTATATATAGATTGTGGATGTCTCGTGCTGAAGATGCCCTCTCGGTGAGCGCATATTTCACCCCTCATCTTTTAAGAGGTTCAATACATACAAGCATTTGTCTAGCAAACCAGATTTTTTTTCAAGGGAGTTTTCCACGTCTCAGTAATTTCTCTCGTCGTATTGAGTGCTGATTGCCGTGTTATAGTTTGTTAACGAAGCTTTCCCTCAAGTCTAAATATTTTAAGGCAGTTTTCCTAGCCTCTAAAGCCGCTCGAGTTCGCTCTTCTCCTTGAGCGGCCATTTTTCCTAGAAAGTATGCCTTCCAACTTGCCTTCCATTTTTCCGACTATCGCGGACAACATGAGTCTCTTTCCACGTAAGTGTGAGGCTCGGAGCAGGAGCTGTGGCGCTTGAAAGTAGCCTGGGGCCTGACGAACCAACCGACTGAGCTATTTTTCCGGGCAACATCGAAGGGTCACGAGTTCAAATCACCTGTTATGTTCCTTTTTTTTTCCGCCCCTTTTTCTTTCTTTTTTTTTCTTTCTTTTAATGTCTTTTCCTTTATTTTATCACTGTACGGGAACCCTCCTAAAAAAAAAAAAAAAAAAAGAAAGATATATATCTTCAAATATGTATGGCCTCACACTCACATGTGCAGGTCATAAATACCAGGTTCTCTAGCCGAGTGCCATCCATGCGGTATAACCGAGCTCAGGTTGGTCCACCTTGACTGACCAAGTAGGGCACCACTGTAGGTTAAATGAGGCGTACAACTCCAGCGGCACCCGCCGTGGTTGCTCAGTGGTTATGATGTTAAACTGCTGAGCACGAGGTCGCGGGATCGGACCCCGACCACGGCGGTCGCATTTCGATGGGGGCGAAATGCGAAAACACCCGTGTACTTAGAATTAGGTGCACGTTAAAGAACCCCAGGTGGTCGAAATTTTCGGAGTCCTCCACTACGGCGTGCATAATCAGAAAGTGGTTTTGTCACGTAAAACCCCATAAATTAATTTTTAATTTAACTCCTACGGGGACGGTAGAGTATCCGTCTCCAGTGCAAGAGGACCGTGATTCAAATCCCGGTGCCGCGCTATTCTCCACCGGAAAATACAAAAAAAAAAACCGTGTGTTGACAAAATTGCACAAACAGGCCTGGAGTGCGGCCTGATCCCGGTGACCAGAACCGGTAACGCACTCTCTCACCAGAGCAGGATTGGCCACCCTGGTGCAGTACTTGACCACAACCTCCTATATGAATACAACAATCGAACCCCGGCCCTCAGTCCCCAGCAGCCGCGAAGCAACTGACCACGGCGGCGGTCAGATCTGTGACGCTGCAGAGGGTGCTAAGAATACCTGGCTCCGGACAGGCCGCCATTGGAATCTGAACCTGGCAACGTTTAACGTTAGAACGCTATCTAGTGAGGCGAGTCTAGCAGTGTTATTGGAGGAATTAGAGGGTAGTAAATGGGATATAATAGGGCTCAGTGAGGTTAGGAGGACAAAAGAAGCATATACAGTGATAAAAAGCGGACATGTACTGTGTTACCGGGGCTTAGCGGAGAGACGAGAACTAGGAGTCGGATTCCTGATTAATAAGGAAATAGCTGGTAACATACAGGAATTCTATAGCATTAACGAGAGGGTGGCATGTCTTGTTGTGAAACTTAATAAGAGGTACAAAATGAAGGTTGTACAGGTCTACGCTCCTACATCTAGTCATGATGACCAGGAAGTCGAAAGCTTTTATGAAGACGTAGAATCGGCGATGGGTAAAGTCAAAACAAAATACACTATACTGATGGGCGACTTCAATGCCAGGGTAGGCAAAAAGCAGGCTGGAGACAAGTCAGTGGGGGAATATGGCATAGGCTCTAGGAATAGCAGAGGAGAATTATTACTAGAGTTTGCAGAACAGAATAATATGCGTATAATGAATACCTTTTTCCGCAAGCGCGTTAGCCGAAAGTGGACGTGGAGGAGCCCGAATGGTGAGACTAGAAATGAAATCGACTTCATACTCTGCGCGAACCCTGGCATCATTCAAGATGTAGACGTGCTCGGCAAGGTACGCTGCAGTGACCACAGGATGGTAAGAACTCGAATTAGCCTATACTTGAAGAGGGAACGAAAGAAACTGGTACACACGAAGCCAATCAATGAGTTAGCGGTAAGAGGGAAACTAGAGGAATTCCGGATCAAACTACAGAACAGGTATTCGGCTTTAACTCAGGAAGAGGACCTTAGTGTTGAAGCAATGAACGACAATCTCATGGGCATCATTAAGGAGTGCGCAATAGAAGTCGGTGGTAACGCCGTTAGACAGGAAACCAGTAAGCTATCGCAGGAGACGAAAGATCTGATCAAGAAACGCCAATGTATGAAAGCCTCTAATCCTACAGCTAGAATTGAACTGGCAGAACTTTCTAAGTTAATCAACAAGCGTAAGACAGCGGACATCAGGAACTATAATATGGATAGAATTGAACAGGCTCTCAGGAACGGAGGAAGCCTAAAAACAGTGAAGAAGAAACTAGGAATAGGCAAGAATCAGATGTGTGCGTTAAGAGACAAAGCCGGCAATATCGTTACTAATATAGACGAGATAGTTCAAGTGGCTGAGGAGTTCTATAGAGATTTATACAGTACCAGTGGCACCCACGACGATAGTGGAAGAGAGAATAGCCTAGAGGAATTCGAAATCCCACAGGTAACGCCAGAAGAAGTAAAGAGAGCCTTAGGAGCTATGCAAAGGGGGAAGGCAGCTGGGGAGGATCAGGTAACAGCAGATTTGTTGAAGGATGGTGGTCAGATTGTTCTAGAGAAACTGGCCACCCTGTATACGCAATGCCTCATAACCTCGAGCGTACCGGAATCTTGGAAGAACGCTAACATAATCCTAATCCATAAGAAAGGGGACGCCAAAGACTTGAAAAATTATAGACCGATCAGCTTACTGTCCGTTGCCTACAAAGTATTTACTAAGGTAATCGCAAATAGAATCAGGAACACCTTAGACTTCTGTCAACCAAAGGACCAGGCAGGATTCCGTAAAGGCTACTCAACAATAGACCATATTCACACTATCAATCAAGTGATAGAGAAATGTGCAGAATATAACCAACCCTTATATATAGCTTTCATTGATTACGAGAAAGCGTTTGATTCAGTCGAAACCTCAACAGTCATGGAGGCATTACGGAATCAGGGTGTAGATGAGCCATATGTAAAAATACTGGAAGATATCTATAGCGGCTCCACAGCCACCGTAGTCCTCCACAAAGAAAGCAACAAAATCCCTATAAAGAAAGGCGTCAGACAGGGAGATACGATATCTCCAATGCTATTCACAGCATGTTTACAGGAGGTATTCAGAGGCCTGGAGTGGGAAGAATTGGGGATAAAAGTTGATGGAGAATACCTTAGCAACTTGCGATTCGCTGATGATATTGCCTTGCTTAGTAACTCAGGAGACCAATTGCAATGCATGCTCACTGACCTGGAGAGGCAAAGCAGAAGGGTGGGTCTGAAAATTAATCTGCAGAAAACTAAAGTACTGTTTAACAGTCTCGGAAGAGAACAGCAGTTTACGATAGGTAGCGAAACACTGGAAGTGGTAAGGGAATACATCTACTTAGGGCAGGTAGTGACCACGGATCCGGATCATGAGACTGAAATAACCAGAAGAATAAGAATGGGTTGGGGTGCGTTTGGCAGGCATTCTCAAATCATGAACAGTAGGTTGCCACTATCCCTCAAAAGGAAAGTGTACAACAGCTGTGTGTTACCAGTACTCACATATGGGGCAGAAACCTGGAGGCTTACGAAAAGGGTTCTGCTGAAATTGAGAACGACGCAACGAGCTATGGAAAGAAGAATGATGGGTGTAACGTTAAGGGATAAGAAAAGAGCAGATTGGGTGAGGCAACAAACGCGGGTAAACGACATCTTAGTTGAAATCAAGAAAAAGAAATGGGCATGGGCCGGACATGTAATGAGGAGGGAAGATAACCGATGGTCACTAAGAGCTACGGACTGGATTCCAAGAGAAGGGAAGCGTAGCAGGGGGCGGCAGAGAGTTAGGTGGGCAGATGACATTAAGACGTTTGCAGGGACAACATGGCCACAATTAGTACATGACCGGGGTAGTTGGAGAAGTATGGGAGAGGCCTTTGCCCTGCAGTGGGCGTAACGAGGCTGATGATGATGATGATGATGATGAGATAAAGAAATAATAAAAGTAGAGGTCAATTGTACGTAATCTCGCAGATGTACTTCTTCAGCCGCTGTAAATAATTTAAGAAGAGTGTTGTGACGTTGTTCGAAAGATTCACAGGCATATTAGATCGCGGAATAATATACAGAATAGATTGAGGCCTTCGAAGAACTAAAAGAAGCCCAAAGTATCGCACAGCTCATGAGACTCCAGCAGACCAAAACGGGAAGGGAACTGCTAATAAGGCTAGGCTTCGCGGAATCAATCAAAGAAACCCAAAGAACGGAGGGGATTCCTGATGAATATCGGAAAACATACACTGTTAGCCCCCTACCCAAAAACATGGACCCAAACCTCCACACGGCGCGAAGGGACGCAAGGGCGAAATACGTCGAAAAGTACCTGGCCACAAAAAACACAACAGTATACACAGATGCTGCAGTATACGCCAAGCAAAGAGGCACAAACATAGTAAAGACAGCTGCGATAGTAATAAGCCAGGACTACAAAGAGATCAGCAGCGCGTCAATGAAGGACTGCTCGGTAACGGAAGCTGAGGAAATAGCCGTAGCTCTAGCGGCAGTGGAGGGCTACCGATCCGAAAGGTCTTTAACAATACTCACCGACTCGCAAACTACGTGTCGGAATTACATGAACGGCAGAATAGGACGCAGAGCGCTTTACATCCTCCGCTCCTGCAGGGCTAACAACAAAGTCAGGCATACAATTTTCTGGGTACCGGGACACGCTGGAATAGAAGGGAACCTAAGGGCGGACAAGGCAGCTCGAGAGCACACAAACCGAGCGGCCACATGCACCGACCCTGAGGAACCCATACCAGTCAACCCAAGCTACTCAGACATTTTGAATTACTATAAGGGGGTCCGCATCAAATACCCTCCACCCCACAACAGCCTAAATCAGCATGAAGCAACCTCTTGGAGGAGGCTGCAAACAGGAACATATCCAAACCTAAACACACTAAGCAAGATGTTTCCAACCCAGTATACAGACATTTGCCCCTGGTGCGGCGCCAAGCCCACCTTGTGTCACATTACATGGGAATGCGTTCAGAATCAACAATTCCTTCAAATAAAAGACCCGAGTGCGGAGCAGTGGGAGAGGGTGCTCTCCAGCAGCGACCCGAAAGTCCAGCATGGACTAGTAAGGCACGCTCGCCGAGTAGCCACCCTCAGTGGTGCCCTGGAATAGGGGCGTCGACCCTGCGCAGATGGGGAAGAAGACCGTGAAGACGGCCGACCGCATCTGCCTCCGCAAATTTCTAACCAATTAGAGCAAATAAAGTTTTTCCTCCTCCTCCTCCTCCTTGAGGTCTCGTGTTAGTAAATGCTAAGTATTTTTGAATCATATGAATACATTGTTGCGCCAAAAAAGGAAAATAAAGACTTGGGAAGGAAGAGTACGAAACGACAGATTGAGCGCTGAGAAAGGCTCTTGGCAGCAGGTAGTTAGCCAGTTTCTTTTAAAGAACTTGAAATCGTTGCCAGTGAATGATCCTTTCACGACTAATAGCTCTAGAGATGTAAATAAATTCCTGAAAGGAAACGCCTCTATCTCACACGCTTTTTCTGTAGACGCAGTTGATTTGTTTTACTCACTGCCTCAACAGGAAATGTGTGCCTCTGTTAGGGATTGCATTGACCGCAACGGCGCAGTAGATTTTCAGAATCTAGTGGGCATATCCATTGACAATTTTATGGTTTTATTGGAATTTTACTTAAAGTCCACTTTTATTTCTTTTAACAACAAATTGTATGTTCAACGGCAAGGGCCCTGCGTTGGTCCTGTGCTCTGTGACATTTTCTTGGCTTCAATTGACCGCGACCTGCACAGTTCCTTTGACGATAGGTTCTACCTTAAGGCTTTTAGATATGTCGATGATTTTTTTAATTCTTTTAAAAAGTAACCATGATTTTACTGTTGACCAGTGCATTAGCCAAGTCTTAGATGTTATTAGACTACATGGGAAGGGCATGCTATTTACACATGAAATCTCTTCCATGGCACTCTTCAGCCTTTAGATCTGTCTTTAATTTTTGACAAAGACCACGTATGTTGGCAATATAGCCCACGTGCCCAGAAGGAATTGCTACCGTGTGATTCGGCACACTTAAAGCTAGTTAAAAGAGGAATAGCCACTCTTTGCCTTGAATCTGCTCTCATGAAGTCGTGCCCCCACGCGATGCCGACTAGCTTCGATAAGCAATTGGCGAGGCTACACACAGCCGGCTACCCGAGCTCGGTCGTTGGGACGGTGTCTAAAACATTGCTCCAGAAGGTGAAGGGAAAAAGGCATACGCCTAGGCCCGACCAAAAACGAGGCAAACCCGCAGTGGTGCCATACGCCCACAAGCTTTCCCAGAACTTGAAGAAAGTCGCTACTAGGCTTGGTGTGCCAGTTCTTTTCTCGGCACCACGCAAGTTGGCTGGACTGTGTCCGCGCATAAGCCGCGTTGACATAAAGTCAGGATGCCAGAAAAAGCACACTAGACAGTGCGTAAAATGTGTGACGGACATTTTATACGAAACACCGCTAAAATGTGGGAAATCCTACGTTGGACAAACGGGGAGATGTGTTAATGACCGGGCCTGGGAGCATGAATTGTCTGTAATCAACAAAGGTAATGCGCATTTACCTGCGCATTGCACGGTTTGCCTGGAAGGAACATGCCAGCCACTACTGCGTGAGATAAATATATTTGGCAGGAGTGGTGATAAGTTAGCAAGAGAACTTTTGGAGGCATATCACATAAAAGAGAGTTGCACGAGTTGTATTAGTGACATGTCTGTTTTTCTGTTTGAAAACGAGTTGCAACTGTTAAAAATGTCACTGTAAGCGCTCTAGGAATCACTGATGTACGCATTCGCATTTGTTCATTCTCCCTGCCCTGCTGTAAGAATAAAATCAGTTGAAGTATCAGCGCTCAATCTGTCGTTTCCTAATCTTTCTTCCAAAGTCCTTATTTTCCTTTTTTGGCGCAACAATGTATTCATTAGATCCCAACCAACTCGCCCAGCAACAAGTTCTACTCAACCACATTATTGAATCAGTTTTGATTTAAAAAACAGAGAACATGAATCGCCAAATATATAAAACTAGAGAAAAAAAGCAGTGAGACATATCTGGGGCTACTTACGCAGCACACACAAGATTTCCATCCGCATATAACGTCGAATGTACCGATGAGAAAGAATGAAATGATCCACTGAGCGAAAAAAAAAATACCGGTGTCTAGCTGTGGTCTGGACAAGCGAAAAACAGCACCTAAATTCCCTCTGGCTGTGACAACACGTTACGAGCGCGCCTCGGTGGCGCAGAACGGGCTAAACGGAACACTTGCTGTAGCGATGGCGCGCCAGGGCTTGCGTGAGGGCAGAGGGCATCGCCGCGACGCCACGTCCCCCTCGCTCCCACTCTCGGAAGCCTGCGTTATCCGCGCGTTGCTTCACCGCGCAAACTCTCGCCGGCGTTCCAGTTGCGTCCCGGTAAAGCCAAATCAAAGCCAAGCCAATATCTCAGAGGCTTTGGTCAAGCGTCTCAACGCACTCGCGTGTCCGTGAGAAGTCCGTAACTAGAAGGACTGCTCAGCGATGTCCAATTGTACATTATTACTTTCGCATTCAGAACTCATAAGACGTGCCTAGGTATCCTCGGGTTTTCGGTCCGCCTTAGATTTTTTCTCAGCTAATCAGATTTTTTTTTTAATGTAACATAAGTCTGCGCTAAAATGTTAAACAGCAATGCACCACATTTACACGCCGTCGAAGAGGGCTCAGTACTCCACAGGAGGTCTAATCGTGGTAAACGGAGTTTATTATGCCTTCTACAATGAACTGCCCCCATAAAAGAGTTGACTCGCCATCCCAGCCCAGCCCTGCGAAAGTGGATGTCCAGCTAAGCTGTTGCGAAACCACCATTACAAGTGTTGAAGGGGTATGCATGGATTTAATGATGGTTTAATGATGATTTAATGATGGTTGTTGTTTATTGAAACATATGCTGTTCTGTGTATTGTATAGGTGATTTCAATGCATGTATGCACTGTTGGCTTCACTTTGCTGCGCGCTTGTAAGCTCTACCTGATGACGTTATCAGCCATGGCATCTTTCGCTTGCTTACGAGGGTATGAGTCATTGCTTACGGGTGTATCAGTCATTGCTGATTGTGACAGATGCTTGTTTTGAAGGTGTTCTTTACTGTAACGTACGCTGTGCTGTAGACTGTATGCATGATTCCAATGAAGGTATGCACTGTTCGCTTCACTTTGCTGAGTGCTTGTGGCCCCTGCATTACGAAGGGGATGAGCCATTGCATATTTGCTTGCTTAGGGGTAGGGGGGGAGAGAGGGTAAGAGGCATCGCTGATGATGATAATTTTTTTTCATGGAAGGAGGACGGACAGAAAAAATGCCGACCACCGAGAGGCTGTAAAATAACTATTCTTACTTTATCAAGAAATAACGTGAAACTTCACTTTTTATCCATTGTACAGTAACCTTTCCCACAAGCAGCGTTGCTTCCTTGTTTTTCATCAATTCTACCAATAAAATTTCAATACTTTTTCTATAATCATATGGTAGTGATTTCTATAAGGAAATATTATTTTTTCTTCTTGCTGGCGCAGAGTGAGGTTGGTGCTTTTTTTTTCTTATTTCAATCTATGTTGAAGATTGTTTAACAGTATTATTGTTATAAGTTTTCTGAGAAAATGTAGTTTTGGTTGTCTTTTGTTACCAATTTTCTTTTATTTCGAGTGCCACGAAGTTGTTATCGATTCGCCGTATGCGGTATTCAACACGGAATGTTCTCGGACATGTTCAAACTCCCTTGCGGAGCTCTCCGTTCCAAGGACCCTTTTTCTATCCAAGTATTGCTATATTAATACATATAGGGAATTTGATATTACAAATTCATCATCATTATCGATACCGAACATACGAATGTGTGCGCTCAATACCTTTGAAGGTGGGCCTTTGAATGAAGGCACACACCAACAACTTTCTTTAACTGGCAGTTAAGCAAGCCAGTACGTTCCCATAAGAGGTGTTCTTAGAATGTTGTGACTGACCATGTATAGCACTTCCACTTCCCCCCTACCACACTCTCGCCAGTTTAAAGCTATTGTAAACTTTAACTGCAGTAGCGCAACGGTTACGGTGTCACAGTTTGCACTGCCAGCCTCTATTTAGAGAACGGCGCGTGATAGAAGGCGTAACCGGTCTCCTTCGCAATGCGTGAGAAGCAGGCTCGGAAGACTGAGCAAAGCGTTTTGCCCGCTCGTTTTCCTTTCGAATGTTTTGTTTTGACGTAATCTTTTGTCTTCCGCGTGTTGCCGCGCCTCTCCTGAACTCGTTCTCGAGAGCACTCTTCAAGTGAAGGTCGTACGTGATGTGTACCACACCCTCTGGCAAGTCGATAAAGCCGGTGACGTCATCGTCGCTAGATGGCCGTGTCGCGTATCACTTCCGTGAAGAGAGCACGGAATTTCTTGAGGGACCGGAAGCTTGGCACCCGCGAGAAAGACAGCGCCTACAGCAAAGAAGGGAAAGCAAAAGAAGAGCAAAAAAGAAAGTAGCAGTCCTCACAGAGAGATCAAAGGAGGAAGAGATGGCGGCTGATGATACTCCGCGGGGTCGGCGCCACAGATCGCCACTAACCGAAATGTTCCTTCTCTCCATGATTCTTACAGGTGCATGCGCACGGCGTCGGTGTCAACTTATCGCCGCAGTCGATTGTGCAGAGAAAGTGCCTAGTATTGTTGCTCGGCCACGTGGGAGACCACCCCGTCATTTGCCCGAGAAGCGCGTAGAGTGCGCGCCGAGCACCGAGGTCTTCGAAAAGGCGTGAGCTTAGAAAACGTCGCAAATGGGGGTGGCCAAACTGTCAATTCAACTAGAGACACAAACGATCTGGCACGCGAGCGAGCGGCTCTGTGCTCTTCGCTTTGACGTGCCCACGCACGAGGCGGCGCGTTTTCGCAACCACTGTGAACGTCCAGAGGTGCATGATTCGATTACCTGACAAAGGCGACCTGTCAACTGATGCGGAAGGTGACAGTGTACCGGAAGACGTCGCCATCGAGATTCCATCGTTGCTAGGCCACGCGAGGTGACGGTGATGTGTGTGCTTTCGGACGTATTTGTTGCACGAAGTATTAGGTGCAGTGTGGCTTCCCGCATATAGCCTCCTCTATTTCTCCGCAGGGCTCGTAGACCTGGAGGGGGGGAGGGGGGGCATTCTGTGAGAGTCCACCCAGTTGACTGTTCATTTCGACCACCGCTCGTCTCCTCCTCGCACTGTTTCATCCAATCAGCAGCGGCCGAAATGGACAGTCCACTATTTACGGTAGCACCATTTTACTGGCACACGAGCACCACAGCGCTCGTTTATTCATCCCATTTTGAAGAACTTAGTCCGGTATTTCGCTTTTAATGCTGCCTTCAACGGCAACGGCAAGCAAGGATGACGCAATGGACCGAACGCGTGTTGTCGTGTTTTGTAAACGTACTTCCAACCAACTATTTCTGACCTAGAGGGAGAGAGAAGCTTTAAGGAGCGGGGAAGCTGAGGTTCTTCGCCATAGGAGCGCACTCTGACCTGCTACTCCAGACAGAGGCTAGGTTAAATGTAACGGGATGTTCTTAAACATGGCTGGCTATATTCACCATCACAGTCTAGCAAAGGGCATATTTAGAGGAACTGGCTCAGACACAGCAAAGAGCGGTGCTGTAAGCCATTGCTCCTGTGCAGCGTTAATAGCTTTAAAAATCTTGTATTTTAATTTGTTCCTCGTTTCGTGATAACGGAAATAATTGTGGATTCAGGTCACACCGGTACTGGCAGGCACAACGTGAACAGAAAGCGGTCAACTTCAGCGTTGGAACGCGTGCCTGTTCGATGAACTCCCTGCCTTCCTGCACTGTCAGTATTGATCAGATAACCATACGCATAAACTAGTCTGGAGTTCCCTGTTCATTCGACTTTAGAAAGCTTTATCTTCATTGTTACCTTTCGCGACCTGCGAAATTAACGAATTCTTTATATTTCTTTCCTCCCAATATATCTGTAGGCATTCTTCCGAATTGAATTGAATTGATTTGAATGTACCAAACCATGATTTGATTATGAGGCACGCCAAATATTTATTTATTTATTTAATATTTTATTTATTTATTTATTTATTTATTTATTTGTTTGTTTGTTTGTTTGTTTGTTTGTCTGTTTGTTTGTTTTTCACATACCCTCAAGCGCCAAGGCATTACAGGGTGGTGTGGGGTACATGCGTAAAACAATACTGATTGCAACAAATTTATAAAATGCAAGCAAAGTGTGCTGTGGACGTAATCGTTAAAAAATCAGATAACAAGAATACTATGAAATTCAAATTATATAAACCTAGCGATACCTGAACTGGACAAAAGGAAAAATACGGTGCTACAGCGCATGTGGTCACGTGGTGCGCGGGTTTGGCAGGAAAGTACACTGTGTTCGATTGATACAATATCTTCAGGAAGGTGGTTCCAGTCGTTCGTTGTATGTGGAATAAATTAATATAAAAATCGGGCTGTGTGAAAAAAAGTGCCTTCTACTTCGCTCACTCACTCATTCCTACTTTATGACGGTGATCAACTCGAGAGGACAGATAAGTAAGAGCTAGAATGAGCTCCCTGCTAAGAATATGATGATGAAATACTTTATGAAAAAGGCCTAAGCGAAAAGCCTTTCTGCGCAGTGATAAAGATGGCAGATGCAAGTTGCTCTTTATAAAGGTTATGCCAGAAGTACGATCGTAGTTTGAGTGAATGAAATGAGTAGAATTGTTCTGAACTATTTCAGGACGATTAACCAGAGTGGCACTGTAAGGGTCTCAAATAGCAGCAGTGTACTCCAACAGATCAAACTAGTGTTTCATGCAATGAAAGTTTCAGTGATGAAGGGGATTTGCTAAAGTTTCACCGTGAGTAGCCTAACATACGATTTGCATTATTGATTGCGGAATCAATGTGACAGTGCCAGGATAAGTCAGGTGGTATAGTTACACCTAAATAACGGTAGGATGAAACATGTTTCAGCAGGACGTGGTTAGCCATGTATGCCGGTACATACACGTCGTGCCTAGCAAGTCATCAGCTTGCATTTCTTGGTGTTTAGTTTCATGAGCCAGTTTACAGCAAGCGGCCATGTTATTTAGATCAGTTTGTCGAATTTCCTGGTGCTCATCATCACGAATCTCACGATACAGTACACAGTCATCAGCGCATAGGTGAACTGACACACAATCGGGCAAGACAGAAGACCTTCTTCTGTCTTCTAAATACAATACAAATGAAAGTCTTGTTCAAGTGCACACAGTTGGACATGGGCTTGAAGTGACTTTTGAAGGTGTGCGGCAAGCAGAAAAATGAAAATTATTCTGGGTGTGCTACATGTTTGTAGCATTAGGGGAGGATTTATCACCGAGCATGAAGATCCACACGGTGATTATCTGATTAGGTGTTTAAAGACGTCAATGCAAAATGAAAGCTAAGCTTTTATTGCGATACTGCTTATACTCATGCTAGAGACGTATTCACACCGCCGCCGCCACATTCAAGATGTGACGGTATGGACGCGCGCCCGAACTGCTTGGAAGGCTGAACTGTGTCCAGAGAAGTTACGTGCGTTTGGCTGCAAAAGCGATGAAGCCAATGAACACACAGTCACGCTCCATTCAATTGGCTCTGCCAGGTCCCGGGAAGCGTTCTGGCTTCCGCTGCTAGCATAAGCATCGTTAATTAAATTAATTTAAATCAAAATTTGGGGTTCTGCCTGCCGAAACCAGTATCTGACTATGAGGCCCGCCGTAGTGGGAAACTCGCTGTTATTTTAACCACCGGAGATACATTAGCGTTGCACCTAATGTACGTATGGTACAGGGGAGTTATGGCATTTCGCCTCCATCGAAATGCGCGACGACAAAGCCGCTAAGCAAGCACGGCGAGCGTCAAGCGTTGTGCGCCCACAGATCAACGTTCCTGCTGAGAAGCTGTGCCCATACCACAGCGCAGTGCATACACTAGTCTGAGCGGAGTGGACTGTAATCGTTAAGCTAAATCTTTCTAGTCCTTTCTTTGGGCGCTGATAAATGCCAACGATTTTTAATGCGAATGTTTCGTTGTGAACCCGAATTTCGTGAACATGGCTGCTGTAGGTGCTGCAGGGCGCTGCTCCTATCTTGCCAAATCGCTTTCTTGATGATGGAACGTTTTTCTCGCCAAGCGTTCCGCAAAGCTCACACGCGACTGTTACCCCTGCTCTGTCCTCTCCACATAGAGTTTCCTTGCATAATTGCTAGAGGGAACTCCGGCGCTGTAATCGTTCAGCCATGGGAATGATGGGAAATAAACAGATTTGTCGGATCTTCGGGCTGTGGATTCAGGCGTTCTTGTGGCTTTGTTCATTACGTTTTATATGCTTCTGAGTAATCTATAACTTTCGAAGTGAAGAAGAGGTGGCGAACATGTACAATTGCTACTAATTGCAACAGTTCGGCTTTTCGAGGTGGCCATATCGAAACGCGTCAAGCGTCTCAACGCACTGCCTTGCCCGCGATAAACTCGTACGGCCGTTTTATGCCGCTTGTCGATACGTGCGTCCGTGGCGTAATGGTTTCAATGTCGGGCTTCTATGTTAGAGGTCCTTTGTTCAAATACTGCCCTCGGACACCTTTAATGGTGTTTACTGAATTCCGTTGAAAATGGCGAGCTTAGAAAGTCACGAAGCCGTTCTAAACCAGAAGGACGAAGTTTAGGCAAATCCATGTACTCCATTATTCCCATGCTGGCTGAACCGCTCCCATTGCCACCCCGTGGGTACTAGCGCCACTGTTCCCTCTAGTAATTCTTGTATGAAACTCTACGCCTACTCTCTGCTCTCCTCGACCCTACCCGCAACTTCGCTGCTTGTGAGCGTGCGCCCTGTCCCTCGGTGCATTTGTATCGCAGATCCACGAGCAACCGTCCCCAACTGCCGACAACTACTGCCAACCTCGAAAACCAGTGAAATAGGCAAAGTATTCGCCTTATTAAGTAAACAATTCCCGTTTTTCAGTTGAATACGAACGGACAACTGCGCGGATGTTATACGGGTGCTGTACCACTACTTCCCCAGCGCATTTTATTAACTGCTATTTTATTGCCTGCTAACCGGCTGGTAATTGGCTTACACTCCCAGAACACTATTCACCGTCTCACTTGTAAGGCACAGCAACCGCGGGGAAACTTCAATTTTCTCCCAAGAAATTGCCATAGCTAGACCGGCAAGACCTATCCTCTTACTTGCAACGCACAGCGACAGCGTCGAATTCTCCACCATCTCGCGAGAAATTGCCTTGCATCCACTACTTGTATGCCTTCAGTGGGCGTCATGGCTCTCCAGGAACGAAAATCTTCGAATTATGATCATGCGCGGCGCTGATGATGACTCGTGTAAGCAAATGTGACGTATGACTGCGTGACCATGAACCACGTAAAAGAGCGAGAAATCGGTTTCAACGAAGACTTCATTGATTTTTTCATTGGGGCCTCAGTGGTGCTAGCCCTTGTAAGCCGGCTTCGATCTTGGAAAAAACAGTCCCGTGAGTGCACTTCTAGACGATAAAGGGCAATATTATTGTGTACGTACCAGATATTGACGTAGCAGTGCAACAGTGTCGCAGGCAAGGGCTCTTTTCGGAGCTCGTCCGCAGTCGTATGATTACGTGTCCAATGCATATCTGGTAGACTCCAAGCAACAACAGTCAGTAGCTGTTTACTTTCCGAATACTTTAATAGCCGCAAACACACGGAACCAACCACGAAAAAAAATGAGAACCCGAAACAGAATCCTGGGCTTGGTGTTCTTGTTTCACCTGACTATTATCCTGCTCTATAGAATAAGAACCTGTAGAGCGTACGCCTGTGTTAAATAGGTAGCATGCGCACAAAAAAAAAAAAAAAAACACACACACACAAACGAAAGGATGGACGTAGATGCTTTAGAACAGCCCACATAATTGCTCATAGAGAAATTTGAAGAAGCCTTGGTTATTATAGGATAATATAGAACATTGAACATAAAAAAAAAAACGAAGATTCCGCTTAAAAGCGAGAATAGACGGCTAACGTACCACCCTGGCATTTACTGAAGGCAAAACAATTTCAGGCTGAACATTAAATAAAGTGAGAGAAAAGGAGATCGCCTAGCTGTGAAACAACAAAGAAAAATGGAAGAAAAGACGTTTGAAAATTTTGCGAGATAGCGTAATTACCGGATTTACAAGCGAAAGAAGACGGATTGAGATGTTCAAAGGCAAGAAATAGTTGTGATATAAATATGTACGGATAAGACATGGCTCGCAGAAATGAATAGCGAAAAGAGAGCAAATGAATGCCACCGCGCTTGTTGTACAGAAGGACATTTCGCAAATATGGCAGAAGAAGGAAAAGCACGTTGAACTCTCTGCTTACACTTGTACCAAAAAACAGCAGTAATGAAAGACTCTGCTTCCCAAAAGAAGCCACTAAAGTACCCTGCACTACCTTAAGCTGCACGACAAGATACCGGCTGTAGTAAAAAAAAAAAAGAGAGAGAGAGAGAGAGAGAGAAACGTTAAATCAACGGAAATGTCTGGTCCGCATCGTGATACAATCGGAGTCTGGTGAGTACTTCACTGGAGCTGTGAGAAGATCATTTATTGCTGGACGGTTACGAGGCGGGCACAGGGTTCGAGTAGAAGACATCGGCCGGAGCGCTGGGAGCAGTGCCGGGCTCGTTGGTGGAGACACTGGCACGGAAGCCTCCGGCGTCGGCGACGTAGTCCACGCGGCGGGACACGCCGAACGCGTCCGTGTAGCCGTACGACCCCGTGCGCGAGTTGGTCTCGTCGCTGGTCTCCTCGTGGTAGTGGTGCGAGCCCTCCACGGGGTTCACCGCATCGTAGCCGAAGTGGTACGGCTGCGGAGGCTGCGTGTCGAGGGCGTCGAGAACAGAACGGTGTACGGTGAGCCACGGAACATTCGAAACCTGATCTACCAAGTGTACATGAATTATCTTGCAGGAAGAGAACTGCTGCGCACTGGCCAACGTTTATGCGCATGCGTATCTTTGTTTGCTCATTTACTCGTGCCAGTTCTGTTTGGCTTATTTGACAACCGAATGTGGAAAACCAGGCGGCAGATGTTGCCAGCATTTCGAATGTTGATAAATACGTGAATGAATAAATAAATAAAGACTCCTTTCCCGGATGTCCATACTGGTGGAGCTTGAAGCGGACATTATACGATGGTGGGGCATTAGCGGTCGTTTTCGGGGTTCACGCCATTAAAATCATGATAATCAGCAACTGTCATCATCGGCTGCCATGTAACGCTCCCTCGAAAAGCACTTATAATTACTCAATTGGCACTTTTAGTTGCCACTTGAAGTGAGCACTTGAAAATTTAATTTGACAAACAGAAATACTTTTATAGCCGCTTTCAAACCTCACTGATGTCATTGCAGCAAGCGAAGTGCGCAAAACCGTAAGCGATAGAAACGAAAAGCAATATTATTTTAAATCATTACATTATTTACAATAAACAACAATTGTTTGATAATCGTTAAGATTTAGTACAATGTAGCAGCAGCAATCTTCTATGAAAATTTTACTTCATTTATATCTAGGAACTGCAATATTGCGCACTTACGTAGATTGGCTCCGGGTAAATAAGCTGCGACATGGCGCAGGCCACAATGCCGAGGAAGATGAGCTGAAAGGAAGAAAAGAGGAAAGAGGCTGGCTATAAAAACAGCACGCACACCATTTGTTTAGGAGAAATCGTATTTTTATCAGGGACTGAGAACTGTGCTATACTGTACTCCTTATTGCGGATTCAACAATCGCCTTAGCTATGACACATATAGATTGTTCACCTTCATTCGGAAGTTTGTTTTATAATGAGCGTTTGCAGCGTTTCCTCAGAAAACAAGGCTGTAGCACTGTCAATTACATTCGGTATGGTTTTTCTCTTCTCCCTTCTTTACCCATCTCGCCTATACGTAAGGAAACTCCGCAAGGTCATTAATTCAAGAGCCCCTACACAGCATTTGCAGAGCAGTCGGTATGGACGACAGCGCGGCTTGCAGAAACTGCGGCGGCTAGGAGACCATCGAACACGTGCTTTGCCACTGTCCTCAATACAGCGCGCACCGGCTGTCACTAGCGACCGCGTTCGCACGCCTGGACGACAGGCCACTTTCAGAACAGTCAGTTTTGGAATGCCGACGTGAACTGTCGTCGCAGCAAAAGTCTGTCAAGGCTTTGTTGACTTTTCTACGTGACAGTGGCCTATTAGAAAGACTATAATGACCCCATTTCATCCCTTTTCATATTTTTTTTCTCACGCTTTTATTTTGGTCACGCTCTCTTTTCCGTCTTTACTTCCCCTTTCCCTTCCCCTAGTGCAGGGTAGCAAACCGGAGGTTTTAAGTCTGGTTAACCTCCCTGCCTTTCTCTCATTTCCATCTCTCTCTCTCACTGTTTTGGTGAGAGTTGCTTTATTTATGCATCTTTGTCTGCTTCTAGGAAACAATGGATAATGAGATAGTACACGCAAGCATAACGTGAAGTGGACCCCGCTTTGACCTGGCATCGTACTAACCTGGCCTTCCCGGAATCTACTATTGGCCTGTTTCAACGTCCTACTTACAAACATTTAGAAAAGTTGCAATCCATAGCAAAATTTTCATGGCCACATATGCGACTTCAGGAAAATATTTAAAATTGTCAAAGAGACTGATTTGGCAAGATGTTTACATGGCTAACTACTTATTTGGCATATCTTTTGGGAGTAGGTAATTAACTTTGCTTTGTAAACATTGTCAAGTTGCGAAATCGCTGACAGCTGTCATTGCGGGTTAAAATTGCTTTGTGTCATTCTTAGGAAAACTGAACGCTTGCGAGGAAAGACGGTCTTATTTAATAAATATTGTTGCAAATTATGGCATGAGTTCACTATAATGATATTAAGGGGGTAATAGAAATAGCGCAAAGGAAGTGTGGGGTTTGAACGATCTGCTCAGTACTTTTGCCAAACTAGGCTCTTATATTTAGGAGGGAGCGCTGGACAAAAAGTAGAATAATCTGGTCGTAAGCTGTGCGTGACTGCAAGCAGGCCAAACGCAATATTTGGGCTATCACAGCATACTGAAAATGCTACTTTCTCTGCTACAAAATTTTTACGCAACTTTTTCAGCACATGTATAATAATCAACACAAGCAGATCAGTATATTGCCCTTGGCAATAAAACAAGACACCAGAATGTAAACGCGTCCCTTGGCCTTACTTCACGTTGTGAATATGACGTGCTCCACGCGAAAAAAGTTTGCAAGGAAACGCGTGGTCCCACTAATACATTGTCTCTATCATGCTATATATACAGTATCAGTCAACTTGCTCGCGTTGTTTACAACATTATGTCCCTTGGCACATTTCCGTCTACAGGATGCTATAGCACTACAGGTGTTGTAAGACACCAACATAATCAAGCTTTGTGAAAGCATAACTTCTAGCTTTATGTGCAGCGTAATTTAGAAAGGGTCTAAAAAAAAGGGGGGGGGGGACTCCAGTGACATTAAGGCAACGTCTACCTTATAAACTCTGGAATTATGCCATATATGAATACTGTGTTTAAACTGCTAAAAACAATTCAAGATGTTATCCTGAAATCCGAATACCCAAGAAAGTATACTAAAGCACAGGGCGACGTTTCCGACTTCAATTTATGCAGGGATGCGCTTTATTCAAGGAGATAGAGTGCTTAGTTCGAGGCACAAACGAATGTTCGTGAGTACTCAAGCAAAACGGAAGAAAACATGCTTTTAAAGACGGGGTGCATAGGGCCGCCACCTGACGTGCATTTGATATGCATTTGACTTGAGTGATGTACATTTCATTGGTGTGGTTTAACTCGGCACGCAGGTGCTTTGACGGACAACATAGTAGAGGCTTGCGGATTAAATTTGAGCACCAGTGTTTCGTTAAAATGCATCAAAAGCTTGCTACACGATCGTTTTAGCTTCATACACTCATCGATATGCAGTCACCGTGGCAAGAAGTCGAACCCATGACCTCACTGTAATCAACAGAATGACACAACTACGCATACCGCTTGGCGGGTAATCTGCATTTGTCCATTCGGACCACTCGTACGAAAATGACGGCTCGCCCTTCTCTGACCCTGTTTTTTGACTGCGCTAATCGAAACAACTTAACTAACAAAAAAGAACAATAATACACTAACCTCTAAACCTATACCGGTTTTTCAGTTACAACAGACTTCATTTGTAGTTAGCACTATCGGAAGGTTTTCATACGTGGTACAGTGATGCGGAATTATTGACAAAAATTTATGACAGCTGTGTAAAAAGAAACACGACACCTACATAAACATGCGTAACGTGTAGGGTTCAGGCGGGAACATTTTAGTGGGTGCACCTATATCACAATCTTTCTTTAGTATGCAGAAGGCGCCGACTGATGTTAGTCGTGATTGCTGTCTGTTTTACAGGCACTTGACATAGCCACTGGTAAGAGGTTCTAACGCGAATTAATTAATTAAAGCAGAACGTCGTCGTAATGTGCAATCAACAGCTCGTGTTGGGACTCTCGATACGTTTTAAGCACGCCACCTTTTTTTTTTTTCAGCATTTCTCGGGGTAGAGAGTCTCCACGAACAATCGGTAATTGAAATAATCTATGAATATTTTTGTTCCATCGCGTACGTACTAATGAAATATATAGTATGCAAGAAATACTAGAAGTTCGTGAACCTAGATTGTGTTTGGCTACATAATAGATACTTTAAACTTTTTCATTGGATAATATAGTCGTGGAGTCAAAACGAACAAGATCAGCTAGAGAATTATTGATGTTCATGAAGCCTAAGTTTTGCAGCTTTCATTATTGAAACTTGAACCACTTGTAAAATTTTACGAAAGCCTGACGACTTAGGAGAGTTTTCGCAGGAGCATGAAAAATGAAACTCGATTTTAAGGAGTGAAGTGCACGCAGCAACTGCAGCCGACGCTGGCGTGATGAACAAGTAAGCGCTTGCGCGTGAAGAAGCCTTTTCTGTGTGCAATCCTTTGACTAACTGCCTCCACTCCAAACGTATCCATTATGGCGAAATGTGTACTACGGGCCACCGATTTCGTCCCCTGACCACCGTTGTAACATGAGGCAAAGCGAAGAACCGATGACAGCGGCGCACTCGGGCAAACGAAACCTTCGCAGTCACACAACCGGAGAATCGGGCGTCCCGGGCTGGTATACATGGAGAAGGGAGCACTGATCATGGTCGATCGTCTTGCGCGCGTGGCGATGGAAGAGCCGTCACATGGAGGCACTCACCTTTGCGAGCATTGTGTCGTACGAGCTGGCTTAGCCGTTCACTGCACCAGATAATTCTGTCGCGGATTGTCTCTCCGAACTGGCTCTTTTATACCCTCGTAATGGTTCCCAATGCCGTCGAGTGGCGCGTTACCGTGAATACGCCATCAATATTCCGCGCATCCGGTGCCTCACGTCCCCTTGACTTAATTTGTTCCACGGGAGGAGCACCTGCTATGAGGATTACCGACAGCCTTGCCCGGGGGATGCAAGAGGCCAGGGGGGGGGGGGGGGGTTCAGATTCAAAGACTGCATTAATGGGACCCTGCGATTCTTGAAGCGCCTCTTTGTCTTGCTCTCTCTCTGGAGCACCCTGTTTATCCGCGAAACAAGGGGGGGTGGGGGGGGGGGGGGGAGGGACTCTGGCAGAATTCTGCGCAGCTCTCACGCAGGTCAATTGTTATGTGCCCGTTGTCACGACCGCGATCTTGCGCAACCACGTGAACCCCTCCCCACCTCCACCACCGCCACAAACACAGCCGTTCCTTCGAGAGAGCGCGTCCTTTTTATCTTCGACCTGTGCGCCGTCGTTCCGCAACTTTTCCGCACGACGAGTGCTGAGACGCTACGTATATCGGGAGAGACACCCTTCGGGTCGTCGTATAGTAGTCTCGGTGTTTCTTTTTTTCTTTTCGGCTTACTGCTTTCACCCCGCAGTGCGAGTGCTACGGTAGTACGTGCCCGACGACCGATAACCGAGAGACCCGTACGAGCGTATAGGGGTGCTACTGCCGCTTGTACGAAAATAAGACTCGCCTCTTCCCTCCGGAGGAAACGCCCGAAGCGTAGCCCAGATGTGTGCAGTGCTGTTCGTTACCTTCTAGGGGGCCGCCACCGCGATCTTGATGACCTGACAAGGAGCGCAACGGAACAAGGGGATTTGCGAACGTTTGCCGTTGCAGGCGGGGGTGTGTTGCAAATAAAGAAGCCGCATATTTTTCAGCTTCTGCTTTACTGTTCGTTCGGGATAACATCTATTCGTATCTTTGTACGAGCTTCACCTGCCACCGTAACTCACCGAAATATGCACGATGTCTCGCCGCTAAACCGATCTAAGTTGTAACGAAAAAAAAAAAGAAGACGGTGCCAAGCACTTAGTGCGTAATAGATAGTGCTCGTTTCCGGAGGGAAACACTTAAGCGTATAAGGAGACACGAAGAGAGGGCTGCTCATGTTGCAACGATTCATCGATCCATAGTCGGTGAATAGCTATAGCGCGGCAGCTATGTACAGTTTTGCTGGAAATTACAAATGAAGTAGTGTGTACATGAAATAGGGACTCGTTGAATAATTATCTTGTTTTCACGAACAGAGTGAAACGTTGGCTTCTACTTATTAAGGCATTGTACATTACGGTCTCGGTTCTTTTTTAGTTGTAATTATGGGGGGGACGACATGTATAAGGCAAGAAACAATAAGTTCTACTCGACAGTTTACTGATTACGCACTGAGGTTTGTGCGCAGCGCACATAACCATCTGGGGTTCCAAAAGGACAGCTACTTGAATGCTGGGTGCCGCTGTTCTATATTTGAATGTCATTACCATGATAAAGTGAATGCTGCAGCCTGTTGCTCAGCCCTTTTTTCTTCGTGCGCATTTGTTGGCGTTGGCATTTGTTCTTCACAGTTACATGAAATTATGTCATCGATTGTGGATGTGAAACGATCAAACTGCGGTCGCTGCATTGCACATATAACGACATCACTAAGTAAACCTTATATATTTTGTTGGATTATTACGAGTACCTGCACGTTTAGCTGCTCGAAGAAAAGCCGCCAGTACTTATCACTAGACTCAGTTGGTTTTACGCAGTGTAGATTCATGTAATTCCACTACTTTTCAGTACTAGATGTAGTAAAATCGTCATGCTAACAGTAACTGATAAATCAAAATTGCACGTATCCATTGCATACAGTCACATGTTCATGTGCAGCATACGACAACATGCAGATACACTATTAACCGAACCATCAGTATATCTGATTGTACATAAGGGAAGCCAATATTTTTCACGTATCTAAAGAGCTGGCACTGGCTCTGCGCATTCGAACAATTGCACCATCTTCCTGTTAGCTTCCTAGTGCTTATTGCCAAAGAAATAATTATGGACACGTGGCGGGGGAGGGGTGAGCCGGAGTAGTAATTTTGCATCGGTATGACTTTAATGATTTATGTCATCTTTTCTGAGAAGCCTCACAAAGCAATTAGTCACACAAATGGACATGTGGAAAGCGATAAATGTCTAGAGGAATCGACGTGGGAATGTAACTGATAAATCATTTCTTAATAGCTGCATGGAACGTTTCCACAAACGGATGTAACAACCAGGATAATAGCAAGCTTTCAAATACGAAACTATTATACATAGATGATTAATGCAATGCTGAATTATGGTTCGCCGCATGTCTCGAGAAAATGTTGCTATGCCATGTTGGATACGCTGCGTTTATTTCTGATAACCGAAGTTTAACGCTAGGGATGTGCAAAATCTGAAAATTTAACATAACAAATTGAATATTGCACTGTTTGATTCGGTCTGCGAGTTGAATATTCGGCATACGAATGTTTCTTTAATAGCTTTCGAATGGAATAAATCCTATAGTGTGCACAATCAAACAAAATTTTGTAGAAATCGCGATAACTTATATCCTGGTGACTACTGACGACATAAAATGCCAGAAGTAACGTAGTCGAGCCCGCTATACATCACTCATGGAGCCCTACTTTTCCTTCTATATCATGATAATTGGCGCTTTGCAAAGAACTCCAGTCTAAACAATTTGCTATTTACACAACCCTTGATAAAAGCATTAAGCTTGCTCAATTTTTGTATGGAGACTACATGGGAGACTATCTCCTTTACAAATAGTGCATCGTCAAAAGTGCAGTCGCCTGCAATATGATCTCAAACACCAATCCCGTTGTCGAAGGGGCTCCAAGACTGCGCGGCTGCGCCGACATACGAAAAAATGCAGACCTCAACGTTGTTCCAATTGGTCGTGTTTATTACGCCAATATTTCGTTCGTCAGCCACCGTGCCTTCATGGAGCCCCTTCCACCAGGAGACCGGTGTTGCAGCTCACGTTTGCACGTGTCTGTACAACATCGTCGACCGGTTACTTGTGTAGTGTCGTTACCCGCGCTTCAGTGAGACACGCAGAGCCCGGCTCTTTCTCACGCAGGCTTCACAGAAATCTCCCTTCTTTCACCACTGCTGTTTGTCCTACGGGCACCCTGTTTGAGCGTGCATAGCGTGTACTATTTCTTCAATGCTCTTCCGTATAATATCAGTCGAAGGAGATAGCAAAAAGAGAGAAACCGCGTATGTACATGCTGAATCCGACTTAACTTAGATGAGAATGACCTCACTCGATCACGTAAACGTGCGCCGACATCTACACAAGCCGGCACTTCACTCTCGTAAAACACACACACACGCACACACACACACACGCGCACGCACACAGACGCACACACACGCACACACACACCACACACACGCACACACACCACACCACACACACACACACACACACACACGCACACACGCACACACGCACACGCACACACACACACACGCACACACACACACACGCACACACGCACACACACACACACGCACACACGCACACGCACACACGCACACACACACACACACACGCACACACACACACACGCACACACACACACACACACACACACACACACACACACACACACGCACACACACACACACACGCACACACACACACGCACACACGCACACACACACACACACACACACACACTTGTGTCCTTGCGTGAATAATAGGCGCGAAGATACGATGTGTTAATTCTTGACGCCTACGGTTGACAGTGTCCTTCGGGTGCGCTCGCGCGTTGACCTCTTGTCGCAAACATTTCGTCGCTCGCACATGGTGTTCACCAAGGGGCGCCCCGCGGCTCAGATACAAGGAAGCATGAAACCTCCGGGTGAGTTTGAACGCCACTTGCGATATGCAGGTCACACACAAGCTACTGATACGCAGCAGGGGATCTGTCTTACAGACGGGCCTTGCTGATTGTGGACCGAGAACGTAACGACAGGCAACCGCAGATTCTGATGGCGGGATTATTTGCCTTAGCCGGCGGCACGAGCGAGTTGTGGCGATCCAGACACGGAACGCACAGCGACTGCGCGCTCAGGCTGCTAGTTGGTGCACAAATTATGCCGTCGCTAAAACGAAAACGAGCGTACACGTATACAACCGCTTTGGCGCGCACCTGGTGTCATCAGGATGTAGGGTCGAGCAAGCGCTGCAAAAACGCGCATTAGCATCGCTATGCCGCGTGAAGCAGTGCCTCGAATACGGAGCAGTGCAGGACTGACAAACGAGGGCCCTGCGGTGATCTGGAACGCGACTGGAAGGCCGCCAGTAAGGAATAGTTAATCCGTGTTGTTTGTTCGCAGACACAGGTCTTTCATTTCGGAACAAGACGGAATATGAAGATAACCGCTCGGCAAAAATACGTGTTTACGATGCATCACCCTAGACAGAATGCGAATTCTGATGCAAAAAAGAAAATAAACGCACGGCGAAGAACACTCGGCTCTCGTGGCGTACGAGTTTAAGCAACAGAAAATTGCAGGAAAAAGACAACCCACTTGGTAGCGTGCGCACCTGCAATCTGCCTTGAGGCCGAAATTAATTCAACAATCGCTTGTAAAACTAGAGCAAAGTAGGCTGAACAGTGAAAATGCACCATATCAGGTGGCAAGAAGCTCGAACGTGGAAAGACAAAGGACAATGCATGATTGCATTTTCAGGAACATGGGAAGTGTCATGCTGGATAGGGCGGTTGAGCACTACACTGGCCATAGTCCGGAAAATGCAAATCTGTATTGCGTGGTAAGTGAAGCTATAGCAGCACTGAACTTGGTTGCGAGCGATGTGATTCGTGAACACCGATAGCTGATATGTTTTCGCCGATTACAGAATTCACGTATCTGTCCTTTGCGAAACAGCTATAGGTTTCCGCTGCAGATACCCCTTCCCCATCTCTTTGCAATTAGTACGCTGCCCACCATCCTGCATTAGCCTGCCCGAACTTTATCAGGTATTTATTCGAAGACGTTGAGTGTTGGCCAACAATATCTTTAAAGTCCAGGTTGTCAGCTATGTAACGCACAGCACTTTCAAGTAACAGATAGACGTTTTTATTAGTGCATGAAGCAGAAGAAGGGGAACCGAGTGGTCCGGTTTTCGTAAGCTATAAACACATAAAGCCGGCAGACAATGACAACTAGGAAAGCATAGGAGGCATTAATTGTTTTGTGACGGAGAAGAACCATCGGTCAGCGAGGCGCATGACCAGCGTTTACGTATGGGGCTGGTTCTGGCTGCTCGCAGGGTAAAACCTCAACACCAAGAGTTTGACCTCTGCCTTCTTGCGTACCTTGAGAATTAACACATTGACAGTTAGTTTAATTGAAATGTCGGAATTATACACAAATTAAAATGAAAGTGGTCGAAAAAAGTTCACCGACGATTACGATAATCACTGACGTGAAATTTGAGCGCACCTGTATATCTGTTTTCATTTTGCGATATATTGGCTGGCGTGGACAATCTGTCTCGTGCGGCACGTTGCAAATGGAGCGAAGTGTGACCCGACTCTCTCGCTTATCGTAGCGCGTGGACGTAATTCACAACAACCGCCGCAGACAGACCTCCGCTCATGCAGCACTCATATGCACCGACGAGGCGCGCTACTCTGGCGCGATCTCGTATAGCCACCGCCACCGCAAAGCCCGACGTGCGCGGCACTACACTTTTCTTCTCACGCTTTCGCCATACCCTCCTTCCCCTCTTTCCGCTTGATGCTTCGTCTGCACCCTCCTCCTCATGCTCTCTTCGCTATCCCCGCCTTCACCTCCAGCTGTGACCCACCTTCGCTTTTATGCTTCGGTGTGCTCGTTAGCTCGGTTACGAGGTAGAATGCCGATGCTCACCGCAGGAACGGGCGCCTAAGAGCTGCGCTCTAAAAACAACTTACCGTAGGTAGGATAGGAACCCACGTCCTTGCATTACACGTGCGATGCTCCTACCGATTCAACTACCGTGGCGCCGTCCTCCCACCCAGTTTCTTGGGTATTTATGTATGTAAACTAGAGTTAACCGCCGGAGTGCTAGCCAGTGCCACCACCGACGGCATTTGTGGCGTATGCAGAACATATTTCCTGCCGCAAGGGGTCACGTGGGACCCAAAACTTGGCAGAGGGCAACTGACCAATAAACCCTCATATTCTTCATTAAGGCATTAATGCGTGCTTGATGGCGCGGCAATGCCTCATCGATGCAAAAACTTATCATTTAACACGGTACACAGCGCTTGCGGCTTGGCAGCGCTAGTTCGTCGGCGTGCACCTGAAGCGGAGATCAGCTCGTACTTCAGTGGCATCGTGTGTAACACATACGCGAACTTACTACTACAAGCCCTCTTAGTCGTTGTCTTTTGCGAAGAGCTTCTACTTTGTCGACTAGTATTATTGCCATAGCAATCATAATGATGCTAAAGGCACGTTCGTGTCGTTGCCGTTGGCGCTGCTGTCGCCGTGCTGTCGCTGCATCGACGCGCATGCGCTGCCCTCGCGTGGAGGTTTAGATCTCCATAGACGCGCAGTGAGTTTCGCTGGAAAATATGCGAAGGCACGCGAATACACTGTCACGCTTCGCTCGATCGGCTCTGCCGGAGCTATGAAAGCATTGGAATGGAAAGTTTGGCGAGTCAATACGGCAATATAACCTTGTTGCTGCACGATATGACGCAGACGAGATACAGACCTCGTCCTTTGTGTCTCGTCTACATCTTGGTCCTTTCGCACTGCAACAAAATTATGTTACCATGAAAGCATTCTGGTTTCCGCGGTTGGCAAGCTTGTTTTGTGCTTACACATTAGCCTTCTGGCGAAGCAGCTGTGTGCATAAGCGTGTTGCATACTCGGGTCTGAGCAGAACAGACATTTAATGTACATCTAAATCTATATCCGTTTTCCTTCGGTCTCGTCGCCTGCGCCGACGAGGTTCGACGCCTACAGCGCCGCTGACGGCGGTTCCCTTCACCTAGGCTTCTTGAAACGCCTTCAGCATAACGATGAACATTGTTATCTTTTTCCATGGCGCCCCCTATGGTGATACTGCCAATTTTTGATGCTGTGAATTTTCTTCGGGAACGAGAATGGGGCAGATAAGTACACAGATCTCTCTGCCTTTTTTTTTTTCTTGCATCCGCATCTAAGTCTATTCTAAAGTGATGCTTAGAAGGCTGTTAATAGGCAAGACTAAGGCAGCAGGCTCATTCCATGCAGTAGCTCCTTAGTTGGCATGGGAGGTTACATTTTGACACATACGTTATAATGATGTCCCGTTAAAAATATATATAAGCGCTGCGCGCACTGCAAGATATTTGTTTGGTATAGCTTCATTGTGTTTGAATAGAAAGAGTATAATTAGGGCACCAAAATGAGGTAGCGCTCCTTCATCCATTATTCTTTCAGCTGATAGTTTTGGGCAGTCCATCAATGTTTAATTTTGTACCATAGACGCGCTAAGTGGCATGTCTTTTGTAGCCAAATCGATGAAGCCTCACCCGTGCACTACCTCCAGAAAGAAAACAAGACGGATGCACCATGAAGCACGAAGGCTTTGCTGCTTACAGCTGCTCTCATACACTTGTGTTCATCTGCTTAATGGTTAAAGTTCCTGAGTCTTGCGCAGCAGAAACAGATCCACACCCTATCGTGATTATATTTTTGCCCATACAAATTTTGTATTTTCACACATGCTGGAGCCTTTAGTTAAAGGTGGCTCTGTCTCTCACAGCGAAATAGTTGAGTGTGACTAGATGCGGTGGAGAACTTCCAGGGTAACACCTCTGCTATAAACGTCCGCCCGAAATGTCCGAACCATTGAAACTAGCGCA
The DNA here is from genome assembly GCF_023375885.2 of Dermacentor andersoni. Taxonomy (NCBI): domain Eukaryota; kingdom Metazoa; phylum Arthropoda; class Arachnida; order Ixodida; family Ixodidae; genus Dermacentor; species Dermacentor andersoni. Next base: position 116,734,464 of record NC_092815.1, on the reverse strand, counting down.
AAAAATCTATAGAGGTTGTTAGACATGTCAGGGGTGATGTGCGGGTAAAAAAAGAAAATATGATTAAATTCGACGCGTTGTGCGAAACAGCAAAATTTCGCTATATGCTTTTTGTGGCTGTATGGGGTATTAAACAGCCAATTTATTCGTGAGTGTAACTTATGTAACGCTTAAACCTCGTATCAAGTATCATGTGCGGCCGCAGAAAAGTATGTGGCAGTGCAAGAGTCGAGTTTTCGCCCTCACACTACCCACATGGACAGAAAGAAGTGCGAAAGTGTCAGCAGGAAATGCCGACACTTGCTTGCCTGCCCGAGTGCGAACGCCTTTGCTTCGCTAAACGGTCTCCAGCTCTCAATCGACGTCGCATGGTCAAGCTACACTACTCGGGCGATCCGCTTATGTAGTCGCCACGTGCATCTGTGTTTCGCATCTGTGTTTGCAGAAGTGCGGTCGCGCGGACGTCCGCACCGGTTCACACGAGGGCATAGCGGCGGGCGAATCGGGTGTACCAATCCGGTGTACCTTGTGGGGATTTGGGGAATTCGACGCGCCATTGCGCGGGCGCATTTCACCCATGTCTGCAATCCTTTTTGCCACGTCGTCCTTGCTCCGAACCAGTTTTGGCGGTGGCGCTCCACTTGCGGTGGTTCGCGGTGAGGGCGGAGCTAGTGACGTCACGGAGCGGCCCCTAGTGGCTACTGCCGTGACGGTAGCGACTCTCTTGCTCCTTGGGACAGCGCCCGGTACGTACATGCTTCCTCTCGTCCGCCGACACCTTTGTGACTAGGACTGAGCTCACGCACGGTGCCTTTGCCCGTGCGGGGAGCGCGTACCTCGTGTTGTTCCTATCCCGACGCTAAGCCGAAGAACGGGTGCCTAGTGCTCGCGCGAGGTCGTACCACGCCGAGCCGCACTCATCGGAGGCCGAAGCCGAAGGAGATTGCCCGAGCTCTCCCGAGTTGACCCATCGGTTATCGCGAGAGCGAGTAGCATAGCCGCCGGGACTTTTCCTAGCGGCGCGTCCCAGCTTGAGCCTGTGCTCTCGCAGCGACGTGCTACAGGCGCCCCTAACTGTATTTTTCGCCCTTGGTGCGGGAACCCTTTGGTTCCCCGCCGTCCCGGGACCGGGCGTTCGTGCAGTGTTGGGTGCCGTTGGAGACAATAAACGGTTTCCGTCAATTTAGGGCAATACTGTGTTCTTGCGTGCGTCGCTCGGTAGCCCCTCGTGGCCTGAGCTCGCGCGCAGCGGCGCTAGAGGCTGACGGCTGACGCGGCCCTGTGGCTCGCTAAGCGCGAACCCGCGGTGGTCGGTACTCCTGTGAGACGTTAAGACCCCACACTGGCGCCCAACGCGGATTCAAAGGCTCATTAAGTCTGTGCTTAGCCGAGTCAGTACGCCTTTGCATATTGTACTCGCCGCGTTATGTCTGCTAGGCCTAGTGACCTTTGTCATTTGTTAGGTGACTTTTGCCCTTTGTTACCGCGAGCAGACGCCGCGTTGCTCGATAACGGGGCCAGTGCTCCCCTTGAGCAGCGAACTTATGCACCCTCACCTGTCGCAGCCCCCTGTGGGGACGACAACACGAGGCGCTACGTACCAGCTCCCATTGGAGCAGTAGCGTTGTTTGGGAACGGGGCCAGAGCCCTCCCCGAACAGTGCACACCAGCACATTCGTCTGCCACGATTCCCTTCGGAATGCAAGGCAGTGCGATGTCGCAGCGCTCTCGATCGGCTCCCTGTGGAGTTTACGGAGCGCAGCACGGAAACGGGGCCTTAGCCCTCTCCGACGTTTGCCCGCTGGCTGCTCCTCAAATGAGCAGCCAAAACCAGTGGCCTGCCACGGCCCCCTGTGGGGATTACGATGCTGCAGCCACGAATTTCGCTCACTCGTCTCCCTTTGGAGTGCATTCGGTAGTGCCCAGTGGCGCAACCTTCGAGCGCGCACCTGTTTTGTCGACGCTGGCTGCAAGCGGCCTAAGCAATTCACGTATAGCTGCCTCAAGTGGCGGCTGTGAACGACAGCAGGCGCACCCCGCTAGGAGCCCGTTTTGCTCTGGGGCTGGCGGCGCCACGGCCGGTATCCCTGTGGAAACCGCGCCGCTGATCGAGCTGGAGGACTGTTCACCCTTGCTCGACCGCGCCGCTAACGCGCCAACGGTTCCCTTTGGAGCAGGCGCAGAGACGCTGTTGCGAAACGCCGCCGAAATGATTCAGTCACTCTCGGGGGCAGTTAAGGCGCTTTCGGCTGTACCAAAATGCGCGCACCCCGCTGTACGGTTGGCAGTCCCGACTTACAGCGGATACGGTGACCTGCTCAGTGCCAGGGATTATTGTGACTCCCTGGTACGCTACCAGATGGCAAATCGTTTGGAGGATCAGGAGGTGCTGGAACGCGTCGTTCCCGTAGCACTTACTGACACGGCGGCTAGGTGGTACCGGCTTTCCGGATACCGTGCAACAACCCTCGAGGAGTTCCGCGTGGCATTCCTGCGCGAATTCCTACCCGCTGACTACCAGAGTAGGATGCGGCGAGAGCTTGAGCTACGTACACAAGCTCCTGACGAGTCGCTTCAGGAGTACGTACGCGCGATGCAAGACCTGTTCTTAGTCGCCGAGCCCAAAGCTTCGAACGAGGAACGCGTCGAACGGGTGATCAGGCAGGCACATCCGACCTTTTCGGCGTACCTGCGCGGCGGCCGCTTCCGAGATTTAGAAGAATTGGCCGCCGAGGCAAAGCGCATTCAAGGCGACATTCTCGCCGCGCGAGCCTATCGCCCACCGCCGCCCGCCAGCGAGGCCCTTGAGCCACGCTGCGCGTGGGGAGGGCCTGTGCCCCTCCCCCAACGGCAACAACCCGGCCAAGCTGCCTTTGCGGCTACAAGCGGGTGTGCATGGAGCTGAGCGCGCGCGCTCTAGATCCCTACACGTACGGGAGGTGGGCAGCCTGTGCTGCACCACCGCCCGAAATGCATGCGCAGGGACGCACTTCGACCCAACGCATCGCAGATGCGGACACTCGTGACAACAGGCCCTTTGGTCATGCAGCGAGTCGACCCCGGCAGGGAGCTGAGGCCGCTCCGCCTCGGGAAAGGTACCGCGGCGGAGTGCGCTGTTTTCGCTGCCAACAACGAGGGCATATAGCAAGGGACTGCACCGCGCCCAGGCCTCCTGCGAGGTCGGGAAACGGGAGCGCGGGTCGCTCGTGAAGGCACGAGTGACCGAAACCTTGCTTGTCCCCTCGGCGTACCGAGCAGGTTGTGTTGCTGGGGCGCACGCGCCCTTTATTCCGGTGACCATTGTCGGCCGCGAATTTCCTGTGCTGTTGGACACAGGCGCAAGCGCTTCGTTGTTCGGCGAACAGGTGTTATCCCACTTGCAGAAGCACTCAGTGCGCTTGCGGGATTGCCGAACGACATTCAATCTTGCGAAAGGCGTGGCCCATTCGGCGGGCGCCGCAAGGCTGACTGTCAGGTGGGGAGAGCGAATGAGACGCACGCGTTTGGTTCATCTCCCCGGGCTCAGTGTTCCGGTGATTCTCGGAAGGGACTTTCTCCTTAAAACCGGAATCATTGTGGACATTGCGAATGGCGGCTATCGCGACGGACCGTTTACGTTGCTAAAGCCGTTCATCAGCCCGCCGGCGTCCGATCTTGCCTGTGCAGATGGGGCGTCGGAAACGTGCCGCGCGCCGAGTTCGGGGGCAAGCCCTCGAGCTGTGCGCTCGCCTGCTAAGACTCCCCTTTGGGAACGAGAGGCACGGCACGAACCGCGTCGCGCGCAGAATTCGGGGGCAGGCCCCTGCGCTATGCGCTTGTCGACTCAAAGTCCCCATAGGGATCGAGCGACACGGCACGAAGGGGCACCACATTCTCTGGCCGCCTGTGCGGTTCATTTGGATGATACACAGAAGGCTCGTTTGTCGGCACTGTTATGCCAGCACGAAGAGCTCTTCACCGATCAACCTGGCTGTACCGATTTGGCGAGCCACGCGATCGAAACTGGAGACGCGCTTCCTTTGAAGTGTAACCCCCGGCCCGTCAGCCTAGCCAAGAGGCAGGTGATCGACGGCTTGCTGGACGAGATGCTATCGGCCGACATTATCCGCCGCTCGTACAGCGCCTGGGCGTCTCCAATTGTGTTGGTGCCTAAGAAAGATGGCAGTCATCGCCTGTGCGTAGACTACCGCCGTCTGAACGGAGTGACTCGTAAGGATGCCTATCCGCTCCCCACGATTAACTCCATCGTAGGAACCTTGGGCAGTGCGAGGTACTTTACTACGCTGGATGCCTCCAAAGGTTACCTACAGGTCCGGATGGATCAGCGTGACCGGTGCAAGACCGCGTTCACGTCCCACAGAGGGTTATTTGAGTTTACTCGTATGCCCTTTGGTCTATGCAACGGTCCTGCGACCTTTCAGAGACTCATGGACCGCGTCCTCGGGGAAGCAAAGTGGTCATACTGCATGTGCTACCTCGACGACATCGTGATTTATTCACGAACCTTCGAAGAACACTTGGCCCATGTTGCCGATGTGCTCGAGAGGGTGAGGGCCGCCGGGATGACTTTGAATCCTGCAAAAGCCCAACTAGCGCAAACCCGAGTTCAGTTACTGGGGTTTACGCTGGGCGGAGGCTCCATTGAGCCGGACCGGGAGAAACTTCGGGCAATCCTCGATTTCCCCGCGCCCAAGGACGTACGTGGCCTTCGCCGCTTTTTGGGAATGGCCAACTTTTACCGGTCATTCATTCCGTCCTGTGCCCGAGTGCAGGCACCCTTGAGCAAGCTCTTGGGTAAGTCGGCCGCGTGGCAGTGGGGACCTGAGCAGCAGCAGGCCTTTCGCCAACTGTCTAGCGCCATTGCGGAGACAGCGCAGCTCAGACTCCCCGACCTGACCAGACCGTTCGTTGTCCAGACCGACGCGAGCGATCTGGGTTTAGGAGCAGTCCTCCTACAGGAATACGATGGTGTGTTGCAGCCGTTGGCCTTTGCCAGCCGCTCCTTGATTCCGGCAGAGAGGAATTATTCCGTGACCGAGAAGGAGTGCCTCGCTATCGTGTTTGCACTACGTAAGTTCGATGTTTACCTTGATGGTACGAAATTCGTAGTGCAGACGGACCACAGTGCGCTCAGTTGGCTGATGCGGCTCCGTGAGCCTGCGGGCCGGCTGGCGCGCTGGGCTCTCCTGATACAGCATTATGACTTTTCAGTGCAGTATCGAAAGGGGAGCACCAACGTGGTAGCTGACGCGCTATCCCGTGCCCCATTGTGCACCAAGAGCATTCCTCCAGGTGTTACAGCCACTGCCGGTGCCTTTGCGCCAGCAAGCGTCGGGGGCGAAACGAGCGCAGAGAGAGGCGAGTCCGCAAGCGGGCAAACCTGTCATTCCGCTCTCCAGGCAAGCAGCGCGCCGCAAAACGAGCGAGCGGGGGAGCTTCTCGAAAGCGAACCCACGACGCCGTTGGCTGCAGTCCTGAGTGGGGGCGAGACCGGACTCCCCTTTGGGAGAATTGGAATCGCATTCAGCAGGCAAGAGCTACTGAAGGCCCAGCAAATTGATCCGTTTTGTCGCGGAGTGAGCGACGGTCTCAGGGAGACGGAGCGCCGAGACGCTGCTGGTAGTGCGGCGGGCGCAGGGGGACCGGAACCAGCGTGTGTCGCTGGGTCCCCCGCGGATTCATATTTGCTGGATCACGATGGGCTCCTGCTGAAATACATAGCCACCGATGACGAGGCTGTGAACCCGTTTAAGGTGGTTATCCCCAAGAGTCTGAGAAGCGCACTGTTGCGATCATCTCATGACGAACCCTTGGCCGGTCATTTGAGTGGCTCCAAAGTTTTTGCGAAACTAAGCCAAACTGTGACCTGGCCTGGCATAAAGCGTGACATTTTTCGCTATTGCCGTTCCTGCCATGTCTGTCAAACGGTGAAATCAAGGGGTGGCAAGCCGCCCGGGTTGATGAAACCAATTGACAGTGAGCGTCCGTGGCAAGTGGCCACCTGCGATCTTATGGGGCCTTTCCCCAGGAGTAAGCAGGGGTTCACACACCTGATGGTAGTCGTCGATCATTTTTCGAAGTGGGTGGAATTGTTTCCGCTTCGAAAAGTGACCGCGCGAGCGGTGCTGGAGAGGCTACAGGAAGTTTTTTGTCGGTTCGGCTTTCCGAAAAGACTAATTACGGACAACGCATCCTATTTCACTGCTCGGGTGTTTGGTGCTACGTGCCGTTCCCTGGGAATTAATCACTGCACCACGTCGCCCTACCATCCCCAGTCCAATTTGACGGAGAGGGTCAATAGAACCCTCAAACCAATGTTGGCGGCCTTTGCCGTGAGTCAAAAGGATTGGGCAGACCACTTGAGTGAGCTCGCGTTCGCAATCCGAACCGCCGAGAATCGCTCGACTGGTTTCTCTCCCGCTTTCCTCAATTTTGGAAGGGAGCTGGCAAATCCGGTGACCAGTGTCATTCAATGTCAGCTCGGGGATGAGGAGACGCCGGCAGGCTGTTCTGCGTACGCTTCAGCACTTCGGGACAGGCTTTGTCGGGCTCTCTGTAGAGCAAGGCAGAGTTTTACTTCGGCCAGGGCCCAGCAGAAGGCTCAGTACGACCGGAAGCATCGCCATCTTTCATTTAAGGTAGGTGATTTAGTCCTGAAGCGCAACCACGCTCTTAGCGACGCGAGCAAGGGGTTCTCAGCCTCGCTCGCTCCTAAGTGGCTTGGTCCGTACCGAGTAGAGAAAGTTTGGTCTCCGCTCGCGTACTTGCTGAAGGATTCCCCTTCGGGAAAACTCAGCCGTGCCCATATCGCCGACCTGAAAGCCTTTGCGTCGCGGTCCGACGAGCTCGCGCCGGTGCCCAGTGGCACCACGCGCAAGCAACAGGGCACACCCGGCGCGAAGGACCGCATTCGGACCACGCACCGGTACAACCTGAGGAAACGGTCACCGGTGTGATATCGCGCCTGACGGCGGACTCTTTCCGCCACCGAAGGCCCTCAGTAATATTGCTTAGCCTCAGTGGGTTAGCTTCTTTGCGGCCAGTGCACGAAAAGAAGCTGGCCCCAGCCCAGCTTTCTGCTAATGTTGTTAGCAGTGTGTTGTAGCATTGTGCATTTTATTTTTATTTTTATTTTTGGGTACGCGTGCTGAGTGTAATTATTGTGTTAATGTTTTAAGTGTACAGTTGTATAGTTCAATTTTTTTGTAACTTGTAACTTGTTTTCTTCTGTGTTTTTTTTTTCTCTCATCTCGTTTTCGTTTTTTTTTTACCTTTTTCTTTTGCCAAGAAGGGGGTCATGTCGTGTCGTGTGTAATTGGCGTGTCGTGCAGCGCGGGGGTGACAATGGTCACGTTGCCTCGTTGGTGCGGGGGAGAGGGAAGCTTCGACCCTGGATCTGCGCGGCGCGTTGTGAAGAACGGGCGGCATGGCGGACGTTGAGGAGTGATGCGTGGTACCACGAGGAGAGTGTGCGCGTGCGTGTGTGTGTGCGTGCGTGCGTGGAGGCCGTTGCTCGTTGCCGCACCAACTCCATCGGATCGCCGCGGATACCGATGGTGGACGGGACCCTATGACATCACGCCAGGAGCTCGGCTCTCTGCAGTCGCCGACGCCGTGCGAACGCCCTGCAACCGCCGCTGTGGCTGCTCATCCATCCTGCATACGGCGGCGTGCCAGCTGACCTGGCAGTGTCCTGCCCCGTCCACCTGGAGTTCGGGACCACCACCACCACGAAAGCGGCACTCATCGGGCTCGCCGGCAACTTCGACGGAACAACGGTGAGCCCGTTCCTGCGTTAACGTGGCCTGCAATCAGGCCTACGCTCGCAGCTCCCGCGACTTCGGCCACCGCCCTAGCCACAGAACTATACGCGCCGCGTTCTCTTCGCACCCCTGGACATTGCCCCGCGCTAGCAGCAGACTCTTTTGTTAATATTTCTTCCCCCCTTCGCGGCGTCATTTTCTTGTATTTTAGAGTGTATGATCTTTTATTTATTATTTTTCCATTATCATTGTATGTATGTTTTTTTTTTTTTGTACGCATAGTGCTTGCTGGGCTGAGGTAGCAATTAGCTAGTGCATGAAAGGCTCAGTTGTCTTTGGTGCATTAGCCCCTACCAGCTTCTTCGCCAGACTGGTAGGGGGGCAATTAAGGAGAGGAGGATGTGGGGATTTGGGGAATTCGACGCGCCATTGCGCGGGCGCATTTCACCCATGTCTGCAATCCTTTTTGCCACGTCGTCCTTGCTCCGAACCAGTTTTGGCGGTGGCGCTCCACTTGCGGTGGTTCGCGGTGAGGGCGGAGCTAGTGACGTCACGGAGCGGCCCCTGGTGGCTACTGCCGTGACGGTAGCGACCCTCTTGCTCCTTGGGACAGCGCCCGGTACGTACATGCTTCCTCTCGTCCGCCGACACCTTTGTGACTAGGACTGAGCTCACGCACGGTGCCTTTGCCCGTGCGGGGAGCGCGTACCTCGTGTTGTTCCTATCCCGACGCTAAGCCGAAGAACGGGTGCCTAGTGCTCGCGCGAGGTCGTACCACGCCGAGCCGCACTCATCGGAGGCCGAAGCCGAAGGAGATTGCCCGAGCTCTCCCGAGTTGACCCATCGGTTATCGCGAGAGCGAGTAGCATAGCCGCCGGGACTTTTCCTAGCGGCGCGTCCCAGCTTGAGCCTGTGCTCTCGCAGCGACGTGCTACAGGCGCCCCTAATGCCCCAACCACTGGCACGCGCTGGAAAGCTTCGGCGCGCGCCGAAGGGTCAAATGCGTCAAAGCGTCGGTCGGGAACTCGCTGAAGCGGAACGTCGCGCAGCGATTATGTCTACTGCCGATGCTAGAAGTTTGCCGGCGCGCGGCGAAGCTGCGCCGGCGTGCACCAATGGGAGGCTGCGACGCCTCGCAGGCGTCAACCAATCGGAGGCTGCGGAGCCTCTGGCTGCTAGGACTGTAATGGCCGACCGTGCGGAGACGCCGGCACCAACGATCGTCCGAGTGTTTTGGACGCACGACGCGCGCGACAGTGTTCCTGAAAGACAGTGTTGTAAAAGTAGGCCGACAACGACACGATCAACCGACCGACGACCGTAGGTTGTGGCAGTGCGACGTGGATCCGAAGCGACTTCGAACGACGCCGACTACCCACTGGGTTCCGCCGGGCTCGGTACGATCGTCTGCTAAAACAGCCAAGCGAATCACGATTGCCGCAACGTCTGTGCTTGTTGTATGTGCATTTTGTTGTGCTCAAAACGAATGGAAACACGTTTACGAGCTCCGAAGTCTGGATAATCAACACTCGCCTATCGCCGATGTTGTTTACGTTACGCGTAGGCCTAGCGCGTCCATCGAGTTCGTAACTGGCGAGTGAACGAACTCACCTGAGAAATCTGTCGAAGGAAATGAATTTTCAGGTCCGTTTGGTGCTGCAGTGATTTAAAATATGGCACTCTTGACTTCGTGTGACCTGTGATGTGGTGAATGAACCGTGTGGAAGTTGGGTTGGTCAACCGCGGCGTGTTTCGTGTGGTGTCGGTTGACTCAAGTTTAACGGGCAAGCTCTGCGCTGTTTCCAGTGGTAAAGATAACTCCCGAAAGTGAACTACACTAGTAGCCGAACTATTGGAAGTACTTACATAATCAGCCGCGCCGCCTGTTTCAGATGACATTGCGCTCTTTTATTCGGCATGTGAATCCAGTTCAGTACAAGTTCACTGTACTCATTCACTCACTTCTTTCAAGTGCGACCGTCTTTTGGGCTAGTTGGGGATAAATCGCTCGTGTAGCAATCAAGAACACTGACGCACTGAAGCATACGTGGCAACGCAGTCATATTTGAGTCAGTGTGTCGTTATAGTTCAGCACTGCAAAAAGAAATTATCTGTTTGCAACGTGTGCCCTGTGTGCAGTGCATAGCAGGACCTGCATCATGCAAGACCTATGCATGTAGCAGCGTATACCATGACTGCTTCGATGCCCGCTTCAGAAGCAGCAAGTACTGAGTCAATGAAACTGTAATTGAATTTTTATCTCACTTTTTGCTTATGGAAAGTGTAGATGGTGTGAGTGCATTGTGGGGAAGGTGAAAAGGTGTCATCAGTGTTTTGTGCAGTCAGTATGCTTAAACTGCTGGAATCCCTTCAGCCTCTACTAAAATGTTTCTTGCTGCGATACTATAAATTGTAGTCAGGACAAAGATGTACTCAAAACCAAGTTATTAATGCATCTGCCCAGAATGTGTTTGATTAACAAGTTAACGCTTCCACAACAACAATATGCCGATGAACAGCATATGTGCTTACAATAAATACATTCCGTAAAGGTGAACGGCTGGGCCTACAATATCAAACTTTGTAGTAGCACCGTAAAAAGTGCTGCCATGCGTATCAGCCACAACGAAACTGCTGCACGTCCAACCTTCTTCCTTGGAGGCACTTCTATAAAGACTGTTCGGGCCCTTCTCATTCTGGGTGTAGCATTTAGCTGTTCTCTCAAATTTTCCACATATGTCACCAGCACTGTATGTAAGCACCGGCCCTTTCTTGGGTTTATGTCCCGTGTGTCCCTTCCCGATGACCTAAGGTTTTCCGAGCACTCTACACTTCTATCATTCTGTCACGACTTGAGTACTGCTCATCAGTATAGTTCCCGTACCAAACTCGCGAGGCTACAAAACTTCAGCTTGTTTTGTGCCGGACAATACGCACCCTTTACTCCCGTCTTTTCGGTTGTCACAAGCTCATGCCAGCCTTCGAGGATTGCCTCAAACCCCTCAAGTAGCACACCCTGCAATACCAACGCAACATTGCACTAGTCTATACTGCAGGGTGTTTGACGTCTCTCTAAACAGCACTAATCTTTTTTCACTTCATCTGAACAAGTGGTCAGCACAGCCTGAGCCCTCATCACGCCTGTATGGCCCGACACCACAACTCATGATTATATCTGGCATGCAGAGCTTTCTCTCCACCCCCCTGGCGATTTGGATTCTCCTTCCTTGGAACCAGACTTCATTGGCACTCCTGCGTGTTGTGCACCTGTCGAGTGTGTGCGTGTGTGCTGTGCTGTGTTATTGAGCAAGTGTGTGTGCACGTGGAGGGGAAGGAAGTGTCTTCTGCATCCTGCAAATTCCTGCTTTAGATGGCTGGTTATCAGATTCTCTAACATACAGGCATCAGCCTTCTTTGTAGTCTAGTGTGCCAAGTTACCACTAAGATTATTATTATTATTATTATTATTATTATTAGAATCATTACTTTGACCACATTGATTGTGTTGAAGCCAGCGTGACACATAATTCAAAATATTTCTGGAGCTTTGTGGGCTCTCTCTTCTAAAAGGAGTGCCAAAGATGTACGTCTTCTTCATGAAAATAGTGGTGTTGTCTCGAACACTGCTGATGCCTTTGCAGAACATTTCTGTTTGCTATATGGCGTGAAATATGCTTCAAGTAACCTTCCTTCTCAGTCTGGCGCAGTGTATGCTAACAGTCAATGAAAACCTCGTTTCCAAGTATATGAAGTGCCTTAAACTTTGCCTTAAACTTTCCCTTTCTTGTGGTGTTGATGGTATTTCCTCCACAGAGCTTAACCCTTTGAGACGCTGTCTACACAATTGGGCACAGCAGGAGTGTGCATCAATAGCAAAAGCACTGATGAAAGTAATGGTATTTAAAATGTGTTTCATACGTCTTGAAACACTTATTATTGGAACTGTGCTGCAATTTTCAATAATGTGCAGAATGTTTTAACAAAATGAGTGAGAAGGTGGACGGCTGGGTGTTGTTACTCTGTGTCAGTATGTTGTATGTAGCGGGTTCACTTCTTTCATTGTTCTTTACAATGTCGTGCACCAGGCATAATTGTCAAGTGGCTGGATAAGTGCTTTTCAAGCTTTTCAAAACATGAAATAGTACATGTTTTCATATTTTGTGTTCCTGTAGTGAGTTTTCGCATGGAGTCGAAATTTTGTAAACTTGACAAAACTCGCTAAACTATTGAAAATTCTTAATATTTGCTGTGGCTGTACACTTTCTACGATTCTGAGGATGCAAGAGATGTGGTGAAAGCAACTTTTCAATCAACGGGATAAAGTGGTGTCTGAAAGGGTTAAGATGTATGGAAGCATACTTGTTCCTCGTTCTCACTAGCATCTTCAATAGTTCCCTAAAGTCTAGTACCTTTTCTAGCACTCGGAAGGTAGCATGAACATTGCCCATGCACAAATCAGGTGCTAGATGTGCAGTTACTAACTGCCGACCTATATCTATCCTCTTCAGTGCGTCAGGTGTTTGAATCGATATGGGATTCCTCGCTTTCTGTTAGTGCTAAGAGCATTTTAATAAATGAACAGCACGACTTTGTGTGCCGACATTTCAGACTTTCAGACTGTCAACAGTGTTCACTACTGCATCGACTTCCAAAAAGACATTTTTTCACTCTCGAACTGGTGCAGAAACAATAAGTACTCTTAAATGCTTCCAACACTATGGCATTAAGTTATATGCACAAAACGCACCATGTGAAATTTTGATACACCCTACGTGATGCTCCACTCCTTAGGGTCGATGAAATGAAAGATCTTGGTGTGTACTTCGACAAAATGCTAAGCTTCTCTTCACATAGATAATTACACAAGATGTCCTTCACGCTCTTGGAATTGCATGCCGTATATTGCATGATTTCCACTCACCTGTTGTGTTTCTGAAATTCTGCTGTGTGCCTCCAACTACTAGAGTATGCCTCTGTAGGAGGGGGGTGCAATGAGCAAATCTAATTCTGGCCTCATTGAACGCATCCAGAATAAATTGATGTCTATCTTCAAGCACCACTTTTGCCATTCTGGCGACCACCGTTGAGCCTTTGTTCCTGCACCTTTTGTTCCTGTATAAGGTGGTCCATGACATTACACATTCCTTAAAGCTTCTTGATCATATGCATTTGTTTGTGCCGCAACAGTATACCAGGTAGCATTCCACATTCGTTGCCTGGGCTTGTTACAAGATTGTGCTAATAAGACTCGACTCCAAAACATACTTCAGAGTTCATTTCCTGGGTTTTGTGTATCTGTAAATAATCACGTAGGATTAACTCCCTTTTACTTTTTCGCGTTTCCTTTTTTCCCTATTTGTTTCTCTATCTTCCATTTTTTTTGTCTACTGCATTCATGTTTTCTCTACATTTTGTCTCACATAGTTAGTGCTCGTTAAGTGCACCAGTACAAAGGCTCTCTAGCTGTTCTTGGGCACTACAATAAAAATTTGAATGATTGACTATTATCGTAGTATAAAATTGTGCTTTTTAAGTATGTACTAGTATACTATTTTAGTGTAGTAGCTTTCGTGCAATTAAAAAAAGGGCATGAATTAAGAAGAGAGAGAGAAAATGATAAATGAAAGGTAGGGAGGTTAACCAGGACTGAGCCCGGTTGGCTACCCTACACTGGGGAAAGGGAAAGGGGGACGGAAAGATTAAAAGAAGAGAAAGTCCACTGGGGATATCAGTCGGTCACTCAGTCTGGATCACAGACGCTGACTCAATCCGGTATCTTTCAAATATCGCAGCAGCGCTTTTGTGGCCTTTTGTAGCTGCGATATGCGAGTCCATGGTCCCAAGATCTTGTTCAAGGTGAACGGCTTTCCATCTAGCTGATTGAGAGCTCTGCAGAGGTCTTGCCTTTCATCTTCAAAAGATGGGCAGTAGCACATTAGGTGTTCTATGGTTTCCTCGACACCGCAGGCATTGCACTCGGCGCTATCAGCCATTCTAATCAAAAATGCATAGGCACTGGTGAATGCGACGCCCAAACGTAAGCGGCACAGCACTGTTTCCTCATTTCGCAGAAGACCTGGTAACAGCCGCAGTTGCATAGAGGGATCGAGGGAATGCAATCGATGTAGAGTGAATCCAGGTGTGTGCCACTTTTCCAACGTCAAAAGAGTGTGCTAGCTTGCCTAAGTGTTGGGCTGTGTCAGTCTGCGATAAAGGTACAGAAATAAGGGTTGCTCCTTCGTGGGCTTTCGTAGCAGCTTCGTCAGCGAGTTCGTTGCTGGAGATACCGCAATGACCAGGCAGCCACTGAAACACGACGTCGTGTCCTTTCATGATCATGTGATGGTGCATGTCTCGTATCTCCGACACGAGTTGTTCACATGACCCGCGACGGAGAGATGACAGAAGACATTATAAGGCCGCCTTTGAATCGCAGAATATTGCCCACCGATTAGCCGGTTGGTTATTAATATAATCAACGGCACCTCGGAGGGCAACAAGCTCTGAACCGGTCGATGTTGTCAAATGAGAAATCTTGTATTGGATGCTTAGTGATCGTGATGGTATAACCACTGCGCTGGTGGAGCTGGTCTGAGTGGAAGAACCATCCGTATATATGTGGACTCGATCAAAGTAGAAAGTGTGCAAACAATCCAGAGCTGCTTGCTTCAAGGCCAAGGTAGGCAGGACGGTCTTCTTTCTTATCCCTGGAACCGTAAGACGCACTTGAGGTTGCTTTAAACACCACAGAGCTGAGGTTGAACGTGCTGAGGGTGTGAAGCCCGATGGTAAGGAGGCACGATGGATGCTGACCTTGTTGGAGAAGGACGCCTGTGGTCGTCATTCTGGCATGAATTAAGAAAGTGCAATAATATGCTATGTGCCTGATCATATGCATTGTGCTATTTATTTCTTCTGAGTTTTAATAATGGCTGGCTACTGTATGCAGTGTTGTGCAATAAAATAATATGCCACAGCAATTATTGCGGGCCTCGCAGAACAAATTGAATATATCTTTCTCAGTCAAAACATCATAGCAGGCTGAAAACAATAAACTGCAATTTTTCTTTTTGTGGTGACGAAGTGTATAAATTGTGAAAATAACCTGTTTATATATTTCTTATATTATGCAAATGAGCTGCTCCCATACATTCGAATAAGTGCTTCAATAGTACGACTTGGCAAAGGGCAACGAAAGTCTCCTATTAAAACCCTCTAATTCTCAAGCTTGTATTATCTGACGGTATGTCATTTGATTAATGTAAAGAAAGGCAAACTTGATATGTGGAAACCAGTTACAATAGAACATGGCCCTTACACTGTGAAAATGTTTTGTAGCAATACACTCAATGTGAAGGCCTCCGGATGGGGTGTTGATGCGTCAAAACAACCTAGAATAATAGAGGTGCTCCGTGGGCTAGATTTGGCAGAATCAAGAATTGGGGGGAGACAAGATACGAATTGCATACATTTAAGCTATTCTAGTTTTTTTTTTTTTTTTTTTTGAATGCTACAGGGGTTTCAATTCTGTTTTTCTGATTTTCTCAGAACCCACTTGTTCACGTTTCTCTCATGCACCAACAAGCATAATTATATTGACACGGATGCTTTATCTGTATCCGGTTACCGTATTTCACCGGCTAAAAAATGTTAAACGTTATCGCTCGGTGCAGGATGCACCTGAACGTATCGGAAGTTTCGCGAATGTTATCGATGGTTCTGTCTGTTGTCGACGAACCTTGCTAATCTGATTGCATACGCGACACGAATTGTGTTGTAGTTTCTGGAAGGCACGCGGACACCAGCGAATAGGCTGTAACTTTCGACGACTGCCGTATGCAAACCGACGCGCTTGACCCGCAGATGAGATTTTCTACGATTACCGACATTGCTCGCCGCTATCGTTGCGATTGAGCCGGCACTATTCATTTACCGTCACTACTACGTGGCAATATTTCCAACACAGATTTTTTTCAGTTACACATTGCACGCCTAATTCTTACATAGTTGGCTGTGCAATAAGCTACCAAAAAATGAAATGGTGCAACAGTTTTTGATATATGGCATCGTCGTGCAGGTGTTTGCAAAGCGATCTTGCAGACAGACGACGCGCGAGCGCTGATGTCGATATTTTATACACTATTGTTACTTCAAAAATAAAAACAAACTGTTGCGGCAGGTGTATATTCATTATTCAAACGTGTTTTTAATATCTAAAAGCACATACAGATCAATAACTTATTGTTTCGAGCTTAGTTTACAGCAAGCTGTTTTAGGCCGGACTTTGACGGATGAAGACGGAGTAGTCCAGCAACAGTGCGCCGCAGCGGAGGAGCGAGCTTCGGCGCGCGTCGGAGCTTTTCTCCAGTGGTTGCGCGCCCTTTACCTCCAGCCGAAGCGAAGCGACGCATTCGCTTGCCAGCGCGCGCCGAAGCTTTCGGCGCGTGCCAGTGGTTGGGGCTTAACTGTATTTTTCGCCCTTGGTGCGGGAACCCTTTGGTTCCCCGCCGCCCCGGGACCGGGCGTTCGTGCAGTGTTGGGTGCCGTTGGAGACAATAAACGGTTTCCGTCAATTTAGGGCAATACTGTGTTCTTGCGTGCGTCGCTCGGTAGCCCCTCGTGGCCTGAGCTCGCGCGCAGCGGCGCTAGAGGCTGACGGCTGACGCGGCCCTGTGGCTCGCTAAGCTCGAACCCGCGGTGGTCGGTACTCCTGTGAGACCCCAAGACCCCACAACCTTATAATGAGCAAACTCTATAACTCACAGGGCCCACCTGCCATAAAACTGGGAAGGTCATTTGGTTTTATGGTGTAAAAGGGGGAAGCAGAGCCTCCCAAGAAATGGAACATTTGTTTACTCAATTTAAATAAGTAATAAGTATTTAAAACATCATTACTTTACCATTTGTTCAACAAAATAGGGGGAAAAATTGCTTGCTCTGCAGCATTAGGTGGACATTGCATTGACAAGGAAGTATTCTCCAGGCTTTCGTATGCGAACTAAGCTGTGATAGGTTTTGGGAATCTAACGTGATGGTAAATTTTGTTTGGCGGGTTTATGGCGTATTCTACAGCCCATTGCTCCAAAAGTATAACTAGTGTCGTGCTTAAAATTTGCAGCAATAAAGCGCATTCAGCGATAAAGCGCATTGCAGTGTAAACTGTTTTCGAACTTTACAAGTTGTCGGAGGTCTGAAAGAGCTGTACATAATATCCGTGTCCTAATAGCAGTTATTGATGCTTGATGAATAAATAAAGCGTTTGCAACTTGCAAACTCTGTAGAACTTCGTAGAAAAGCGGGAGGAAATTTTCTTTATAAAATTTTAGCTTTCAGGCACAGTGGGGGTGCGTATAGAATGTTCAAACAGCCGTTGGAGCAATAAATGCTTCTCAAAGCAGTCAATTAATAGCTACTGTTGTAACCAAGAAGATATACATTTTTGATTGAAACTCTTGAAACGTATATGACAGCGGAGAGATTGATATTCAGATCTGATAGTAAGGCTGAGAAAGCAAAAGAAGAGTGCACATTCTTGCCTGCATTATTTTGATGCTAAACTATATTCTCTAATAATAATTATTTGTGCAATATTACTGCAATGGAAAGTGAATTAATGGGAATTTTAGAGTACGCGCTCTTTGAAAGCTACGATGACGGAGACTTAGACAATATAAGGCCATACTTTGTAACAATGGTCTTCGTTTTCAATCCTTCCTCCCCTACATCACTGATTCGCACCATGCCGCGTCATGACCAGGATTGGCTACTCGAGGCGATACATGACAACAAATACGGCGAATTGGAGTGAAAAGAATTCGAGGGCCATAAAGCAGTAACGCCTTTACGTATTTGGCGGGCCACGCGCTGCAGGATTAGTAGAGGCAATCGTAACGACATATATTGCCTATAAAACTTGTATCTTTGGGTTGCAGGTTAGACAGGCTATACCGTTGGCAAGGAGACAACACGAAAATAGAGCTAGAACAACGTGTCAGCAGAAGATCATGTGGGGCGTTATACTGAAGGCCGGACGTCCTCGTTTTCTTTGAAAACATATCGGTCTGTCCCGTCCTATCGTTAAATGTCAGGGAAGACAGATCCTAGTCAGTTGGCTGGTCGACCGTACGATGTTGTATGCTTGCACGCTGTTTCGAGGCCGATTTCTGTGGTGCTATCAAAGAGAGTATACCCTTGCGCCATTCGAAAAAGGAATGTCAAACTGGAATTCCAAAGATAAAACAACTAACGGTGATTCAGATCAGGTTGCCAATGGCTGTTCTTTTTGGCGTCCTTCGTCTCAGGGAGTGGAACGGCCAAAGATTTGATCCATCGGAATTGCCCCGTCTTGTAAGCCTCGTCTTTACGGACATGATAAATGTGTGGACGAAGGCGGTAGCCATCCTCGATCATCTCAATTACGGACCTTGATCCGCACGGTGAAACCACAACAGGAAGCTAGTGTGGCTTATGGCGAAAATTGCGAAAAAAAACAAAAACAAATATGGGGCTTTACGTGCCGAAACCACGATCTGATTATGAGACACGGCGCAGTGGGGGGGCCTCCGCAAGTTTGGACCACCTTGGGTTCTTTAACCGGCACCTTAATCTAAGTACAGGGGTGTTTTCGCATTTTCTCCATCGAAATGCGGCCGCCGTGGCCGGGATTCGATCTCGCGACCTCATGCTTAGCAGCCCAACACCATAGCCACTAAGCAACCACGGCGGAAAAATTGCGAACGTAAAGAGCTTGTGCAGTCTGAAACAAGCGATTACTTCCTTTACTTCGAGAATGGTACTTGTTGGAATACTTGGTCTCATGCGATCAAGAGGTATCGTAAGGTTTCTTCCGCATCATGCCGCTCTGGTGTTAGCCACTGGGCAGAAATGATGCGGTATGGCTGGCGAGTCGTGCCGGCTGCGACTGTTGTTTCAATGTCTGCATCGAGCTATGACCTCGAGAAGTGAGTTATTGCAGCCCTTTTCAAAGTCACAGTACGACGGCGCTTCGCGTGAAGCGAATCAAAAACTTTCCTTTGGAGCGCTTCCAGGTACATCACTCTTGTTCCCAAGGGCCCATATACATTTTGAGTTGATAATTCTGGGCGCCTTTTCTGGTTCTAAGAGCACATGTTGCCAGTATGCAAAATTGTTTAACCCTTGACAGAAATGGATACTCTCGTGTCAGTTATTAGATGTTGTGTACTGTAATCGAATGTGGTGCAACAGCTAGAATCATGATAATCTAACCAAGCATAGCATAAGCAACTATCATATATGACATTATCCGTTGAAGCTCCTTTGTATTCAGTGCAAGACAACGGTAATCGACTAGCTGAGCGCATCTGCGTTGGTGTTATCGTTGCCTTCTCTTTATCGCACGTTGTAATGACAGCGCCATACATTAGGCGCTCGCTTGTCATACGTGGTGACAGCATAAGCTGGAATTCAGCGTTTAAGTCTAAAATGCCCGTGAGAGGTTCGGGATGATCACGTTCCGACAGGCTACGCACTGGTTAATGTGCTTCGTCGAAAATACGATAGCGAGGCCTTCCTTATACAGCTATGCATAGTTTCGTTTGCTCCTTATTTATAGTGTTCAAAAAGCGTAAGGGATGGGAGCTTTTCAGCCTTGTCGCAGAGCTAAGTTGTTGCACTGCGCCCACAATATAAAGTTATGCGTCGTATGAGAGGACGAGTGGCGTCTTTCGGCATAGTTTGCTATCACAGAAACTGTACTCAGTAGGTGCTGAACTTTCTTGAATGATGTCCAAATCCCCCCCTCCCCCACCCGCCCAGGTCTCTTTTACAATGCCTCTTTGCTTCCTTAACTACTTAAACAAGCTCCAGACAACCGTGACGTGGTCTGACAGGAATCAGCTGTTGAACCTATGCATGAGAATGAATCTTTGTAACTCTCTACTTTGTGTGTTTGGCACTTATTCCATTGCCCATAACTTCTCTATTGTAGCCATTGCACGGATTCCGTCGACATGGTCGCTAAGAAATTCGATTCGATGGCTTCAAACTTACACCTGGCTTTCGCTACACCAAACCCAGCCTTACTCAGCCGCTGTAGCACATCAACCAGCTTGTTGGGGTGCTCCACTTATGAAGCTTCAAACATTATTAGACCATCCAGGTAAACTGCTGTGCCTTCGACTTGACTTAGTATGGTATATGCATGAATTGATGAAATAACGGAGGGGCTACCAAAATTTTGAGCAAAGTTCTCTTGACGCAATACATTCCACCTTTCTGAGGCACCATATTCCTGATAACCTTTATTCCTTAGATAGTATCACGGAGGGTAAGACAGAGACGCAAGACAACGGTAAGGAATTGTGATGACGCGTCATTCACTTGCAGTTACTGAGTTGAGTTGTTGAGTTGAGTTGTTGTAGGCTACTGGTGGGATTAGCCTTGCAGTTGCTGCCGGCAATTGCTCCACCGTAGCGACACTTAAAATAAATAAATCACATAATCAGACACAGACCTCACAATTACAAATGGTCACTCCTCAGTTCACCATGTGGAGGCCAAATGTGTGTCCTGTAGGTAATTTAAAAGAAGGCGAGAGACCTCCTTCCTACACAACCGGTTCCCGTGCGGGAAAACAATGTCTTGAAGAGAGCTGTGAGGAACTCCTGTCTTCTTGAGGGACCCGAATAACACCCTCCTTTCCGCGTTATACACAGTGCAGCACATTAGGTAATGTTCTATGTCACCGCACACACCACACGTTGAACATAATGGTGATAACGCCAGGCCAGTCTTATACATCCACGCAGGGGTTCGAGCAGAGCCCGTGCGAATGCGGAGCAGTAAGGTGGCTTGGTTTCTTTTGAGACCCTTGATCACACATGGCTTGTGAGGTGAGCTCCACAAAGAACTGAAGTGGCACAACACTGCTTCTCTGAAGAGTCCGTTGTCCTCTTGAGGCACTCTTCTCAATGGATTCCCAGACAGCGCTCTATGGGCGAGGCTGTCCGCCATCTCGTTGCCTATGATACCTGTGTTACTGATACATTTGTTGGAGATCGCTCTTCAAGATCTTGTCTCTTTTCACAACCGCAACGAGCTCAGAAGATGTCAACAATGTGTATTCACGTTTCCAGCACGGAATCCATAGCCTACATCTGCAGGCTCTACATAAATTAAAAGGTTAATTTGCCTTACGTACAGCGATTACATGTTGTATAATTTACTGCACTTGTAGTCGGGGTAAGTCCTTTATTAAGAATATCTTGTAAAGCTAAGGAACCAGGAACATTGGTGTTGTTTCGTTCATGATGACAATGGAATGCTGTCCCTCCAGTGAACCAAAGAACTCCTCGTCGAGGTTACCAAGAATATGACAGTTATCCCGCACTAACTTGATTTGCGTCACTCATTGTAATGTCTAAGGCCGAAAATCAGCTTCGAACAAGGGCTCGTTTGCTCCGTTTCCTTGATTACGTAGATATCGAGGCGCTTAGACGGCTCTAGAGCACTACCTTAACTTCTTCCTCAAACACCGCATGATGTTGCATGTTTGCAACACCCCACGCATATGTGCGACATGAGGGTAGGAGGAGAGGAATAGAGTGAAAGACAGGTTGGTTAGCCAGTGCATAAACCCCGTGACTACCCTGTGCTGGGGTCAGCGGAGAAAGGAAGTTAAAAATGATAGGAGCAGACGCAAGAAAATAAAAAGTTGTACATGAGTGCAATGTGGCGTGCGACACTTTTCAACTCAAGAAGTTCACCAACACGTTAAGCGCCTTCTGTGCTGAGGACGGTCTCGACGAGTGTCCGAGAATTCTTGCTTCCGAGAAAGGGTCATTATCCAGTCTTCTGTCTAACCTGTAGTTGTTTGTGTCTGTGGTTGAGAGTTATTTTCTAGGCGCACTGAGGCGATGACATTCACAAAGGAGATGCGCCGTCGTCTTCTTGCAGCCGCAGTTGTTACATGTAAGGTTGTCGGCCATTGCGATGCGAAATCAATGAGCGTTTGTGAATGTCACCCCAATCCGCAGGCGGTACATAAGCGTTTCTTTAGCTCGCAATTTTCTTCGCAGAAGACTGGACGATAGATGCTGTTCTAAACCATGTAGGCGAGTATTCGTAAATACTGTCGTATACCACTGTGGGACTGTAGCTTATATTGTGCAGCTGCGTGGATTCTGCACAGTGGTATTGCTATAGAGTACATGCGGAGTGATTTCAGGTTATAGGTAGCGCTTTGTAGCGTTCTATAGCTAGGTTACAGCTAGTTATTTTCTGTTCTCCTTACGTAACGCTACAATAGGTTATATTCCAGCAGAAGTATAGTCTGCCCTCCTTGTTGCACAGATGGTTAATTCAGAAAATGTTATTACTTCATAGATTATTAAAGACCAACAGCAGTTAATGCACTATTATGTACGCAACCTGAAAGATGCAAGTCCGGTCAACTGTAGTTCCACAACAATCACAAAACAATAGTCAAGCTTCACAGACATGAACTTACATAATCAATGACATTGAGAACAAGTACATTAATGTGTAACATATAGGCACACATCTACAACTGACATTTGACATACGGTATTACATACGTACATCGGAGTCCCCCTGACAGTTTCTAACTTTGGGGCTCCGTGTGTAGTACTAATTTTGTATACAATTGTTTGTAAAACTGACATCGTTGATGAATAAGCTTGAAAACATTGCATGATCTAGCGGCCAGCACATAGATGAGTCGTGAATGTGTTCATTCGTAGTATAAGCATGACATTGCTGCCAATGAAAACCAGCGCATTCGCCTAACAAGACAACGCAGCACGAAAAACAAGTTGCCACTCTCCTTGAACTGCTACGTTCTGGATTTACGCGCTTTTATCTATAGAAGCTTTGTTTCTATGTCTACTTGACAGCTCACTTTCACTGCTACCTTTTTGCCTTTTTGACTGAAGCTTTCTTAGGTATATGTTTTGATAAAGTGTAAGAAACACAGTCTACTTGGAACATGTAATGTCGAAGCCTTTCGTTTTCACTGTGAAGCAGTTAGTTGAGTTTTGCTAAGCTATACATATCAGCGAGAATATATGCAAAACGAACCAATCTCCGATACAACACACTTACGATGGCATAAGCCGCGAGGACGCCAACGACGCTGAAAAGTACCCGCAAGATCTGCCGCTGCAGTATCATTGCCGGCAAGTAAGACCATAAGAAAGTTGTGATTTTTTTTTTACAGTACATTATAGATAAATGTTTCGACCTTCACTAATAGTTATATGTGTTTCGGTTATTCGTGAAAAACAACCATTTCTTCTTCTCCACGCTGCCTCAGCGCAGCCAGCGCTTCTGAGCGACTGGACCATTACTAACGGCTCGTGATTCGAATGGCATGTGAGGCAACTTTGAACGTGAGACAGAAGACGTTCGTTCGCCACTGCTAAACGTAAAACGTCAGAAGCACGGACTTGCGCTTCATCCATTACTCCTTGAAAAAACGATGCCCTACAAGTCAAACAATCCTAGGCACACATCGAATTTGAATGCCGGTGCTTGTTTGAAATAGTGGCGTCCCCGGAACGCACACGGTGTGGGGGAAAGGCACAAGGCAAGTGAGAAGGGTACGGCGGTGCGAACTAGGTTCGTGAGACGAGTACGCAAACCACGACGCAATCTGGTTCAACGGACAATTGTTGTTGTTGGCCTAAGAGGAAGGACGATGTGAGAGCGGAAATTCAAGCCCCGAGCAGAGGAGACCGGGCTGGCCCTTTCCCCGTGGGGGAACCCGCATCGTGGAAACCGACGAAGCTGCGTCTCCTGATCGCACCTGCTGCGTCCGCGGTCGGCGGCGCGGTCAACAAAGCTGCTGCACGGCCTGTCGCACGCTCCCTCGGTACAGCGGTGCGACAGGGGGTCCGGCTCAAACATGCGCGCTAGGCTATCCCAAACGACACGGTCGCTTTCGGCGAGACGAAGGACGCCGCAAGGGCTCGCAATGTCAAACGCCTCGTCTTTTGTCGCACGCCCTTTTGCGATGGGTAGCGTCCCGAGTAGACCTAAGCGTCAGCGAGGCGCTGGTGACGCAAACGCACGTATAGTTGCTTGCGGGTGTCTCTTTCGAAGTTGTCATGCGCTACTCTGATGAAAGTCGAGCGTTCATGGCCACATGCTGGGCGACCTGCTGTTACCTGTGGAGTTCGACTGCAGGATTGCGGCAGCGTGAGCGTGTCCCTGGCGTCGAAGTACTGCGTGATTGAAGGGGTAGACTTAGCGGGGCGAGATGGAAGTCCTAAGTCGAGTGAATAAACAAAATAGAAGAGAGGCGAGGCTGCTTTCTATGCGTAAAGATTGTGTAGCGGGGCAGACTTGATTGCCAAATAGCATGCCCGATCCTTTCGACGTTCAAGCCGTGTTCTTCATTCATCACGCGGGGACAACGTATATGTTCGCAGGAAATTATTCACCCCTGCTTCGTTTTAAACTGGCGCAGACAGCGGTCATGCATTAATTTGTAACTATTTCGCAGAGTACAGCCCTCTACGAAATACCGGCACACGTGTGGCAGGGGTGGACAATTACCGGCTTTTAAAAAGAACCAAACAAAAAGAGTTATATTAAGCTGCCGTCATGCGGTTATACACTTGTGTTGATCGCACAGCATAAGTACATACATATTTGTCTTCGAGATGTATGGATACAAGCGCTATTCATTTCAAACTTTGTTAAAGTGAATACAAGATTAATTTTCTAATATTCCATTTGACAAAAGCAAATAACAGTGACATTACAGTGCAGCAATGCCTGCTGCACTAGGGAGAAATAAAATGACGTTCCGACTCCAACATGCCAGTTGGAGTCAACGGGAATGTGCATCTGATTTTAATGGTCAAAATGTATTCTAGAAATAAATATCACGAAAGGCTTGAAGAAGCCTTCAGTGTGGAAAATATTTGTTTCCTGCTTGTTTTGAGTCATTGGGTTAGACCTGGGGCCCTATAACGTAAAACTATTCCGATATGTTTCTATTCCAACCTCCTGACGTCAAATTTGCGTAACCGCCAACGCAAGCAGCGGGCGGTCACCCGCAGGGTTGTCGGAACAGACCAATCAAACGCTCTCCTCGTTCATAGGAGGTCACTTTTGTTTGCTTGAAAAACGAATAACATTGCTTACACTGATCGGCTTGTCGTATCTAATTGGCTGACAAGAGGCGAGGAGAACGCTCAAGTGGAGAGGGATTCAATGGGGCCGAGCCACTGCACTGAAAGTCGATAACCGGACGAAGAGGGTGGTGCCGTCGTCTGCGATTGGTCCGCTTTCCCTTACTTAGCTTGCGGTGGCTGGTCGAAAATCGCGGCGGCATGCAACGGAAGCTCAAGAATGACGCTAAAACGGACCCTCAGCAAAGAAGAGTTCGCAGAATTAGGGGGTAAACGTGCCGAAAGGGCTTGAAAACGTTACACGGCCACGCAAGAAGCTTTATTATACGCAAATACATCCATGCTCTCTGGCAGGTGCGAGTAGCCAGCGTCTGAGCGATCGGCGGCAGCCATCTTCTATTCCTTTCGGAACGGCGCAGACTGCAGCTATTCCGAAGAAAATTCAGTTTTGTTCGGCATATTAATGCATCTTTATCGCGTACACGTCACTTTGACGCGGTGAGTTCTTGCGGTTTTGTGACGTCGCGTGACAGGCAGGTGAAGTGGGTGCAGCCCGAAAACTCTTTACCAATAGCCGAGGGCTAATGGCAAAAAGTGGTTGAATCAGAAATAACTGTTTTTCGTTTTTCTGTCAAGTCATGCATAATCAGTGTGTACACATCATATCAAATGGGGAGGTATCGCGGTTTTCGTGACGTCGCGTGACAGAGAGGTGAAATGGGGGTGGTCGAAAAAAGTTTTGGACCAATTGTGGAGGGCTGATAGCAGAATTGGAATAGAAAAGTTTGGAATAGTTTTACATTATAGCGCCCCTGTTCCACTTTATTGTCAGCGCGATAAAATCATAGCCAAGATACAAAACAACAAGTAAGAAAAAATTTTAGACAACATAATTTACATGTTTAAAGCACAATTACAGCTAATGACATCGCAAATTACAAAAGTACAGGCACAGGCATGGGCGCCGACCGCGGGGGGGGGGGGGGGGGAAGAGGGGGCGGTGCTACGGGGCCCGAAGCCCCTTTGGAGATTTCCGGGGCGGGTCGGCGGGGGGGGGGGGGGGGTGGAGCGGTCGCGCAGTGTCTGTCTTTTTTTAGTTTTTCAGGTTCCTCCGCTCTCAAGCCGGTGTGCATCCTCTACTTCACGCCATCCTCCCTCTCTCATTGTTCACCTGGAGGTCCTTCCTCTTGTCTTGGGCACCACCAGTCACCGTCTTTCATACCTCTTGCTTTTCCTTTCTCGATTTCATTCAATAAACTCCCTGCGTGAGTGCTTTCTGTGCTCGCCGACCACGCCTTAGGACACTAGGAGTTATCGTGCCCAACTGTTCTTTTTACAATTGGCTTTTTCTCTTAAATTACTGCTGTGGGTTGCTGTGTGCCCCTTTTCATTTATTTTTTGATTTGCTTGTATGCCCGTTATTGCTTCAAGTATGAGTGGGCTTGCCCCCACTTTTTTTAGGTTATTTTTATGTAGAGGGTGTCGAAGAGTTAGGAGTGGGGCGGGGGGGAGGGGGCTCAGCATCTCCCCCCCCCCTCCGGCGATGCCGAAGCCTGATCTCTCTCCATTCGATTTCTTTCTTTGTGGTTATGTCAAAGATCGAGCTTACGTGATCGAGATGGATGTCAGTTAGCTCAAAACAAGGATAACGGATACCTGCCGTAGAATTCGAGCGTCAGTCATCAAGAAAGCCACTAAAGATGTGATAAAGTGGACTCAGTACTGCGTAGCTGCAAAAGGAGACCTATTCGAACACGTCCTCTAGGCAACAGCTGGTATTCAACAGCGTTTACGAATTTATTGGTAATAAGGGCACACTGAAATGTTATCTATTTTTTTTTCGTTCATTTTTATTTTTTTTTGCCGGCATCCCGATTGCCAATTCGGCTCATTTAGAAGCATTTATTCATTTTCATGAACGCGTCGTTTTGCGTTTTCTCAACACGTGGGTCGCTTCACGGTCTTTTTATTTCACTTTTATTTTATGCCATGAACTTGTTTTTGCAGCATGTACATGCTCTCATGAAAACTAAAACTATAACTTTAATTTGGCTTTGGTTCCAAGCAAGTTTCTGGCGCCAAATATAGCAGCGCGCTCACTCTGTCGATGCGGTACCAGCAAAGCCGGGATTTTAAAACATGCTATGTCTATTACGTTGCTTTTCGCTTTTCGTGCGTGGTCAGAGCGGCGCTTCGGCCACGTTATCAAGGGGCTTTCGTTATCATTCTGATCAGTCGGCCTTGAGAGACGGATAATAAGTGTGACGTAGAGAGGAAGGAGTAGCTGCAAAGCCGCGAAACCTGCTGTTGGTGCTTCTTCCATACCATTATCAAGGTGATGTGCTGTCTCTTCGGGTTTGCGACAGGCAATGTAGTTGAGTTCAATCAGCTTACTTGAGGTCGCTGCTTTATGATGCAGGTGGGAAAGCAGTCACGTGGTATTTTTCACATTTCGTAAGGTTTGCTTGCCAGTCGGAAAAAATTGCACGCAATTAGTAGGTCGCTGAAAACACAGCACTTAGATGTCATTTGGGTGTGCTTGGGGGCACCTACAAATGCCTAATTGACACTTTGATAATTTGGACAGTACTCGTAAAATTAGATTAACACTTGCCGTTGTCAAATTAAATTTCAGGAACGAAAGAATTACTCGCGGCTACTCCACTGTACTGGAAACAATATGCACTAAATTTTCTTGGAGTAACGCAACTGCTCTTTTTTGAAGTCTTAGTGCATGATGGTTGGGGCTCACTGTATAATTCACTCAGTAACTGAAATGAGGCCAAGCCAGATTTACTCGAAATCAGAATCAACAGCAGTCATGCACCGCAGTGCTTATATTCGGACTCACATAAAAGAGAGAGATGCGGCAGTTTCTTCGGAAAGGCGAAGCAGTATTCGTGATAGCGAAGTAAAGGACCATCTATTTAAAAACAAAGCTCACTAACTGACAGATAAATAAATTCCTAAGCGTAGCATTGCGTCTAACCAATGTGGCTGCCGAGCACGAGGATCGAATCCCGGCCACGGCGGCCACATTTCGATGGGGGCGAAATGCGAAAACACCCGTGCACTTAGATTTAGGTGCACGTTAAAGAACCCCAGGTGGTCAAAATTTCCGGAGTCCTCCGCTACGGCGTGCCTCATAATCAGAAAGTGCTTTTGGCACGTAAAACTTCCATAATTAATTAACCAATGTGCCCTTTGGTATAATCCTAACCTTAAGCGCTTATCTAACAGGAAGAAACGGTTTTATCGTTTAGCTAAATTCCCGCAGATTACCTCTAGGTGGGCCGCCTATCGGTTAGCCTCTGAGGCTTATGTACAAGTGCTCAAATCCGCTAAGACTATCTTCATATCAATAACTCTGCTATCTCTGCTGAATGACAATGTTAGAAAATATTGGCGTCTCATAAATCCAGCACGCGGGTCATTTATTGCGCTTGAAAGCCATAATGGTGATAGCATTCCTTACTACCTATGGGCTACAACATTAAACGAGGCGTCTGTTAAAAAACTTTTGCCCTGTTTCAAATGTACAGCTACCACATCTGTACCACGTTTATTTTTCTTTTATGCCTCCTGTCTTTGTTGGTGTATCTTGTGTTGCTAAACTAATTGATTCATTACATACCAGTGCATTTCCTGGTTACGATTATATATGTTCTAAATTTTTGAAGAGTACGTCAGTTTATAGTTCCATTATACTAACGAAAATTTAGCAGCCATCTCTTGACACATCTAGTCTTCCTACAGACTGGAAAATTGGGAAGGTGTTTCCGCTGCATAAGTCCGGCAGTAAAAAGCACCCTTTAATCATCGCCACATTTCACTCACTGGCACATGCTGCAAACTACTTGATCACGTAATATTTACGGGATTAGGTAGTTTTCTTGAAGATAATGCATTTTTCACATCTGCACGACTGGGCTTTCGTAAAACATACTCATGTGAAGCTCAGCTCTTGTAATTCACTCATAAATTACGCCATATTCTTGATGAATCATCCAGCGCTCACTGCATATTGCTGGACTTCTCCAAGGCATTTGCCAAAGTGTGTCATCAGCTGCTACTGCACAAGCTAAGTTTTCTGAACATTGACCCTAACCTATTTGACTGGATTGAATCCTTCCTTCTTAACCGATTACAGTTTGTTAGTGCTAATGGCCATAACTCATCCCTTGCTAACGTACATTCCGGCGTTGAACAAGGGTCCATCCTTGCACCCCTTCAATTCTTAATTTACATCAGTGATCTGGCTTCCGTTGTTTCCTCTGACATCCTTCTTTTTCGCCGGCGACTGTGTAAGTTTTGGTGAAATTAATACCGATAGGAATACTAACACTCTCCAACCTGACCTAGTTGCTGTGTCTAAATGGTGTAAAATATGGCGACTGTAAATAAACATAAGAATATGTAACATTATGTGTGCCGCCCACACACTAGCAGTCCTCCTATTTATCTTTTAACCGCGTTCCACTAGAATCCGTCACATGTTATAAATATTTAGGTCTTCATGTATCGTGTAATCTAAATTGGACAGCGCACGCAGGAAGCATTATTAACAATGCTAACCGTATGCTAGGATACTTACGTCGCAACTTTTCCACCGTTCCTGATGCAGTTAAACTAACACTTTACATAACTTTAATACGACCAAAGCTTCAATACGCTGCTTCTGTCTGGGATCCTAAACATGTAAAATTAATCACGGCCCTGGAACTTGTTCAGTGTTTCATTCTCTCAAACTACAATCTCCCTGCTAGCATAACAACCATGAAAGCCATCCTTTACCTTCCGTCTCTAGCCACGCGTCGAAAACTTAGCCGCTTGAATTTATTTCGTAACATATACTACCATACCGTTCTTCACGACAAATTTATTCTATCACCGCAATATATGTCCTATCGCATTAATCATCGCCATAAGGTAGGTGTTCCATTTTTAAAACGAGAACATTTTCCGAATCTTTTCTTCCGCGCACAGCAATCGAGTGGAACCACCTTCCTGCTGACATTGCATCAATCATTGATAACCAACGTTTTCGCGGGGCACTAACCACCATTGTTTAAATTCATGCCTGTTTGAAATTGTTATTGTAACTCATTGTATATTGTTCTCTTTATGGCTGTAGTTTTTTCCACTCCCGTCTGTAATGCAATTGGCCTTGAGGGCAAATTAACAAATAAATTACAGGAACGAAGATTACACTACCGAGAGACGCACTCAGGCTGTGAAATTGCACGGTCTCCTACTATGAGGTCCTGTAAATTGTCATATAAGGCCGTCACTTCAGTGACCAATTCTTCGAGGTCACACGAAGTTCTTTTCAAGTGCAAGAAATATATGCAAGAAATATGCAAGAAAATATGCAAGAGATATGCAAAAATATGCAAGAAAGAAAGCTGGTCGGGACTCAGCCCTCCCCGGAAAACTGAAAACTGTCCGCCTATTGGCACAGGCAATTATCTAAATCGCACAACAGCATTTACGCAAGGAAACAAATGGTTCAGTGTTCCTGAAGAAGCTTTACCACTACCACTTACATTAAATGAGAAATTTCAAGCAGCTCGAAGTTAAATTGACAGTAAAACAGTGTAAAAGAAACGATTAAGAGATAGCTAGCACAAGTAGAAAGTTGATGGTCGTTACTGTATCTGTAGTAACAGAAAGAACACACATGACCCAACATCATAACATGACGGCTATTGCTGCGTAGCCCGAGGTCACTGGTGACTGGTTGAATCCTGTGTCAAAAAAAATGTGGATGTGGAAAAGTGGATGGAGTGAAAAAAAGTGGACTCCGGCAATTTGGAGCGCCTAAGTTTCTTTAACGTGCACCTAAATTTAAGCACACGAGTGTTTTCGTCCCCACTGAAGTCTGGCCGCGGCGGCCGGGATTTCAACCCCTGATCTCACGCTTAGCAGCTCGAGACCACAGTCATTAAGCAACTAAGTTTGGGGGGGGAGGGGACAATATCGCTATACCGCTGGAAGCAACAGTTCCGAATGATACCCCAAAACATTGTATGTTGTAATCACTGCACCCCGGTTGAAACTACGTAGTAATCTGAATGAAATATCTTTCGCAGCGTAGTGTTGTGCGATATCTGCGAGATTTTCCCTTGCCTTCAAGTTTGGATTTTGCCGGCAGCATGCGCCATTGCTTCTTTGTGCGAGTCACTTTCACGACTGCATAGCACGAATGCTTGTGATGAAAAGAAAAGACTTAAAAGGACAACTTGATCTGCAAAACGCAGGTCGCTGAGATATGAGAGCATTCCACGTTGATCTTCGTGCCCGTTTCTGCCCATGCTAACATTTTTAACACTTCCGCCAAGCATGCAGTGAATAGTGTTGCAAAGATTGCATCTCCGTTACTGCCGTCATACTTAATCACAATTATAATGCGATAGCAGTATAGGTGGGCCGCATTCGCTTTGTAGGTATTGGTCTGCAAAAATATGTGCAGATTGAATATATATGTACAACGAAGCTTGCTTGAAGAGGGTGATTACACGTTGTCATAATGTAACTTGACACTGAACTCTATTTCCTGCATAATGTTATTTCAGATTGTTTCATGTCCTACCATAATTAATTAGCTGCTCTAAAGCTTAACACAACTCGTACAGTTGTCCTTATTGTCATTGTCTACGCCATATAATCTTATGCAATGTTTATGTGTACGCACCGGCACCGGTCGTATGTTTAACGTCATCGAATGGTTATCTTTATGCACTAAAAAGTTCATAAGCTATGCTGAAAAGGAAGCAACTGTTCATGCGAATGCACACAGTGAGTGGTCAATGCAGTGACGTCCCGAGGCAGAAGGCGATATACGATGCTTGTAGCGGAAAACACGCTGAGAGCTGCACGCAGAGCGAAGTGCGACGGGAAAGACAGTGGTAATATTCGCTGTTATTCGACCGTTTAGTTCCTGGACGCGCGGCCCTATTGGGAACTGGCTGGGGCAAGCGCTCTTGAGGACACGTGATACGCGACTCGCCGCTCGGGCAAAGCCTTTCAAAGAGCTGGTTGGCGTTGGCACAAAAGACGAGTGGGTGCTATAGCTGCCTAATTGTTAGAGCGAGCGACGGCCTGTTGTGCTGGAAGACCAAGCTTCGATCGCACCGTCAGACGCGTAATTCCGTTCTTTTATATGCCTTGTGTGAGCAATTCTGCAAGATAGCAGGAGCCGCAGTCAGCAATATCCGGGCCGCGACTTTACAATTGCTAGTAAGTACAGCGGGGCCTGGCATTTCCTGAGGCGCCGGACGTTTGTGCGCATGCTTGAGTAAGAGTGGGTCCAAGAGAGAAAATGCGGGGCTTTCTCTTCTTGAATATCTGATTCTGCCTAGGCACTACGGAGTAGTTTCTTTGCGCGCGTCGTATGCGTTCGTCCCTTGTGGAAGCATTGCGGAGTTGAGCCGAGTATGTTTACGCTCGGACGCTGGTAGCCGGCGCGGTGAAACAGGTGAAGCAGTGGGCACCAGCTTGCCTAGGGCTCACGAACAGAGCATGTTTTGCATATTGTGCTTAGAAATGCATGGCGCACTGAGTAAAATATGCATTTTCATATTGCGCGGGGGGCATATAGGAGCTTCCAAGAGTTGGACAGTTCGCCACTGCAGTTAACTGAAAGTTTTTCGCATGTAACAGGGGGTTACCTCTGTGATATTAGAAGTACCGAAATAGGGCGTTGGGGTGTGGAGGGTCGGTGATTAGCGTATAAAAAGGTCCCGTTACATACAGCATGGCTTTGAAGCGTATGACATGGGCTTTACGCGTCAGTGTGAGCGCACCGAGGCTCCCGTAAAGACAATTTCGTTAACGCGACCCGGCGGCAAACGCCTGCATAGCCACCGACTCAGGACGGAACAGGCTTCAAGTAGGCCAGTAGAGCCTAAACCAACAGCCGGCTACATAAGTCTTCAGATAAAAATAAAATATGTGCCATAGTTTCCCTAGCTTTATCGCAGCAATCGCATGCGTCTTCGTCTTTTTGTACGTCGCTTTATTACTACGCTTTCTAAGGCATCCTGATCACGCTCCAAAAAGTAGAGTTGCCCTTTGAGTTATCATAGAATTTTTCCCTCCTGATTTAGTTTTTGCCTCTCAGGTGCTTACTCATAACCGGCTTCTTTTCCATTGTCACCACCCAGGACATTTTCTCAGCTTCTCTGATTTTGCTTTTAACGTGCTTTGGTGTCATGTTGCTTATTTATAACGGCGGAATGCATGCTAGTAAGCTTCTTAGCTCTTTTACTCCACTGTGAAGAAGAAGAAAATAAACTTTGATGAAATGAATGGACCGGCAATTTTGGTTGTGGGGGCCTCAGGTGGCAGCTCGAAGCCCTTGGACTGGGGTGGGATCTTCGGCTGGCCGGACGTCTTCCAGCTCCGAACTTTCGAGGGCCACCTCCCAGCGGCCGCGACGCCGATAGAGAAGGTCCATGGCGGCCCCCGCAGTCGGGGCGGCGTCGTGAATGAGCGAGTTTAGCAGGGGACCAATTCTTGAACCACGTCTACACACACACACACACACACACACCCACCCACACACACACACACACACACACACACACACACACACACACACACACACACACACACACACACACACACACACACACACACACACACACACACACACACACACAAACATATATATATATATATATATAAATATATATATGCATGCATACATATATCATGAACTTTCAATTTCATGAATTTATAATTTCTAAATATTGATAAGCTTATTTAAAAATTTATAAATTAGGAAGTACAAGTAATTTCCCCCATCGTGTCCCTGGTTACTTTGTTTGTTGGCTTCTTATGATTACATCTATATATATGCTTGAGCCCCGTCTGCACGTAGGAGAAGCCAACAGGTCCCTGAAACATGTCAGCGTTACGTGTGTTGAGTGTCACACTGACCTACTGGCGCGGTCATCAAAAGGTCTCTTCGCAGTGCACGCGTAAGGTGATCTCAGCTGACCCAACCTTCGCAAGACACGGCGCGGCCAAACGGCGGCACCACCGCGGGCAAAAAAAAAAAAAAAGGGGGGGGGGGGGTGGCGGAAGAACGCGGTGCCCGTAGGCGAACAGTGGCCAGCCCGTGTCTGGCGCAGCCAGCACATTCCGCGAGGCGGTTGTCCTCCAAGGGCAGCGGCTAACGACGCTGACCACTTTCGCTTTCACGCTGCCGTCGAGCGCCTGACCTGAATGGAAAGCTCCCCGATAATAACGGCGCCCGTCCCTTGACGCGCATTGGCGTTGGCTGCCGTGCAAAAGCCGTTTTGTCTACAGGCACGCTTACGAACTTCTCTCGTTTCGCCCGCATTGTTTCCGGTCCCATCGCTCTGCTAACCTGCGGAAGGCCATTAGGACCACACAGACTCTCTCTCCACATGATCTTATTTCCTGCTACTCTCGCGCTTTCAGCTGTGCGCGTGTGCGGCGGAAGTATTGTTCAATCGCAGATAGCTCCGCGCCTCCGTTTTGGTCAACTGCTCTAGGAACGTTCGTTCTTTTTTTTTTTTTTTTACCTAACAGCAAGCCCGATATGTACCCCTTGTTTGTAGGTTTCTGCGGAGGGGTGTGAACGAGGAAAAAAAGTCAACAGAATTAGGCGCGACTTGCCCTTCCCTACCACTGCCTGGAGTGCGGCCTGGAGGCGGCCTGATCCCGGTGACCAGAACCGGTAACGCACTCTCTCACCAGAGCAGGATTGGCCACCCTGGTGCAGTACTTGGCCACAACCTCCAACCAGTGGCACCCACGACGATAGTGGAAGAGAGAATAGCCTAGAGGAATTCGAAATCCCACAGGTAACGCCAGAAGAAGTAAAGAAAGCCTTAGGAGCTATGCAAAGGGGGAAGGCAGCTGGGGAGGATCAGGTAACAGCAGATTTGTTGAAGGATGGTGGTCAGATTGTTCTAGAGAAACTGGCCACCCTGTATACGCAATGCCTCATAACCTCGAGCGTACCGGAATCTTGGAAGAACGCTAACATAATCCTAATCCATAAGAAAGGGGACGCCAAAGACTTGAAAAATTATAGGCCGGTCAGCTTACTGTCCGTTGCCTACAAAGCATTTACTAAGGTAATCGCAAATAGAATCAGGAACACCTTAGACTTCTGTCAACCAAAGGACCAGGCAGGATTCCGTAAAGGCTACTCAACAATAGACCATATTCACACTATCAATCAAGTGATAGAGAAATGTGCAGAATATAACCAACCCTTATTTATAGCTTTCATTGATTACGAGAAAGCGTTTGATTCAGTCGAAACCTCAGCAGTCATGGAGGCATTACGGAATCAGGGTGTAGATGAGCCATATGTAAAAATACTGGAAGATATCTATAGCGGCTCCACAGCCACCGTAGTCCTCCACAAAGAAAGCAACAAAATCCCTATAAAAGATATCTCAAATGCTATTCACAGCATGTTTACAGGAGGTATTCAGAGGCCTGGAGTGGGAAGAATTGGGGATAAAAGTTGATGGAGAATACCTTAGCAACTTGCGATTCGCTGATGATATTGCCTTGCTTAGTAACTCAGGAGACCAATTGCAATGCATGCTCACTGACCTGGAGAGGCAAAGCAGAAGGGTGGGTCTGAAAATTAATCTGCAGAAAACTAAAGTACTGTTTAACAGTCTCGGAAGACAACAGCAGTTTACGATAGGTAGCGAAACACTGGAAGTGGTAAGGGAATACATCTACTTAGGGCAGGTAGTGACCACGGATCCGGATCATGAGAATGAAATAACCAGAAGAATAAGAATGGGTTGGGGTGCGTTTGGCAGGCATTCTCAAATCATGAACAGTAGGTTGCCATTATCCCTCAAAAGGAAAGTGTACAACAGCTGTGTGTTACCAGTACTCACATATGGGGCAGAAACCTGGAGGCTTACGAAAAGGGTTCTGCTGAAATTGAGGACGACGCAACGAGCTATGGAAAGAAGAATGATGGGTGTAACGTTAAGGGATAAGAAAAGAGCAGATTGGGTGAGGCAACAAACGCGGGTAAACGACATCTTAGTTGAAATCAAGAAAAAGAAATGGGCATGGGCCGGACATGTAATGAGGAGGGAAGATAACCGATGGTCACTAAGAGCTACGGACTGGATTCCAAGGGAAGGGAAGCGTAGCAGGGGGCGGCAGAAAGTTAGGTGGGCAGATGACATTAAGACGTTTGCAGGGACAACATGGCCACAATTAGTACATGACCGGGGTAGTTGGAGAAGTATGGGAGAGGCCTTTGCCCTGCAGTGGGCGTAACTAGGCTGATGATGATGATGATGATGACCACTGCACCGCGCCTTGTTTCGTCACCGTGCACACTACTTGGACTAAGCATACGCATGTGTTTTCGAAGCCGTTTGGTTTATACACAAGCCTTCTGATATCACTGGTAAATCCAAGACGTCAGTGATATTCTGTACCAGTAATATCCACACAGATTCGCTAGGCCTCGCATAGACATTCTGAAGTATGACAGTGTGTACGCATCAACCACCTAGCCTGCCATAACAACACTTATTAGTGGGCTACTGGTTGGCCCATATAGTATGTTATTTTTGTTTTTCTACACAGTGACCTACAGTTTTTATGATATAGGCTAGTAAGGAGCAGGCTATATAGTATCCAAACTGACACTAAAGCCGAACGCCAGACGTGCTTCTGCAATTATATCGCAGTTATCGAACCGGCCCGAAAAGACGGCACCCTGGCCAATATCTATGTACAGTTGAAACTCGATTTAACGAAGTGATGACCACGCTCGAATTATTTTCTTAAATCGGGAGGTTCGTAAAATCGAGAAAGGGATATTTCGGTGCTTCGAAATATAAAATTGTAACGTAGCGACACGCAAAAGCTACCGCGGCATTGTATTTGAACGCTTACTTCTGTCGTATCGGAATGGCCGAGAGCCCGTTGTGCGACTCTTGTAGGTGCGAGGAAACCATCGAGCACCTATTGGGTTCCTGCCCTCGCTACGAAGTACAACGCCTCTCTCTGAGGACAACTTTAAACAGATTGGACTCAAGACCGCTCTCCGAGTCAAAGATATTCGGACCGTGGCCGCACCCCTCACGGGCACGAAAAGCGATTAATGTCTTAAAGTACACTACTTGAAGTGCACCGGCTTAAGACACCGTTTATAGTGTCCCTGCGCATCCTCCCACACGCACTTAGTGCTCACGCTCTCCATATTTTCCTCTTTCTATTCCCCTTTTTCCAACCCCACGTGTAGGGTAGCAAACCGTGTGCTCGTTTGGTCGACCTCCCTGCCTTTCCTGTCCTTGCTCTCTCTCTCTCTCTCTATCCAGCCATAAGTCGCATAAACCATGAAATAACGAAATAACTATCGCCGCGCCTACCAAGGCGCTGTTGAGTCGGCTGTTCCGGGCATGGACATGGCATGCAGCCTCGTCAATATAAAGCTAGGGATGTGACCATGGCGCCTAGATATTTTAAGGTGACAGCTTTATTGCGCACGCTCGAAGAACAATCCATCTGTGTCAAAATTTGACAAAAATTACCGTTTTATTGTCATTTATTTCAGGGAAAACTTCGTTAAATTGAGTTTGGGAAGTTCGTTTTGTAATTCGTGTTAATGATAACATTGAACCCTTTGTGTACCTGCCGGGGAATGGAAATTTCTTCGTTAGATCGCGAACTTCGTAAAATCGCTTTTCGTTAGACCGAGTTCTAACTGTATATGAAAAGTACTTTTGTAATGATCGTTAAAATGTTTGAGTGTCTTGTCACTCAGTAAAAGTGTTTTAAGTAGGTGCTTTCTACGTCATGCGGTACCTTTTCCCTTAGAACAAGACACGTTAGCGCCCCCTTCCCGCTACCCTCATGCTATGACCCTCTTGCTATCAATAGTTATGAACGAAAGTTCATCGGTTGAAGTAAATGTTTTCTCTCTCTTCCTCTCTCATAGCTATGTAACTGTTCTTGCATTCAATAATAAAACCTTTTTTAAAAAGTTATTCGGGTAATTTGTTGCAGGGTGTAAAAGTGCAATGAAATCTCTTCACTTAATCAACATAGTTATTCAGGCCCTTTCGCGTATTTGTTACAAACGGCGCATATATAGCGTGACCAGCTTTAATTTTGTGAGGAATACTTGTATTGATACTATAAGAGGTCACCTGCGACTCCTTTTGTTGTACGAACTTATTCAAGACTTTGCGATTGCGATCAAAGCAAGGTCGGCTTCAGCGAACCTTGGAGTAACATTGGCAAGCTTTCGCTGAGTTTGTGCGATTAACGACAGCACGTCTTTTTAGATTAATTGTGACTTAGGAGCCAGGAGATTAGGCTCCTTCAGCCCTTCATTCGTATTCAGTGCACAAATAAGCACGTGTGAGAATACCTATGCAAACTTGTCTTTTGCATTTTCGAAACATTATGAACCCAAGCAAGTAGCAAGAAGTGGCACTGAGAAAATGGATACACAAAACGCAAAATAGAGAGAACTTAGCACTTCTCACCTAGCTATTTAAATTTTTTATGTGCGTTGGTGGTCGCATGTACATCTAGGCAATATTAAATAAAACGGTGAACGCATTATTTGCTGAAGTCAGCAGCCACGAATATTGCCTACCGCACAAACGACTTTCTTGTAAATGAAGAACATTTGTGAGAATTTTTAAGTTTCCTGGACCTTTAAAAAAAAAAAAAACAGTTTTACTTCTGAATAAAAAAAGGAAAAACAGTATTTTTTTTTATACAAAACGTTTTGTCGAAGACAACAATCATGACTGAACATTCCATTTATTAAACCACGGACGAGCACGAGCTTTTCACAGTTCTGGGCAAACATTACAGGTATATATGAAAAGAATTGGCGGCTCATTGATGCTACGGATATTATTGGCGATGGTAAAGCTATTAGCATTTTTTCTTGAGACAGGTGTGTAATTGGTGATTATACGTGATGCATTCTTGTGATGGTTGAATTAACGAGATAGAGACAGTGTTGTATGCTATATTCAAATGCAGAATTTATATATATATTTATATCGTTTAGTTGCTTTCTACAAACATATTTAGATAGAGTAGGGGGCGCTGCGAGCGTTGCTTGCTCTTAGTCAGACTTCTCACAGTCTGATTCTGGCCGTTTTGTTCGCGGCTTGTGTGGACGTTTCCTTGCAAAAGTGCGGTAGGGCTTCCTAACCACTTCTGGAGCACACTGCGAGAAGTAAATGTGACCCACGGCAAGCCGCGGCTTCATCGGACTCATCATTTCCCGACCACCGACAAGCAGGCCTAACTCGCCAAAGGTACCGCCATCACTAGTGTGTCAGCCTGAACGCTGAAATGCGCAACGCTGCGCAGTGTCTGTGCGCATAAGTGCCAACGCCACTCTCAGCAGCACTACCTGCAACGCCGACGGCGTCCGTCTCATGCCTCTGTATCGCCGGTCTAATACCCCCTATGTTGTCCTTGGTGTCATCGTTTGTTGGCTTCCGATGATACGACTAATAAAAATCGAGGCCCTCGGTTTCCTTTCGTCTCGTTCATTACAGAGCCAGTATCTCGAATCCGGCAGCTTTGATGCTTGCAGGTAGCATGTGAGTGTTTACTGACCAGTTGCATTCACCCAAAAAACTGACGTAGATGTGATGCTTGCGGCAAAAAGGATGTTCCCCATCCGCCTCTAAGGCCGTGAGTGGTGGGGCCGGCTAACACTCCCACGGTTAGTTCAAGTAGATGAACACAAATGCTCCAGAAAGTGGATGAGTAAACTCCCCCTCTGTAGCTGAATTGGTAAGAGCATCGCACGCCTAACGCGGCGGCGTATTCCACCTGCGGCCAGTTGTTATTTCATGCATTTTCACTTCCATTTATTGTCATTGCTGGTTTTCGATTACGAATTAACTACAGATAATTTCCCCTATACGGCCCTTGGTGTAATCGTTTGTTGGCTTCCTAAGATGTGACTAACAAAATCGGACCCCTCGGTTTGTTTTCTTCTTGTTCACACACACACACACACACACACACACACACACACACATATATATATATATATATATATATAAAGGAGAAGAAAAGGGTTAACCAGGGTGCCCGATTTTTTTATTAATCATATCATCAGAAACCAACAAGCACACCAAGGACAACATAGGAAAATTTACTTCTACTTGCTAATTGAATTAAAGCAATGATAAATTAATGGCAACGAAAGTGGATGAAAAAACAACTTGCCGCAATTGGGGAACGATCCCACGTCTTCGCATTACGCGTACGATGCTCTAACTAATTGAGCGACCGCGGCGCTGTTTTCCCATCCACTTTCTCGGGTATTCGTGTTTTACTACTAGAACTAACCTTGGTAGTGTTAGACAGCGTCACTCCTCACAAAACTTTCATTCAAGTTTATGTAATTCTATTAGTAGAAGTAATTTCTCCGATGTTGTCCTTGGTGTCTTTGTTTGTTGGCTTCTGAAGATATATATATATATATATATATATATATATATATATAGAAATCATATCTTCAGAAGCCAACCAATAAAGACACCAATGACAACATCGATGATTACTCTGCTGAGGGCAGGACCACCTGCCGTTACATTTGTAAAGTTATGTATCGTACGCTTGTTTTTATATTTGATATATGCACGAAGAGTAGGGAAGCCGAGGTGACTCATGAAACAGTATGCTGTACTAAGAGCCTTAGTCGAACAAGGGTGGTGACCGTCAGGTGCAGTGTCTCGGATAGATGCATGCAGCAGTGCTGCAATACCTATTTGACTACTTTTGCCCATGTCATATCTACTGGTCATTCACGGTTAAATCTAGAATCGAAAAATTGGAGCGTTAGAATTGCCCCGCGCAAGACATTACTGGGAACTGAATCACCTCCCGCAATTGTCGAATGGGTGCCACAGTGCCACAGTTGACCTGCCGAGGGGGCCGAGCCACTCCTTAAATGATAGAGCGGGAGGAGGGAGGGAGGGGGGGGCTGTCTGAATTTAAACCATGATTCCACCCTGGAGTCACCTGCAACTCACAGACAAAAATAGTATTCCTCGTGCATCGGCTACATTCCGGTGCCAGATAGAAAAAACAGATGCCGCACTGCTGACAGGCTCGCTAGCGACCTATACCCGATGCACGCTGCACCGACAAAAAACCTGGTGCCTGGGCACCCAACCATAAGTGTCAATAACGTGTATCATTTGATAACTCCTGTGCCGTCGGTCAGTGCTGTACTTTTGGCCTTACAAGACGCAACAAACTTGGTAACAGCTTGTTCCGCGTCGCCGACATCGGTTATGACAACACCGTAGTTTCTTAGGGGCTTTGGTGTTGAGCTGCTGAGCACAGGTCGCGGGATCGAATCTCGGCGACGGCGGCCGCAATCCCATGGGGGCGAAATGCGAAAACACCCACGGTGCTTAGATTCAGGTGCACGTTAAAGGACCCCAGGTGGTCCAAATTTCCGGAGTCCCTTACTATATCGTGCCTCATAATCAGATCGTGGTTATCGCCCATAAAACCCCATAATCTAATTTAAGTTTAACATCGGTTATAATAATGCGCACAGACTCCACCTCGTCCATAAGGGAGATTCAGAAAATATACAATGCCTACCCTTTGGCAGAAGAAATACATCGCATGACTGCACAGGCGCCTCTCCAGCTTCGTATACAGTGGATTCCACGGGACACCATTTCTGCGCACACACAAAAGTTGAAACCGCTACCCACCGTGAGCTACTGAGGCACGTTTCCCAAGCGACCGCCAGGGGGATTTCCTCCCGCGCAAGGAGATTTTCTGTCTCACCATACGAAATTTCATCCCACCGCATGTTTGGAACCTCCAGGCGGCCTTGACCGCCATTAATGGTGTTTCGTAGACTCCGTGTGGAGACGACAGTTATTCTATCGGTCACCTATGGCTGGCCACAACATCTCCGTGTACCATTTCGGGATACCTGCCCATATTGTTTAGTGAACGTGCCCAGGACTTACCCGATCCGACGACGCTAAACAGTGGGCCTCCATCACACGAGACTGTCGGACTATGATTCTAGGCTCTATGGGATCATCCATCGGGCGCTACTGATGTACATCGCCAAAACCGGCGTACATATACATGTTTATTAGTTTATGCCGTTGGGTAAACATTTTTTTTTTGAAAAGAACAGAATGATATACAGTGGCGATGAAAATTTCAAATATATTCAAATGCAGCGGCACGGCCTGGAATTGGCTTAGTACATTTTCTTGCCTAACCACGCGAGCGTACGCATGCGTTCTTTATTTCAGCCGGAATTCCCAAGGCTGCTAAAAGCAAAATAAAATAAGAAATTGCGGCCCCTGTGGTCCCCTAACTTTTGATCATGGCTGTACATTTGGGACCCTATAACGTTAAAAATTTCCCAATTTTTTGCTATTTCATTCTCGTGGCGTCGAATTCAAGTAACCGTCGACGTAAGCATCGGGCGGTGACTTGCGGCGTTGTTTGAACCACCTAGTAAAACGCTTTCTCGCCTTTAGACGGTGACGTTTATTCGATTTCAAAGCGAATAGCAATGCCTACCTTGACTGTTTTTCTTACTTAATTGGCTTACAAGAAGCGAGCAGCGCGCACAAATGGAGAGGGTGTCGGTGGAGCTGAGCGAGCGCAGTGAAAGTGCATAACCGGATGAGGATGGTGGGGCCGGCGTCTGAGATTGGCCCGGTTCCCGTTGCTCGGCTTGCAGTAGCTGGTGGAAAATCGCGGCGCAATGTAACGCAAGGTTAAAAAATTCACCGACGATTACGATGTTCCCTAATGGCAAATTTGAGCGCAGCTCTATACGTGTTTTCGCTTCGCGATATATTGGCTGGCACGGAGAATCTGTCCCGTGCGCCACGTCGCAAACGGAGGGAAGTGTTGCTCGACTGCCTCGCTAATCCGGAGATCGCGAGGTACAACGCGCGGGTGACACGAGGGCGCGATTCACAGCAGCTGCCGCAAACAAACCTCCGCTTATACAGCGCTTTGTTTTCATATTCACGCACTTGCCGCATGCCACCAGTG
Organism: Dermacentor andersoni; assembly: GCF_023375885.2. NCBI lineage: Eukaryota > Metazoa > Arthropoda > Arachnida > Ixodida > Ixodidae > Dermacentor > Dermacentor andersoni. Next base: position 116,691,497 of record NC_092815.1, on the reverse strand, counting down.
AACAGACGACGCGTGCTAATTACTCTAGCGCCATCTCGTAGGCATCGTCGCCGCAAAACGGCACTATACTTTTCATCTCACGCTTTCGCCATACCCTTCTCCTCCTCTTTCGGCCTCATGCTTTCACTGTAGCCTCCTCCTCCGCTTTCATCCTCGCGCTCTCTTCGCTTTTCATCCTTCGCTCTGCTCGTTCGCTCTGCTAGGTCACGCCGACAACGCTGACGCTGAGGCACGGCGAAGCTCAACGCAGGAAAGGGCGCTTAAGAAGTGCGCTCTAAAATATCGCTGAAACGGATTCGCAATGATGAACAGTTAGCAGAGTGATGTCGTATAGGTGCCGATAGTGCTCGACAACGTTATACTGCCACGCGAAAGTTTTAATTACACGCCAAAATATCCCTTCTCTTCAGCTGCTACGAACAGCCAGTACCAAAACGATCGCTAGCCAGACATCTTCTACTCCTTTCGGAACAGCACTGTCACCGGCTATTACGAAAAAAGTTCAGCTTTTCTCGGCATATAAGTGCATCTTTAATGCGTATACCTCACTTCTGTGGTTTTATAGTTTCCGTGGTTTTGTGATGTCGCATGACAGAAAGGCGACATGGGCGCAGCCCGAGACAATGTACCAACAGCGGAGGGTTAATGACAAAAAAGAAAGGAAAGATGCCGCATCAGGAATAAATATTTGTTATTTGTTCGGTCTAATCATGCGTTATCAGTGTACACCCGACATAGCAGATGAGCAGTTTTCGCTGTTTTCATGACGTCGCGTGACAGGCTTAGCGGAGATAGCCCGAAAAATTTGTGATCAATCGTGGAGGGATGATTGCAGAAACGGAATGGAAAAATTTGGAAGAGATTTACGTCATGTACGCCTTTGAATATACAAAGGCGGTAGGCATGTTCTACACATCACTACAGTTTAGGACGAAATCTCCATCGCTGCGGCCGCGCTAGTATAGACAGTAGCGCATCGTCTTCTCATCAGTCGCTGAAGGCGACGAGGAGACGGCGATGGATAGAGAAGTGTGATGCATACTTGCAAGGTCTAAAGTGTGTTATTTCGCGGACAAAGATGTGATCGAGCACACTACCAGTTCTTCCCATGGGTACCATGTCGAAGGAGGCCCGTTCGGCACCAAACGCCATACACGGGTACTCCGAAAACGTACGTGTTTTGCGGCTTCGAAAGGTGCATTCCAGAGGTCGTGAGGTTTTGACCTTGCAGGTCACCAAAAGGTGAGTAGACGGCGGTTGACGCCGAAGAAAGACACGATCCTCTTTGGCGCATTAGTGTACCAAGTGGTTTGTTGTTTAGACTGCAGAACTTTCGGGATCGGCCCACATTTTTAAACTACGCTATCTTCGGGATTGGTCTATATTTTTTTTTGTTGAGTAACCCCACCCTTCCAGTTTCAGTTTTCGGCACGCGCAATTTGACCTAGTGCACGCGGGCTTAATTTTGACCTTTTTTGCACTAATTACGCGTTATTAGTGCTCCAAACATAGCTCTATGCGCTAACTTAGATGTGTGTTTTTCCTACCAAGCTTAATTTTGGCGTATTTCTTGTTGTCCTACGTGCACTAGAAGTCCTCAAACTACCTGGTTTTGACGAAAGTGATCAGAAAGTGGCAGGCAGGTACCCAGATCCCAATAACCCCAAATCGATCTGAAGCCTCCATAAAAAACACTGTCTCCAAAAGAATCACTGGGGGAGCTTTATTCCAAGGCTACTACTGAGCTAGGTGAGACGGCGTGTTTGACGTTGCCAGATCCGTTTTGCTATTTTGGGTTCCGTATTATAAAATAAAGTGTCAACATACCAAAGCGTATATGCATTGCAACTCAATCGATATACAGCGGCCACTGCCGAGAATCTAAACTGCGGCCTCGGAATGCAGAAAGTCGCATTCAAACCACCATGTTTTAGTTTCATTTAATTTGGCATCTTTTAAAGAGAGCATAATTGTTAATATAATTATACAATCTTCATTCACAGTGTTATTATGTCGATTGAAAAAAAAAAGATACAAAGTTAATCGAACATACATCGTGACACATAGCACTTTAACACGCTATGTTTAACTGCACTACATTCGGAATCGGCCCATATATTCTTTTACATGCCTCCAATTAGGATGAATTCTGCCTATAATTTTGTCGCTTTGAAAAGGTTCATGGTTTGGTTACGAGAAGCACACAAGAAAGAAGGAAATAACAGTAGCTTTCTACACTATGATGACAACTGTAGCAACATCAGTGATGTACCTGAGGTCCACCGGAAAGGCCCTCAAAGTATATATACATATATGATGTGTCTCATGCATTCCTGGTTGCACACGTCTGACGTTGTAGATGCAAATCGATACGTGCAGTCCAGTTCGCTTACGTTCCTTTACTTCCCTGCTGAAAAGCACCGTCATGCTCGCACTCAAGCAAGGTTGGGAGCTCCTAAGCGTGTCTATAAAGAGGCGGCTCATACGGGATAACCCTATCGGATTCCTCTCGCCACCGGCGGCGCCGTATCGCGCACGCGTTTCGCCATGAGCGCCGCATCAAGCTAGCAATGCCGGGGGCGGTGTCTTTTAATGCACGCTCGATCTCATATACCGATGGCGTGATTAGGAACACCGTTCGCTCAGCGCCAAGCAATAAAGAAGCGAAAAGAAAGAAGACGAGAAAAAGGAAAAAACGGATACGAGCACATTCAGTCCCTCCGCATTTGCAATGTTTATTCCGCGCATAGGAAAGAAATTACCTCGAGCTATCATTGCCCCAGATCACGTAACGGGCGACCCTGGCAGCCTTGTAGTGAACGCCCGCCCCGTGTCTTGCTCTCCACCTTTCGGCTCGCTACCCTTGCTTTCCACACCCCGGCAGGTTTCACGAAGGACGCGGATTTCTTCGACAAAAGAACGCGTCGTTTGCCTCGAAGCGGTAAAATATAAAGGCGTAGTCGTTTTCTTTGCTTCTGTTAGCCGCGCAAAGCTGGCATGCGAAACGCTGCCGGCCACCCGCGAAAGGACGGGCAACTCGTGGGGCCCTCGATGAACAGCGTTCATTACAAACGGTCCTGTGGAACTAAGGATGACATTAGCGAAACGTTAACGTGAAATCAACGTCTTTAGGGAGGTTTCTTTGCATATAAACTTCATCGGGTTATTGCTTGTATAGCACCTGCCTGCTGCTGAACTGCATGTCAAATTGTTTTAAAACGATATAAAAAAGTTTCAAATCGAATGCGTTGCTCGAATATGAAAACTGTTTAGCTGTCGCCGCTGTTACAGCCTCGATTACCTTCTGCAAATGCATTCTTCTTATAGATAGATACATGCTTATTCCGACATCATATAAGAATCTTGTAGACGTAGAATAAGATAGAATGGAACACTTTAAATCAGCAAGTATGGGCTCTGTTTGAAGCTAACAGAAAGGGTCAGCTATACCATGGCGTTCAGTGATACAGTAGTGTAGCAGCCCACTTAACAACATGTTGCGTGAAATTCCTCTATAACCACATAATAAAGCAAAAACCATGATACAAAAGTTTCAGTGCAACTATGGGTCACGGGCTTGAACATAGTTCAGTATATGCTTAGTTCTAAATTTCAAACTTCTTTCTTTACTGATATGACTACGTGTTGTGACTGACCAGACCAATGAGTCTATAAGATCCGGTGATCTGTCTATGGGATCACAGCAGAACACAAGAATCCAGGTGTCGAGCGAAGCCAATGCGCCACATTTAACCAGCATCATTTTAGCATTGATTTGCGTCGACTTGTTTCGACTTGGTTGTAAGTGCTTCCTTTTTCGGCTTCGGAATATCTAGCCGCAGCTTTACAGCAAATGTTCGAAACGAACCGATAAGTAAAATGTTCCTAAAGTCGGGGCTTGTGGTGCTCAGCGATTGGCCCGCTCTCAGCCATACAGGGTGCTTTCTTTTTAGCTGCACGAACTTTTTTTTAATTGCCTACGGCACATTGCCCAATTCAAACCCTTGACCTACATTACTCCATGAGGTATGCTCCTTTGGAATGTTCCTTTAAATAAATAGTGTAAATATGCGAATTACCTTTTTAATTAATTACTTCACGCCACATATATAAATCTACGAATTATAGCCGCTGAGTTTGCATGGTGTATCCAGTCGGAAAGAATTCTCTGGACAGCAGCAGTTCTGAGATATTAATTTTCATTGTGTCCATCGAAATGCATTCGTATTCCAGCTACTTTTATGCTTCAATGCCTAAAACAGCGGCTTGTTTAAAAAGTAACTGGAACGCCAGTGTATTTCGTCGGACACGTTGAAAATTAATACCTCGGAACTGGTGCTACCCGGAGAATTCGTTCCCATTGGATACGCGATGCGAACTCAGCGGCTATAATTTGTGGATTGATAATTAAAAAGGTAATTAGCGTAATTATATTATTTATTCAAATGAACATTCCGATTTCTCGTAGAAACAATGGCCGCCTCATCGAGTAACTTAAGTCAAGAGTTAGAATTGTGCAGTCTGCCATAGGCAATCTTAAAAAGAAATGGTGCAGTTAAAAAAAACTGCATATCGTTTATTACATTTTGTTTATATTCTGCTCTTAACCGCAAGTACAGAAAGCAAATCATGGATTTTTTTTCTTTTAGTTTTATGTTTCAGAAGGCTTGGCGTAGCAAACGAAAGGACATCAACTCCTGCGTCAGATATTCACTGCGTCGTTAGATGTTGCCCTGCTTTTGTTGCTCGTCTAACAAGGGAGGCAACGTCTAGAGGCTTTCGCATTGTTAATTGTGGCTTCCTTGTCGGGACCGCCTGCCCTTTTCGTGTGGGTGGGTCAATGCTGTTTGAGAGGGGAGGCCTCGTAATAATGATGGATTGGGCTTACCGGTCCAAATGAAGGTGCCTTCACTGAAGCTTTCTCGTTCAGCTTGCTCTATCTGCTTCAAGACTGAGCAGGTCACCTTGAGCGGTAAACAGCTTTCATTGGCACGGGAAGGGATTGCATCTCTTGTGCCCAGAGTGGACTCGTTTGCAGTACTTGTATATTACATATTGTAACAATAGTTCTTGCGGTTGCCTCCTCAGAAAAAAATGGGCGGTTGCGTATTTATGTTTATTGTTTGTGGCGTCTTGCGTTTTAATGCTTCTCATTAAAAGAGTGCTCTGGGAACGTCCTTCACACACAGTGAACGTGGATGGCTGCCGCTGGGACCTTGCTTGAGCCAATTTATGTCTCGCCAAGAAATAATAAAGGTAAAAATAATTTATTGTTCACTTAGCCCAGGTGAAAAGAAAAGGAATTACGTGCCCTACCATGGAAAAGAGGGATCTCTGAATGCCTTCATTATTTTCTACTTTGAAGTCATAGAGGATTTTAAATCTTGTATGAATGACACACACAGTGAAAACTTGTAGGAAAGCAGCAGCTACATATTCCGAAGCCGAATATTTGTCACACATAGGCACGGCTCTTAAGAATTGTGAGGCTGCGCCTACGGCAATACTTGGTTGAATGCATTCACGGCTTAAGTTATCGGCCGACAACACCAGCTTTCTTGCATGAAAGTTCAAGTCCCAGCTATTTAGGTGAAATAATGTTCTCAGAAAAAAAGCTCCTCGGACCTTGGCTAAAGTATTTGCGCATAGGCGTAAAGCCTATTGACTCGCTGTTGCTTTCACTGAAGACGTGTTAACTGCACGACGGCTTGTGACTATACGCCTGCACCTTGGCAGCATTCCGTGCAGATTTAGGAACACATAAAGTACCCAAGGTTGATGAGCTTAATTTGAAGCCCCCCCACCCCACCCCCCTACGGGCAATTTATCATAGTCCGTGCGTTGCTTCAGGACATTCAGCCTTACGGCTTCATCTGTCTTTTTTTTTTTTGCCTGTTTCTTATTTCTTATGTTTCTCTTTCCGGCAGTAAGGTAGAAAATCAGTCATGACCTTTCTTGTTCTTTTCTTTCCCTTGCATAAAGGCTCTGCCGATGGTTTCATATCATTATCCTACGCCAATATGGAGTGCCAATGTCTACCTTGTTGCCAGTACCACACACAAAAAAGAAAGAAAGCACGAAAACTTCATTCATGCGTTTTTTTTTTTTTTTTTTTTTTTTTGTGTGTGGGGAGTACTCATTAGGCAGCGCACGAGGACCACGAACCCTGCTCTTCTCATTTTAACTGCTACTGACAATGCGTGCTCGCCATGGTTGAGTTTGACCACTGGGATGGACTGAGATTGAATCATTTCGGCGGTATGCATAAGGTTATACAAGTGGTGCTTTCACTATGAAAATTCTCAATTTTTCTTTATCGATATGGGACAGATATCTGCTGAGCGGTTATTTGAGGCAATTCTAGAAAGGGACTAGCTTGATTTTCGGTAGACCGTTATTTAGTAGTTTGTCATAGCGCAGCAAACGTTGTGAAAGCGCTAGTGTTCTGCAGAGATGGTGGCGGTGCTTCGCAATCGGGGCATGTCGAAAAAAAAAAGAAAAGAACCCTCCCTCACCTCGGCGCTGTCCAGCAATCTGTTGAGTCTTATTCTAGCGCTGCATCGGATCCCAAGAAAGTGAGTTCCTAGGCAAAAGATGCAGGAGCAAACGTTCGCCCTAAGAACCTTCTGACCTACGCCGATGTTACCGACAGACGCCGTCATGCGGACAATGCGCAAGAGGCCTTGCCGTGCAGCCGGTACTCGAGAGTTGTGGGCATGCACGTTTGTCGCATAAGTAAGCACATATCTTCCACTGCCGGTGTTTATTAACTGCTTGAGCATGTGTGAATTATCATGTCGTCGGAGTGACTCATGCGCGTAGCCGAGTGGTATAATGCTTCAGTATACAGTGTAACATCAGGACCCCCGCCCTTTTTTTTTGTTTCTCTTTATTTTAGTGCCGAAGCCCCAGCTCATGGATAGGTCATCCGCAGAATTCCGTCTCCCGAATGAAACGGAAATTACGTCATGGCCAGGTATTGAGACGCCACGCCTGGGGCCTTCAGGCCAACGGGTAGCAATTCCTGATTCATTTACCACTCCATGGGAAGTGAATTTGGCAGAATTCATCTACCCTTAATCTCACGTAGGAAGCAAAGATAGGGAGTTATCATGCACAGTGTGCCGCAAACGAAACACACAGACGGCGAAAAAATGCGGATACGGCGGCTTTTTTTTTTTTTGTCGTCTTGTGGTGTTCTGTTTGAGCTACATTCTACGTGAAGACACACCGGCTAGCTCAACAGCTTGTTATATTGATCGGCAGTTCTATTAGTAGCTTCCCCGACACTTGTCTCAATATCCAGGCACGTAAGCCTACTTTATGGTAACACAAAATCATCTCCGTCATCTCTGTCACTGACGTCGAGAGACATGGCTTCAGGCAGCATGCTCTTATTTGGTCGTTGCAGCTAGTGCCCTACAACATTTTAAACACTCACTCACATACACAATCGCAACAACTAGACAGGTGAAAAATTAAAGCCTTAGTACTATTGCAAAATGCTTAAAGGCGCTCGAATAAAACGCACCATCTTTGGTACCTTTCACGATTTACCTGATGATGTGCGGGCTTGGGAAACCTTAATTTCTGTTTTTATTTGTGATTTCAATGCCGCAGTGAGGTCCCTGGTGCAGCAATGTTTCACGGCTACATGCCGTGCATTCATCGTGAGAAAGCCCCGCATCATTTGCAAATAGTTCAACGAACAGAGTTGCGTAACACCGCCAATGGAAGCGTCAGGTTAAGGAGGTTTGTATCGAGCAGTGAACGCTGTTGCTCTTACAGTCTCGCGCAGTGGGACTATCGCCAACCACGCGCTACACTTGCACACGTTGTCATCACTTTAATTATTCCCGAAGCGATAAACAGCATGAGCATCTGCGGTCGCGCAGTTTAGTTCAGAAATTAAATAGCCTTCGAACGAGTCAGTTTTTTTATGTTCATAATTTTTATGCTGAGTACTTTACAATTAAAAGCAAAAATGTTGTCAAGGAAACGAAATGTAGCCATTTCGTTGCGCTGTGAAACCTATAGGAAAGAGTAACGACTCCCCTCAGCGCAGTCCCTTTAAATCTCTCCTTCCACGCATCCATCTTTGTTAAAAGGCGTTAACTTAAGTTTCGAGGAGAAAGAAACAAGGTAACGGTGGATTCCAACTTATGTGGTAATCGGTGTTGAGAGACGCTTTCAGAAGTGTCTGGCCAAATAGAAAATGTTATGCAAGCGAAACGCTAATGACCGAAATGCCTGCAGAAAATGACTTACATGGAAGGTTATTTTCCGGATATCAAATTTTAATTATGCGATGGCAATCCAATGTTTAACCAAATGTTACGAAGCCCGCCAAGTGTAACGTAATGGAAGAAATGTTTAGATGCAGGTAAGGTCGGTTTGAAAGGGTGACCAAAGTGCAGATGCAGACGGGGATAGTTGCGAACTTCTTTACATATTGCCTCTGGTAATAGTATAGAGGCTATTGTCGGCAATGGCAAGGCAGCGCTATAATGACGACCGAATGATCACACTGGAACCACGACGGTCTGAAAACCATGGCATCACGAGTACGAGGTGACCACAGCTGCATGACCATGACGGTATGCCGACGATCAACTGCACCTTTACGAAGGTGTCACGATTGCATATGTAGAAGCAATGACGACGAAGGAGTGACAAGACCACGACATATTGAAGGCAGCGGAACAAACACCATGGAACCACGACTCAAGAATGACCACAACTGCATGAAGATGACGGCATGCCGATGCCTACATGATTGCGAAGACGTCATGAGGCATGTGAAGAAGCTATTATGACGAAGGTTTAAACATTGAAATTGCTACAATTGATGACAACGACTGGATGACGACGACAGATTGACGATGGTGGAACGATGACAACGGAACCACGGCAGGAGTGATGGGTACAAAGTGGTGACAGCGTAACCATGACGACGTAACCACGAAGGCATGACGTCTACGGCATGACCATGACGGAATAATGACTTAGTGACGGCGACAGAGTGAGTGACGACGAAATATTGATATAGAGAGAACGTTGACGATGGTACCATGAGTGGAGGGACCAGAGTACCGCGACGACCAGCGAGTGACGTTGATAGAACTATGACGATTAGAACCACCAAGGTTGAGGACTACGACATGACGACGGTGGAATGAAGACAACAGCGTGACATTGACGCTATGCTCACAACTGCATAATTACGATGGGGTGACGACTGCACGATGAAGTGAAGACGACAGAACGATAATGGCATGGCGACAAGGAAGTTACGAATAAAAGACCAAAATAATGACGTCAATGGAACGATGACGATGGTGTGACGGCGACAAACCCTATCTGCTAACTGGTTTGCACTATTAGCCGCGACATTAGAGTTTCTCCATAGGCTCCCCTTAGGGAGCCAGAGTTGTGCCACTGTTTTCCGCGCGCTGCTCGCGTCGGCTCCAGCGATTTCAGCGCCGCTTTTTGCCGCGCGCCATCACGTGGTCCAAACGGGCTCTACTGGACTACGGAGAAGCTATTACTCCGCAGCAACCGACCTACCAAGCTCAATTAACATCGGTACGGTTATAATTCTTGTTTCTTGAGTTTTAATTATAATCACTCATTCCCGCTTGCCAGGCACCTTGAGGCAGGTAGGTTCCTGGCTTGCCACCTTCGGGAGGCCTTCCTTTAACGAAAACGCATGAGCGATGGTGGCATTTGAATCAGGTTGCCCCAGTGCGAAAGCCCAATTAGACCGTAGAGAGTGTGCAAGCTATGAAAGAGGGATAATTTTACTGCACTCACCCCAACGGACAAGCCAGCGCTTTGACACGGCTGGTGCGCGCCTCACGTTAATTAACAATTTTCTTCCTTAGGACCAGGGCGCTGTTGCTTCCCCCCCCCCTCTTCCCTATGGTAACTAGCACTTTCTGGCGTCATGGTACATTTCACCGCCTTAGAAGCGAGCCGTTTACATATACGGAGCGCTCTCTTTTCTAGACTGGCCTATAGGTCGTAGCGGAACAGGCTGAAACATTTCATCCCCGGAATATAATGAATCAGTCGTCGTGTCATCGTCGTCAAGGTCGCTGTCTTGCCGTCGCCTTCCTATCGTCGTCACATGCACACTTGCAAATGTCGATAAGAGGCCACCATCAGACCAGTTTCTTTTAGGACCTTGGCCTAATGCAAACTGTTCCGCATTCCAGGGTAGCGTGTCGTACTGCTGCCGAGTTGTAGTGGTGCCTGCCTATCGAAGCTCGAGCGACGTTACTTATTGGGTAGCGTGGCGTTGTCGGCGGGCTGCAGGCATCCGGTAGACCATGGCGACCAAGCAAGGGCGAGACGATTTATAGTGCGAAACTTGCACGGTTTATTCAAAGGTTGGTGAAAGATGATGAGAAGAGAATGAAGTGATCAAAAGTACATTTCGGAGCCCCTTAAATAGGCTCTCTGCAATCGTGGGAGGGATCTTGCTTCCGTCAACGTCACGTGACCGGCACAGAAATAGCGGGGCAGTGCCCCGTTCCAAGAGGAATATAAGATGGCTGCCCACCAATCGCTCAGGCACTCGCTACTCGCACCTGCAGGTGAGCATGGTTTATTTGCGAAAAATAAAAATTTTTGCGTGGCAGTAAAACGTTATCGAGCCATTTCGGCACGTATACGACATCGCTCGGCCAACTCTTCCTTGCTCAGGATGCATATTAGCGGCGTTCTTAACCTTCCGTTGCACGCCACCACAATTTTCGATCAGCCCCCGCAAGCTAAGCAAGGGGTATCGGACCAATCGCAGACGCCGGCTCCTCCCTTTTCATCCGGTTATCTGTTTTGACTGTGCTGCTCGGCCCCGTCGAAACCCACTCCCCTTGAGCGCGCTCCTCGCCTCGTGTCAGCCAATTAGATAAGAAAGACTGCTCAATGTAGACAAGGCCTGTTAGCTTTGAAAGTAAAATAAGTTTCCTACAAACGAGGACCTCATTTGATTTTGCTTTTCAAACAACGCTGCGGGTTACTGCCCGATGCTTGCGTCGGTGGTTACGTAAATTTGTCGTCCGGAGATTGGAATAAAAACAGATTGGAATAGTTTTACGTTATAGGGCCCCAATCTGTTTTTATTTCAATCTCCTGACGTAAGTTTCCGTAAGCATCGGGCGTAAACCAGCAGCGTTGTTCGAAAAGCTCCATCCAATGCGCTTCTCGTGTAGACGATGTCACTTTCGTTTGCTTTCAAAGCGAATAGCATTGCCTACATTAAACAGTTTTTCTTACCTAACTGACAGAGAAGAGGCGAGGAGCACGCTCAAGTGGAGAGAATTACGACAGGGCGGAGCCAGCACAGTGAAACTAGGCAACAGGATGAGGAGGGTGCTGCCAGCGTCTGCGATTGGTCCACTTCCCGTTACTTAGCCTGCGCTGGCTGGTTGAAAATCGCCGTGGTGTGCAACGGAAGGTTAAAAGTGCCGCAAAAACTTATACTCAGCAAAGTAATGTTGGCGGAGCAATGTCGTATACGTGCTGAAAAGTCTCCACAACGTTATACAGCCAGGAAAAATCTTTTATTATAAAGAAATAAAACCATACTCCCCGGCAGCTCTGAGTCGCCAGCGCCATAGTGATTGGCGGGCAGCCATCTTCTATTCCTTTCGCAATGGGCCAGTGCCCGCCTATTCAGAAAAACTTTCAGTTTTGTTCGGCATACTATTGCGTCTTTAAAGCGTACACGTCACTCTGACGCGATGAATTTTCGCAGTTTTGTGACGTCGCATGACAGACAGGCAAAGTCGGTGCAGCCCGAAAAAGTTTGACCAATACCAATTGGTCAAACAACGCCTTTTTCACTAATGGCCAGAAAGGCGTCGAATCAGAAATTATTATTTTTATTTCGTTGGATCTAATCATACATAATCAGCATGCACACATCATATCGGACGTCACGTGACAGACAAGCGCATAGGTGGCTGCTTAAAATTATTTTGACCAATCGTGCAGGGCTAATTGCAGAATTGGAATAGAAAACTTTGGAATAGCTTTACGTTATAGCGCCCCTGGTTGTCTACTCACACATAGTGTGTTTACATGTGGGTGTACGGTGTGCATTTGTTCACAGACAATTTCTCCGTGGTTGTAGCACGGCCGTAAACGCTCGTCTGCATTTGTTGACGATGTACACAAAAATTTTGTCTTGCGCTGTTGTCTTACTGCTGTGGTAAGATCAGTGACTGCCCCTGTCGAACGTGCCATGTATCATGTCGTACCCTCCGTTCGCTGCCATAGTACATATGTTACTGTTGTTTTACCTTTCTAGTAAACTACAAAAGGTATTTCCTCTCGTTATAAAGAAATCAAGTGGTCGAAGCGATACATGAATGCTGCGCTTTACCGAGTTGCCATCATGTGCTGATCGCTCCACAAGCTCTGTTATACCACGCACCTAAAACGAGGTGGCATGAATGTCACCCAGCAGTAAAAGAAAGTAAAAAAAAAACATACATATAATCGTTAGCATGCGCTTATGATCACGTCATACACTTCATATCACGGTTCAATATTTGGTTCGGATGCCACGAAAATGAGTGTATTTTGCCTCGCAAGTAAATCGTGGAATTTGGTGTTTGGACTCGATGTTACAAAAGAAAAGCTAACACAATGTATTATTGAGGACCCTGTTTGATAGCGATGTCACAGATCCCGTATACACGCTAAAGCGTTGACGGTGCTGATAACTCTACAGCTTGATCTCGCCACGAATAATGCTCCGCACAAGATTGCTTCCAGGAGTGTGTGTGACGTGCACATCTATTATTTTTACCTGTTTACCCCGCTTAGTGGAAACTGGTTACATCTTGAGGAAGCTGGTCGCTTGATCAGCTGTCTTTCACCCCCCTTCGAAACAGTACGAGGCTGGACAGCCGACTGAGGGATTAACATTGAATCTGTACTGTCTGTTTTCCCGGCAAAAAGAACTTTTTTCGCCTCCTCTCTGGCCGAATACAAAACTTTGAATGCGCATATTACGCATTTCACCTGAAGCACGAATCTCTATAGAAACTGAGAATAAACTAAGAAGTGCCTATCCCATGGGCTGTCCGTAAGAAAATGAAGAAATGTTCGACTTGGCCGCCTATTTTGCATTTGAAAAGGGAAACCTTTTCCGACAGCTCTTACTTCGTGCATGTAGGTACAAAGGCAGCACGCAAGCACAAAACACTATGAGCCCGCTTGCTCGCAACGGCTGTGACGGTGAGCCACCGCTGTACAAGATTAGCGTGGAGCAAAGCGTGTAGTCTCGACTAGTCGGGAGCAATTCTTGCGGGAAAGGTACACGCACGTCGTGTCACGCGGAGTTTGGCAACCACAACAGATGAGCAACCAACTCGTCGCGAACCAAAGCTTGGCGTTTCGGGCGAAAGAAGCAATAGGGCGAAACAAAATGGCCTCTCTTTGAAAGCATTCGCTCTGAACTCTACTCGAAGCCCGGGAAAAACAAGGAAGAACGCCGCCAGCGTGAAACGGCACGGACCGAACTAGTGTTGCGTCACTTCGCCGCCGAGCCGATGTATGGTCCTGAGCAGCGGCGCCCCAGCGAAAGCGAAGACCGCCAAGGCACGCACGTTGCAGAGGCGTTTCCCCGTCGTGGAAGAAAAGCGGTTTCCTGCTGGCGCGCGACTTGCTCGCCGAGCGGCGGCCTCTGCCTGATGAATGCTGTGCGGAGAAGGCGTCCGTGAGAGGCCGGAGAAGACGTGCGCCCGCGGGCTCGTGCGGGTGACAAATAAACGGCGCGACGCGCGCAGCTCTTCTCCTCCGGCGATTCCTCCCTTTCCTGCACCGTGAGCGAGCAATGCTAGCGCGTGTACACGAGCACGCGCGAGGAATATGACTCGCCTGGAGCTCGTTCTTCATCGGAGGCCGCGCTCTGCTAGCGGCTGCCGGCGTGTGGCTCGTGTGAACGCCGCAGTGCCAAGCCGTGTATACGCGAGTGTGCCAGTGTTTGTTTGTGCGGGCGCATATCTCGGCGCGAATCAAAGTGGAGCTTGGTCGGCGCCGCACTCGCCTCGTGACGCTCGCGCGCGAGTGCGGATTTGCATAATGGGCGTCTGCGGCTGGTTCGCTCGCGCGTTCGCCATGGGGTGAGCGCGCAGTCGAGGTGGACGGCAGTGCCTCCCAGATTTCTCGGCCGTCTTACTCTTTTGTTTAGTTGGCCGAGGCGCACTGGAAGGAAAAGAAAGGCGGGAAGGAGATTGTTGGAGAGGTGCCGAGTCGTAGTAAGAAACCGAGTGCGTTTACGGTCGCGCGCTTCTAACGTTCGAGATCTCCGGCTCGCTTTCGAGGATTATCCATGCCCGCGAACGAGCCCGCGCGCAGTACTCGCGTACTACAGATTGTTGTGGCACTTCTATGTATATCTGCCAAATTTAAATTTAAGTTTAATTTACATACACTCGCGACGTCATTTGTGCGTAGTTAGCGGGTTGTCGAGGTCAATTTACTTTAAGAAGTAAAATTAGAAAATGGAAGAATGTAGAGTGTATCTTTAGGTTTAGGTTCACCTCCCCCCCCTTGAAGAAAAAGAAAACGATGAAAGAAAACAACGTGGTAACGGAGCCCTCCGCAGTCATCCTCACTTCATGATGGTGTATGTTTTATCTTCTGTGGCATTCGTAGAGATCGTAAACATGTTTCAGTAAGGGGTAGACTTTGTCTAGCTGATTCTGTGTTGTGAATTGTTGTCATCATTAGAGCCTTGAAGTTTTTTAGCCCTCTGCATGAAAGTCAGCTCACGTGGCAGTTACCATCCTATACCAGCCTCTGTCACCATCAAGTGCACTTTTCGCAGGGCGCTCTAGGACTGCTCTGGTCGCCGTCCCGTCGCGTAGGCATTTGAGAAAAGCTCCTGTCATTACAAAGGACCCCATCGGCCGAGTCAGTGATGTCACCTATGAAGCCGTTCCAGCCAGCCTCGCAACCAGTCCTCCGCTCCGACCACTAGTGACATCCTCCACATCGCCAGGCTCAAGCCTTACAACTCTCTGCTTTCCACATATATATAACGGCACCAGGACGCCGCTTGTACCGCCAGGGGTTATGTTACGATATAACAGACACTTGAGACAAAGCGAAAAGGAAGACAAAGACGGGAGTCCCAGTTTAGCACGAGCTGGTTTCTACCTTGGTCTGGCGGCGCTGCTCTTCTAAACACACAGTAATTAGTTCCATTGTTTGTGTCTCCGCACGCAACAAAACATTATATATATATATATATATATATATATATATATATATATATATATATATATATATATATATATATATATATATATATATATATATATGCCATTTACACATTGCTATTTAGATGTACTTTGCACCTACTTTGTCCGAAAAACGATATTATACGATCATTGTCAAATTGTTATTTAGTGTCGGATATTTATGCACCGGCTGGAGACTCCTAATCTTAAGTTGCGTTTAAGAGTTACATTTAGGTGAAAAACAAGGAACCGCAGTTCAGCTAGAGATATCCGTGCCGTGCTGTACCTCTCATTCATATACAATTCAGGTCCTATTGCTACCTTAAATAAAATCAATCAGTCAATCTTTTATTTACACATGAATCAATCAATCAATCAACCAATCAACCAATCAATCAATCGAATACTTTTGCTTAGCCAACCAAACATTTGTATGCGAAGAAAATGCAGGAAGTGAAAGACAGGGACGCCGTTTTCTTCCGTCAACTATTTAATAATATTTCTCTCGTGGTTTGCTTTTCAAGCAAACCAAGATAAACGCTCCAACAGCGCATGTGTGTGCGGACAAATAATGCTTCGGAGAATTCTCAAGCTTTTGTACATATTCATAGTTCCAGCACAGCACGGCACAACAAAACGGAAATTTGCATACACCATAGACAAGTAACCGTCACATCAGCTTAAAAGGCTTTGCCCACACAGTGAGTGGGAATGCTCCGGGCTCTCGCGTGTAGAAATAAGTGGTAAGACTAGTTCAGGGGATGAAATGAAATGCACCAAAATTATGTGCGAGTAATGGTGCGTCATGTGAAGTTGCATTTCAAGCAACGCAGGAAAATGAATGTGAATGAACTCGTGAATAAGTGGGGTGATCTATCTGGTGATATATTAGAAAACTGGAGGCGACCGCAGGGCTTACGTAAAAGTTAAGCAAAGCGTTGCTGTAGTTGCATAAAGTGCGGTTGACGCATATGCAATTTTCTAAGCCTCTGCACCAGGCAGGCAGCGTACTGGCGATTTAGTGCACCGATACTGAGCAATGGGGTGAAGCGTATTTTCTATTGGTGTCCAGAGGGAGTAAATATTTCAGTCTTGTCCAAGCCGTCAATCAATTTATATATTTCTGTCACATGTAATACTATGCATTATGAAATGGTTCTCATTGGTGGGGAAGCATGTTTGCAGTTCTGTGAATTTCACATGGCTGTTGACAAATATTCAGTCACATGTTCACATTGTGGGATCGGAGGAGTAAGAAGTGTCCGTATATAAGGCTGAAAATGCACACTTAATCATTAAAAGCAGTGTATAGTTGACATGCGCACCACGGGCAATTTGTCTGAAAACATAGCCGTGCTATAAACAGAGGCGAAAGAAAAAAACAGTTAAAAAATGTTATAATGACGCGCATAATGCGTCGTTTTAGAGTCTTGTCCACTGATTTCATATGCTAAGTAAGATGTCAAATATTATGCGTCGACGCCGTCTAGTTTTGCATTCTGTAGTTTATCATTATGCCTAACAACGGAATGAATCTGCGGGCATGTGTTTCGGCGTTCTCGAGTTGTTTCTCCCAATATATGTCCAGTCAATACTGCGGTAGCGTTTGCTAAACAGTGTCTGAATTAATGAAACAGTGCTATGAACAGAAGCTGCTGGGATTGATCTCACTAGTCCCAACAGTTGACAGCGTTAAATTCAGCCCCCAAAATAACTAATCAAGTTGCAGCATTTGCCACCTTTCAAAACAAATGCAAACCGGTTTTTTGCGAAAAGCACGATGTGGTGAAACGTCAACATGCAGCGACCAAGGCGTTCTTACACTCTTTTGAATCATTTGAATTGTTTTTTGAATCGTTGAAGCTAACGTAGTGTGTCGCAGATGTCTCATAGGCGTGGATAGGGCCGGTTGATTGTGTACCAGGGTTCTAAACTGGATGCTGCCGAGTGCCACCACGTAGTCGAATTCAGCCATCTTGTCTTTTCTGATGGCTCCCAATAGGGCCACACCCACTGAGACTGTGCTGAAGGAGACAGCAAGGCGGCGTTCGATACTGTGGAAGAATTCGACACCGTCCAGAAGTTCACATTGGGTCAGCCGTTCTAATGATACCCGTAGCCGAAATGACCGTAGCCGCCAAGGTGGCCGTAGCCGCCGAAGTGACCATAGCCGCCGAGGTGGCCGAGCCCGTAGCCGCCGAGATGGCCGAGCCCGTAGCCGCCGAGATGGCCGAGCCCGTAGCCGCCGAGATGGCCGAAGCCGCCCAGATGACCGAGGCCTCCGTAGGCGACAACAGGTGCAGCTGCAACGGTGGCTACTTGGCGAGGAACCGCGGGCACCGCCGGCGTAGCGACCACGACTGGCCCCTTGGCCGGTGTGTTGTAGGCGGCAGCAGCGGGCTTCGACGCCGCAGTGCCGGGCTCGTTGGTGCTGACCACGGCGCGGAACCCGTTCGCGTCGGCTACGTAGTTGACCTTGCGTGTGAGGCCGTACGCGTCCCGGTAGCTGTAGGAGCCGACGCGGCGGTTGTGCGCATCCGATACCTCGTTGCGCGCCTGCGTGTTGCCGTGTCCGTCGGTGGTCAGGTAGCCGAACCTGGTGGCTTGCGGTGCCTGCGATCAAAGTAAAGGCTTACTTGAAAGCAGTGTCCATATATGTATATATATGTAAAAACGCAGATACAAGGACGAGGTTTGTATTCCTTTAGAACACACTTTGGCGTTGATGTAAAACATCACTTATGCATGTATACTAACTTGAATTGGTCTAATCTATAGCGTAACATGAGCGATAATGCGAAGCATAATAAGAAATTTGGGGGCGCAAACACGTCCAAAAATACAGTATGTTTTTTTTTTTTTTCGCGTGTCTTTATATCTGGACACACCAGGCGGTAACCGAATGCAAGAAACCTCACTTATTGGGCAAGGCATTACAGGACTGTGTAAGCGAGGAATTTCAACATTATGAAAGCAAACCACAAAGCTCTTTGAGAAAATTTGACAATAGATGATGAGGTGTTTCTGCGCATAAATTCTAAGGAGTCCAAGATGCGAGTATTATTTAAGTTTGTTTTCCAATCCCAATGGAACCTGACTGCTTGCCATTATCGTTTCAAGTGGTCAAACCCCATTGCACAAAATCAACGTTTCAGCTTTAGTTAGCTTTTTTTTTTTTTTTTACTAGACGTGAGAATGAAAAAGTGACTCACAACGACGTCGACAGTAGCTGCCTTAGCCACGACTGGAGCGGCGGCTACAACAGGGGCGGCAGCAACGACGGGGGCCTTAGCTACTAGTGGAGCTGCAAAAGCCGCTCCGTATCCGTAGCCATGGCCTCCGAGGCCCCCGAACAAGCTGAGACCTCCATAGCCTCCTACGATGCCAGCCGAAGAGGCCGCTGCCGAGAGGCAAACCAAGAACACCTGCGAAGTGGTCAAAGAAAAGAAACAAGTTTGCATTTGAAAGCCACCATTAGAGCAGGCTGGAGCGATTGCATTTTGATACAAGAATTCCTCTGCTTCAATATATAAGAAATATCTAAAAAGAACCTAACACCCTAATGAAACTTTTTAATATTATTTTGGCGGTTTCAGGCGCTCCTAATTAGGTGGTGACATTCAATTGTGAAAGCGTTTATACTGTTTATGAATTACCATACTTTCCGAGCTACGTATAGGCTGCCAGTCTATTGTTTTTTTCCGCGTCATCCAAGCAACCCTATAATTCAGAACAGCTGCGTGACAAACCATAGCTATTACTTTTAAAACCTATATTTGCTCAAACATAAAGAAAAATAGAAATGACAACTGACAGTGGTTCTTTTTTTCTTTGTGTCACGTTATAAACCTCCAAACATAGCCATGTCAACGACCTCAACCGCGATATTTCGGATGTACACAATTTAGTGTCTTCGGGTCAAAAGGACGCGCGTAAAAAACGTTCGACGCGTAGCAGGGAGACACTCACTTGTGCGATCATGTCACGATGTGGGTCGCGTAATCCAACGCTCGTAGTGGCCCGAGCTGCTGCTGGCGCAACTGTGCGGCCCACCTTATATAAGCGCGCATCGGAATACGGCCTAATTGCAGAGGGTTAGTTGCGTCTCACTGCAGTGACCAATGGGCGAGCAAGTTGCGCAGTACGTGCCCGAGCTCTTTAAGCAAGATAAAACACGAACGCCCCGCGGTCAAACACGCCCCGCGAAAAACAAAGAAAGTACTTCTGCAGGAAGGGGCTGGGGAGGTTGGGGGCGAATAGGCTGCGGAAGACCAATATTGCGAACAAGGCCGCTCAGGATATGGACACGGGCGTTCGCTGCCTCCTCGACGTCGATGCGTTGTGGCAGGCAAACATCGTGCTTCGTTAAACTTCTCTTTTACCTTCCTCTAAATACCCTGCCAAAATTTTCAGTGAGGACAGTACTAAAGACCACCACGTCTCTCCCAGAGGCTTTTAATGAGGCAACTTTCGAACGCGTTCTACGTGCTTGGAACGTGTCTTCAAGTCTGGAAGCTATGTTCCGATCGGTTCCAAGTCCTTCGGCTATGATTACATCTTCTAAACGCCAATTGTGCTGTGTGCCTTGCGCGAAAGGCCGCTGCGGTGATTAATTAAAGCCTGAGCTCTTGGGCCGGTAGCGTTAGAGGTGCTTGGCAATCGATAACCTGTGACGTGTCCTTGTCTTTGGCTTTTTGGTTAACTTCCGCTGCTCGGAGTAACAGCATGAATGACAGGAAATAGAAGCTGATAGTTGCAGTACAGGTTGTGGTGCATCGCAGCGGCATGGCAATAAAGCCCTCAATGCCCACCTTTATCGTTGCCAAAGCTTTCGTTTACTGTCATTTGGCGTTAACAGAGAATCAGACATATTTCCAGCTTGTGAAACTACCGCGGTTAATGCTATTTGCTCTTTTGATTTGATCTATACAGCGGCATTAAGTCACGGTATATATGAGGTAATGTACTGATAAAATAAGATATTTATCACTTTTCCTGCCAGCATGAGTAAACCAGAAAATGGTGTAGAAATTATGAGTTTATTGTTCGATGGGAAACAAAAAAGCAAGGAGAACAAATTCGGACATCAAACAAATATCCTTAGACTGAATTGTTGTAGGCTTACTACGAAGTACTGTGTGCAAAAAGTATCCAAAATGTCAATAAAAGAAAAAAGACGGCCCGATGGCAAATTAATAAAGACTGATTTTCCTGAATGCAGTGTGCTTCCACTTCAGAAGTTTGTTTTTTGTCGAGCTCGCACGTTCCAAAAAGGGCGTAGCCAGCTAGCTCAAATGCGAAACAACTACCGTTGCGGAAAAAGTCTGTTCGGCTGCAGCTACAACGGCATTCATTGTGAATGACACTCTTACAATGATCGACAGCGCAACCAGAGACTGGTCCACACATATTTCAGTCCTAGGAAGAGTGTTAACGACGTGGAAATGGCATTGTATCTTCAGAATCCTGGATTAGTGACAATGAAAATAGCATGGAGCTGTAGGCTACATGTTGATTATAAGTGATTTTGTGTTCAAATACAATTACACACATCTTAAGTAAAGGTGAAATTTGTATATGCCACACAAAGTTATTGCAGACTATATTATTCACATAAGGTCGACCGCTATGAGAAGCAAGCGGCAGCGAGTTAATTATTTACGAAGTGCCTGGAACAACAGGGAAACTGCACAGGGCTTCAAATCAAAGGTTCTTAAGGGGACACTAACGCTAAACAATAAAGGAGTTTAGACTAATGAAACATTGTTTGAGAACCCTGCAGGCAGTCATTTCAAAAAATAGTTTGATTATTAGATGACAAAATGAAGGTCGAAGTATCAGTATTTGAATTTCGTGCCGAAACCCCGGCGCCGGTACCTCAGCGTGACGTCAGGGATTCCAAAGTATGTTTTCGCATTTGGGCCGCGTTGGCTAAATAAAGGTTCCCGAAACTTGCCATGGTTAATATTTGGTACCTTTAGAACACAATGTAGCCAATCTGTACCGCTATATATAATTCATCATCATCATCAGCCTAGTTACGCCCACTGCAGGGCAAAGGCCTCTCCCATACTTCTCCAACTACCCCGGTCATGAACTAATTGTGGCCATGTTGTCCCTGCAAACGTCTTAATGTCATCCGCCCACCTAACTTTCTGCCGCCATCTACTACGCTTCCCTTCCCTTGGAATCCAGTCCGTAACCCTTAATGACCATCGGTTATCTTCCCTCCTCATTACATGCCCGGCCCATGCCCATTTCTTTTTCTTGATTTCAACTAAGATGTCATTTACCCGCGTTTGTTCCCTCACCCAATCTGCTCTTTTCTTATCCCTTAAAGTTACACCTATCATTCTTCTTTCCATAGCTCGTTGCGTCGTCCTCAATTTCAGCAGAACCCTTTTCGTAAGCCTCCAGGTTTCTGCCCCGTAGGTGAGTACTGGTAAGACACAGCTGTTATACACTTTCCTCTTGAGGGATAGTGGCAACCTGCTGTTCATGATTTGAGAATGCCTGCCAAACGCACCCTAGCCCGTTCTAATTCTTATGGTTATTTCAGTCTCATGATCCGGATCCGTGGTCACTACCTGCCCTAAGTAGATGTATTCCCTTACCACTTCCAGTGCCTCGCTACCTATCGTAAACTGCTGTTCTCTTCCGAGACTGTTAAACATTACTTTAGTTTTCTGTAGATTAATTTTCAGACCCACCCTTCTGCTTTGCCTCTCCAGGTCAGTCAGCATGCATTGCAATTGGTCTCCTGAGTTACTAAGCAAGGCAATATCATCAGCGAATCGCAAGTTGCTTAGGTATTCTCCATCAACTTTTATCCCCAATTCTTCCCACTCCAGGTCTGTGAATACCTCCTGTAAACATGCTGTGAATAGCATTGGAGATATCGTATCTCCCTGTCTGACGCCTTTCTTTATTGGCATTTTGTTGCTTTCTTTGTGGAGGATTACGGTGGCTGTGGAACCGCTATAGATATCTTCCAGTATCTTTGGAAGACGACGAAGTGTCTTCTTGGCAGAACACTTGTTTCTGTGCTCTGTGAATTTTTGGTAAAATCTTCGGCTTTCGAGGTGCCTCGCCTCCCCGTCTTGCAGCCATGGACGCGGAGCATGCTAGAGGCCCGCCTGGCCAGACGTCATCACAGCCGTCAACCGCAAGGAAGCGAGTTGGCTCCCCCAGTGACACCGAAGACACCGAGCTGTACTCCATGTCGGACGACTCATCCGACGACGGCTTCATACCCGTCCGGAGTAAGAGGGCGAGAAGAAAAATCGTCAACACAGCGCCGTCAACTCCTGCGAGCACAACGACTATGAAGTCAAGGCCTGCGCGCTGGCCACACGTCATCATCTATATGCCGGAAGAGCCATCAAGCAACCTACGATTGCTGAACAGGCAAGCCCTATCCATTTTTCTGGAACGTGCGGTGCCGGATCAAATTAAAGATATAAGAATAAATCCACGCAAGAATATACTCGCCATAGATGTGTACAACGCGACTGCGCTTGGAAAACTTCAAGCGATCACGGAGCTAGGCGGAATCAAAATGCGCCCCTTTATCCCGATCGACGACACATCCATAGCCGGTGTGATTTACGACATCGACATAGCCATTCCTAATGATGACTTACCTAGCCTCATCAAGCCGGCATACGAAGGCACGATCATTACGCAAGTGCGCCGCCTTGGGAATACGCGCTGCGTAAAAGTAATATTCAAGGGGGATTGTATCCCATCCCACGTTAAAGTCGGACATTTCCGACATCCGGTTCGACCATTCATCCAGAAGCCGCTTCAATGCCATCAGTGTTTCAGGCTAGGACACGTCAAGGGCGTGTGTCCCAACTCGCTACTGTGTCCCCGTTGCGCTGAACCTCATGCAGAACAGACCTGCGGTGCCACGGTCCTGAAGTGTGCCAACTGTAGCGGCCCTCACGCGGCCTCGTCGAAAGACTGTCCCCGCATCAAGAGGGAACGCGCGGTTCTCAAGCAAATGGCCAGAGACAATTCGGCCCACAGGGAGGCAGCCAAAGTAGTCCGGCGTCGGCGTCGACGTCGGCACCATCGTACGTCTTCGAAGAAGACGCATGCGCGAAGTGACAGTACCCACTCCTCTGCGGTGCCAGTTAGCCGCGCCGCGAAAGGGCCCACCACTTCCACGAAGGAAGCAGAAAAGACTCTATCTTTAGAGGAATGGCCTACGCTACCGAGCCGCTCCCTTGCGAAAGAACCTCAGAAGGTCGGGGCCCCACCTGATCCTTCTCCGGCCATGGATGATTCACCCAAAACAGACCGTCAAGTCATCTCGGTGCTACGTTCTCTCATGGAGGCCATTCGAGCGCTTTTAGTGGACATGAGGACACCATCTGCTCGAAGCGCACTTAAAGTGTTGGACGCCTTAAGCCCAGTGCTTGCATCCCTCAACTAGAAAGATGGCTACTCATACCCCATCCTTCCGGAAAGAAGTCAAAGCAGCGTCCGTCATCCAGTGGAACGCCAGAGGGCTAAAATCACGAATTTCAGATTTTCGTCAGTTTGTCTACACCAATGGGTTTCCACTCATCGTCATTTGTGAGCCCAACTTGTCGAAACCAATAAGACTGTCAGGATACGAGTTTATCATGTCATCAACAAACGGTGCATGCAGCAAAATCGTCGTTTTTGTTCGTCGTGAACTCACCTATGTTTTGCAACCAATTGCGCCCCACGACGACAATCAATATATATGCATCACAGTTAAAAAGAACAAACTCTTGTTTACTCTCATAGGCGTGTATATATCGCCTTCCAGCAATTTCGATACCAAAAGATTTGAGGATATCTTGAGTGTTTGTCCCGCCCCATGGGTCATCATAGGAGATTTCAATGCGCACCATCCAGCATGGGGAAGTACAAGGACAAATGCAAGAGGACGAAGATTGGCAAGTATCGCCCACAACTATGGCCTTACTCTCCTGAACGATGGTAGCCCCACCTTTCTTCGAGGCGTGACATACGGCAGCTGCCTCGACCTTGCTTTTGTCTCCAACTCTCTCGCCAGATGTGTGAAGTGGTTTCCAGACATTGAGACACATGGAAGTGACCACATTCCCACCTATCTGAACATCAAAGGCTTGTCGTCTACATCAGGCTCACGGAATACCATTCGGACGATTCAATGGGCCAACTTCAAATCTGAGATGGAAGATGCCTGCCGCGAGGGCCTACCCTCTGGGTTAGAGCAAACGATTAAAATGACGATGCAAAACGCCACTCGCATGATGACGATCTCTTCCACGCGAAATGACTTCGACATAGAATTAGAGCGACTTCGAGCGCTTCGTCGCCGGGCGGAACGTCGATATCGACGTACAAAATCAATCCATGACCTTAGGGCAGCCAGGAGGATGCAAAAGAAGATTCAGCGTCGTATGGATAGATTAGCGTCGGAACGGTGGGCAACGTTTTGCCAGACACTCGACCCTCGCAAGCCACTGTCTCACATTTGGAAAACGGTGCAAGGTCTGCGTTGCCTTCCGGAACGGCGTTTTCCATTCAAGGCGCTAGCGCTTTTCCAAGGGCGGCAAGACATCGATGTCGCAGAAGACTTTTGTGCGCGGATCGCAGACCAAGCGACTCGTCCAGATCCTCCAGCCCGAGCTGACGTCCCCCATTCCCGTGATTGCCGCATGGACCTTCCTTTTACAATGGAGGAGCTCGAAGCGGCACTAGCTCTCTCCAGGCGCTCATCATCTCCGGGTCCAGATGGTATATCATACCGGGCCTTGTGCTATCTCGGAGAGTCCGCACGGATAGAATTGTTGAGCCTTTACAACTCCTCATGGCAGGAGGGAAATGTTCCTGACGAATGGAAAGTAAGCCGCCTGGTGCCACTCTTAAAGCAGGGCAAATCCCCATTAGAACTCACCTCTTACCGCCCAATAGCACTGGCCAGCTGTGTAGGAAAGATAATGGAACGGATGATCCTTGGCCGCCTGGAATGGTACCTTGAATTTTACAAGATTTATCCGCTTTCCATGGCTGGTTTCCGACGTGACCGCTCTTCCATCGACAGTGTAGTTGATCTCGTTTCATATGTCCAGCACGAAAGGTCCCGTAAGCGTTTATCTGCAGCTTTATTCTTAGATGTGAAAGGGGCATATGATAACGTATTACATGAGGCCATTCTCGACGCTCTTGCGACGGTTGGCCTAGGTGGTCGAGTTTTCTTGTGGATTGCAAGTTACCTGTCTGCAAGATCATTCTATGTGTTAACTGACGATGGCCCAACTACGCGACGCTATACCAGCAGGGGCGTTCCTCAAGGCGGTGCTCTCAGCCCGACGCTATTCAACCTCGCTCTTGTTGGACTTGCTGAATGCTTGCCAACTACCATCAAGATTTCAACATACGCTGACGACATCTGTGTCTGGACTTCGGCAGTCACACGTCCTCAGATACGTGCGCGACTTCAAAGAGCGGCCACTTTGACAGCGAACTACTTGTGTAAACAGGGTCTCAGCATTTCACCTGAAAAATGCGCACTAGTCGCATTTACTCGGAAACCGATGACGCCTTATGTCATCTCAATCAATGGGCGGACCATTTCCTATGTCCGAAACCACAGATTCCTTGGCGTCATTATTGACCGAGACCTCTGTTGGAGCCCACACGTGGCCTACATGAAACGGCGCCTGACAGCTACTTCCCAGTTGTTCAAATACTTGACAGGGAAGACGTGGGGGATGTCAGTAGACGCAATGCTTAAACTCTACAGAGCTCTCTTTCTCGGTTTTTTAAGATACAGTCTACCTGTACTGAACAACACCTGCAAGACAAATATTCGTGTTCTGCAGGCAGTACAAGCTCAAGCACTCAGAGTCTGCCTTGGTTTGCCCAGATGTACGTCAACAGAGGCGACTCTTGCGATTGCTCGGGACCATCCAATGCGAACTCACATTACGGTGGAAGCCCTGAGAACGCACATCAGACATTTTGCACGTGCCCCCTATCACCACCTTGCAGCACTACCTTCAGACAGGCACCAATCATCATTCTCTAAAACTATCAACAAGTACAACGACAAACTTCCCTCGGGCTTCACCGCTGCATCTAAACCATCGATACCCCCTTGGTGTCTTATCAGCCCCACAGTACATCTCAGTGTACCAGGAATCGGAAAAAAGTCTGAACTGTCGTCGCCTGTCCTCAAACAACTGTCTCTGCTTCTTCTGCACGAGAGGTACGCGGACAGTGAACACATTTATACTGATGGTTCCACAAACACCCAGTGTTCGTCTGGTGCTGTGGTTGTCCCAGCAAAAGCTATTACCATCAGCTTCAGGACTGACCACCCGACAACGTCGACATCTGCTGAACTAGCTGCTCTTCGCGCTGCACTCCGTTTCGTCAGTCGGGAGCCACCTCGACAATGGTCCATCTTCAGCGACTCAAAGGCAGCCCTACAATCTGTACTATCAGCTCTGCGTCGCGGGCCATTCGAACAGCTCGTATTCGATATTAGATGCCTACTCCATACATCACAGGAGAAAGGACACCACGTGACGTTTCAGTGGCTGCCAAGTCACTGCGGCGTCACTGGAAACGAAGACGCCGATAATGCCGCTCGGGCAGCTCTTGAAGACGCACAAGAAGAGGCCATACCGCTTTCACGATCCGACGCAGCTAGCAGACTTCGAGTGCTTGCACAGGAGATGACGCTCTCTTCATGGTGCACACCAAACAGCCAGACCAACCAGAGCAACCGTCAATACCACCTGCCCTCTTTGATGCATCTCTATATGCCAACTGGACTCCGCCGAAGCGAGGCGACTCTGCTTTATCGCTTATGGTTAGGGGTGGCTTTCACGAAATCTTACTCATTCCGCATTGGAATGGCCGACAACGCTCTCTGCAATGCCTGTCTTTGCGAGGAGACGCTGCAACACATTCTGTGCGACTGTCCTGAATATAATGTTCAGCGACAGTCCCTGGCATCCGTTCTCGCGCACCTTGACACTAGACCATTGTCCCTCGACACGATTTTCACATGCCGCCGACAGAAGACATCGCAGGTGAAGGCGACGAAGGGACTACTTCAGTTTTTGAAAGAGACGGGATTGGACAAGCGGCTCTGACAGTGTTATCACGTACAATGCCAGATTGATGGACTCTACCGGACGATGTTTGTGTGCTGTGCTATGTGCTCTCTCTCTCTGTCCCCCTTCCCCATCTTTCATCGCCCCCATCCCTCTCCCATGTGTAGGGTAGCAAGCCGGTTACGCTAAACTGGTTAACCTCCCTGCCTTTCCTTCTCTACTTTTTCCTTCCTTCCTTCCTTCCAGTATCTTTACATATGGCTCATCTACACCCTGATTCCGTAGTGCCTTCATGACTGCTGAGGTTTCGACTGAATCAAATGCTTTTTCGTAATCAATGAAGGCTATATATAAGGGCTGGTTATATTCCGCACATTTCTCTATCACCTGATTGATAGTGTGAATATGGTCTATTGTTGAGTAGCATTTACGGAATCCTGCCTGGTCCTTTGGTTGAAAGAAATCTAAGGTATTCCTGATTCTATTTGCGATTACCTTAGTAAATACTTTGTAGGCAACGGACAGTAAGCTGATCGGTCTATAATTTTTCAAATCTTTGGCGTCCCCTTTCTTATGGATTAGGATTATGTTAGCGTTCTTCCAAGATTCCGGTACGTTCGAGGTCACGAGGCATTGTGTATATAGGGCGGCCAATCTTTCTAGGACAGTGTTCCCACCATCCTTCAACAAATCTGCTGTTACCTGATCCTCCCCAGCTGCCTTCCCCCTTTGCATAGCTCCCAAGGCGTTCTTTACCTCTTCCGGTGTTACTTGTGGGATTTGAAGTTCCTCTAGCCTATTCTCTCTCACCTTATCGTCGTGGGTGTTACTGGTACTGTATAAATCTCTATAAAACACTTCAGCCACTTGAACTATCTCATCTATATTAGTAACGATATTGCCGGCTTTGTCTCTTAACGCACACATCTGATTCTTGCCTATTCCTAGTTTCTTCTTCACTGCTTTTAGGCTTCCTCCGTTCCTGAGAGCCTGTTCAATTCTATCCATATTATAGTTCCTTATGTCCGCTGTCTTACGCTTGTTGATTAACTTAGAAAGTTCTGCCAGTTCTATTCTAGCTGTAGGGTTAGAGGCTTTCATACATTGGCGTTTCTTGATCTGATCTTTCGTCTCCTGCGATAGCTTACTGGTTTCCTGTTTAACGGCGTTACCACCGACTTCTATTGCGCACTCCTTAATGATGGCCATAAGATTGTCGTTCATTGCTTCAACACTATGGTCCTCTTCCTGGGTTAAAGCCGAATACCTGTTCTGTAGCTTGATCCGGAATTTCTCTAGTTTCCCTCTTACCGCTAACTCATTGATTGGCTTCTTATGTACCAGTTTCTTCCGTTCCCTCCTCAAGTCAAGGCTAACTCGAGTTCTTACCATCCTATGGTCACTGCAGCGCACCTTGCCGAGCACGTCTACATCTTGTATGATGCCAGGGTTCGCGCAGAGTATGAAGTCGATTTCATTTCTAGTCTCACCATTCGGGCTACTCCACGTCCACTTTCGGCCAACCCGCTTGCGGAAAAAGGTATTCATTATCCGCATATTATTCTGTTCTGCAAACTCTACTAATAACTCTCCTCTGCTATTCCTAGAGCCTATGCCATATTCCCCCACTGACTTGTCTCCGGCCTGCTTCTTGCCTACCCTGGCATTGAAATCGCCCATCAGTATACTGTATTTTGTTTTGACTTTACCCATCGCCGATTCCACGTCTTCATAGAAGCTTTCGACAATTAGTAGGCCCTAATTAGTAGGCCCCAATTAGTAGGCCCCAATTAGTAGGCCCTAAAGCATGCCATCAAAATCCAAGACGTCACAGCCCCTAGGTGTGGGAACTTGAGTAGGTGACGCCACCCGTATTTCGTTCTTGCGCTTTTTCTGGCTTACCCAACGTCTTATCGTTGTAAGAGTGGTGTTCTTGGTGTTGTAGAACGGTAATTTACTGATGCAGAAGAAATCATTTTTCACTTTAGTGGTCCTTTAAGTTGAATCACCGTCCTTACCAAAAAGCTTCTTTCTTCACAAGATGAACGCACATCTTAATCATTTCTGTTCAGGTCAGAGAGTAAGCAGCCGTACGTTATTGTTGGATGCGCGCCATATATGTACAAAAACCACTTACTTTTACATACTTTCACTTTATTTCCTTTAAGGCCCCTTTAGGGGCTTTACACACTGGCTGGGGTAAAAAACATAATGAAAATTTTGTTGCAATAAATATCGCGAGGTAATTGCGTCCATGAAGGGGGATGAGGTGGTCATGGCAACATTATCGTGCGCAAGGTCTTTCCAGTCTTTGGATGTTCGAAGAAAAAAAAAAGAAGATGCAGAAGTGACAGTACGCGCCTGAGGTCGGGCCATGTTTAACGAATGCCTTGTGCGATGGGACATGCGTGATGGTGGCAAAATGTAGGGCGTAGGATTAAGTACACTGTGGTAAAACTTAAGGAAAAATGAAAACCTACCAATGAAACGACGATTGGAAAGGGTTTGTATGCCGGATTCCGCTTTTAAAGATTTTAGGCTGATATATATAGTATGAGAAAATGGAGTGAATGAACCGGATGACACGATTCTGAAAGGCTTCAAGGGGGCTTGTGAAGAACATCTGGCGAGGGTTTCATATATATGACTGATGCGTATTCTAGTTTGGGTCGTGTAAGGGTCTTGTAAGCTAGTAGTTTCACGCGCCGGTGGGGCGTTTTGTAAGTGTCGTTCTAAGAACCCAAGTGATTTTTTAGCTGATGAAATTACGTTAGTCACATGCACATCCCAGTCGAGATCATTTGAGACTCTAACACTGAAGTGCTTAAAACTGGTAACTGTCTCAATGGGCTTGCTGGAAAGAAATACTGGAATGCTATGTGGTTACGATTACGACAAATTGACATTGCTTTGCATTTAGTAGGGTTAAGGACTATTACCAGCATTGACACTGATTTTGAATGCTATTTAGATCCTCCTGAAGAGCTATTTGGTCATTATCGGCAGTAACGGAATGATAAATGACATAATCATCATAAAATATCCAGATATTACAGGACAAATATAGTGGTAGATCAGTAATATACATTAGAAGCAGAAAGGGGACCTAATGCAGATTCCTGAGAGACGCCTGTTGTTACGGGAAGGGGCTCAGAAGTATTGTGATTAATATGCCCTTACTGCATGCAATCGACAGGTAATTGTTCAACCCATGTTAAAACTGCAGCTTACAAATTTAACCGCGAAACCTTTAGTAGTAGGTGTTCATGAGCTACTCTGTCGAATGCTTTCGCGAGATAAAGGGAAATTGCGTCGGTTTGTATGTTAATATCAACACTTGAGTGCCGGTTGTGAAAAAATATGGCCAGATAACTGTGTTTCGCTAGACAGTCCCCTACGGAACCCGTGCTAAGATTAGTGAAAAAACAACAGTTAGTGCCAAGGAAGTTTATTATTTGAGTGTATATGAGATGTTCCATGATCTTACAGACCACCGACGTAATTGAGATGGGGCGATGGTATAATGGCGAGCTTTTGTTACCTGATTTGTTACCTGATTCATCAAAACCTGGAGGTGATGAAAGTTTTATGTTATTTATTATATATGAAGTGCCTTTACCAAGAAAGTCATAGCAGGCATTGCAGGGAGAGAAGGGACATGAAAGGTAGGAATGGGCTCACCAGATTCATTGGTGAAGATTGAAAAGAAAGGCAGTAATAAACGTGTTAGCACAGTTTCTGTCTGATAAGATTTCACCCTGTTCGTTCGGTAAGGCGATAGTGCGAGGAGGTTGAGGTTTAATAATGTGCCGAAATTTCTTCGGATTTCTACTTATCATGTTAGCCAGATCGGAATGAAAGTAAGTGTATTTGTGTTGGCGAATTGCTGCAAAATATATACGCTCTGCTTCATAATAGTGTCCCTCGAACGGCAATTCGGCCTTTGCTTAGCTGGACGAAAAGGCGCTTTTTCTCGTTTTCGAGTGCGTTCAGGTTCTTTGTGAACCATGGTTTATGACTGTTAGCATGAATCGATAATGTAGGTGTGTATTTTGCGCTAAGTATGCTACTTTCCAATGAAAAATTACCAGTTTTCCTGCACGGAGCGGCGCTGCATGGAGTAATTGCTTTTATAGTAAAGATGGATTACTTTTTATGCGAATGACGCGGGGAAGGAGCTAGTGATAATGTTGCACGAACTACTTTGTGAACACATATTTCATTAATGTAACTGATGGACGATAGTGTTTCAGGATTGGAAGACAATAGCAGGTCTAGGATGTTAGCATTGATGTGACATGCATTGGCTCAGTTACCGATTGTGGAAGGTTAAAGTTTACACAAACATAACAAACTCGTGATATTCGGTAATTCCGGTAGCTATTTGAGGGTTAGACCAGACAATAGTCGAGTAGTCAAAATTCCCGCACAATAGAATTCCCGCGTAGGGTACTTTTCGACTAGTTGGCTTAGGATCTTATTAACTTTCCTGGGAAAATTGGGAGGACTGTGAGGGTGTGGGCGCACACATCAACGAGGAGTAGCTGTGATTTGACACGACAGATGATCCATAAAACTTTTAAATTAGAATATATGTCAATGGTAGAACACGACAGTTGTTTGCTAATGGCAATATAAACGCCTCTACCTCTGCGTCCTTGCTGATTTTCGCGGATAAGATCAAAGTTTGGCAGGTCTTCTAATGGTTCAGTACCAGGGACGACATCGGCGAGCCATGTTTCAAATAGCATGCGCAGGTTACTCCCAGATGATCAAACAAAGTTAAATACAATGTCACGCTTTGCAAGGACGCGTCTTATATTAGTGTAGATAACTGAAAATGACGGAGTTGCACGAGTGGCAGGTGTAGCACAGTGCCGCAATTTTTGAGGTCGCGATAGCTATCTTTGGTCCTGGACACATTTGGATGATTCGTCAAAGACATATTGTTTCGAGTCGATGTGCAATGTTTTGAAACTAAGTGAAAAAGGCATAGATTTTGTTTTTTGCAAAAGAGACAAGATGCTTGCGCGTATTCTGGACCCGGGGGAGTAGTCCTCTCCAATGCTGTGTGGAGTATCCATTAGGTTACGGCTGTTAGATAAGACCGCTTCTTTGGTTTTGAAGGAACCAAACTTTACAATAATTGGGCCGTTACGTCCTGGGGTATGGTTTCCCAAAAGATGTGCGCGTTTAATTAGCTGAGGGTTAGCTGACCTAAAAGACTGCAATGTGTACAATGGGTGAGTTTGGTCGACGTATTTGTTGAGTTAATTATTTAGTTATTTATACAGCAACATAGGCATCATTGGCCCAGGCAGGATGAGAAAGACTATAAGCCGAAATGCATTAATTTATAAATATCTAACAGATGTAAATAAGACTAGAACTTCAGACATATCTAAGTGTATAAATCTACCAACAGTCAATACGTTATGTGAATTCAGTGTTGTTTAAATATTGAGGAGCAAGATTGTTCACTTTTGTTATTGTCAGAGGAAGCAAAGATGTTTGCACCGTATATGAGGCAAGGAAGTGTCACAACAGTGCCTCGTAATTCATGTTTCCAACGTTTTCAGGTAATTCATGTTTCCAACGTTTTCAGGTAAGTGCCAGAGTCTATGGCTAATATGTTCTTTTTTTATATTCTTGTCTAAACAGTTTTGTCCCACAAGCTTTGTTTATTGATATCATTTATCTTCAAACTGTTGCTTTCATATATCTGATGAGAAAAGAGTGTATGTGGACCAAGGTTAGCGGACGCACGAAAGATAGGCCAATGAACGCGAATGAAATGTTTTTTTTTTTTTTTTTTTTTTTTGATGAACAATGAGTGCAGGAAAAAAAACGCATCAAAATGACATCAATGAGACCTGCGTGGAACTCTCAAGACAAACGTTAGTTTGAATGGCAAGCCAGCGACAGACGCTAAACTGCCGTTTTTTGGCTATAACAGACCATGACCAGTCTAGATCTTCCTGTGTTCAGCACCAGATCTCCTGTGCGAATGTCTGGCTCGGAAGCCGACGATCACCCGAAGCACTGTCGTCACGATGACCGCAGCATCGGGCAACGTGGCATTGAGCTGGTCATCGTGCCGATCAGGTGGCGGGCGCGCTTTACTGGTTCATTCGCTAAAACTATGTAAGATGCTATACTATACCGTGATGTCTCCCTGACGGATTTCGCGTCGTGGTTTGGTCCTCAAACCACGACGCTCATCCACATGCGAAGGATTGGCCAAGAATGCGGTGGTTAAAGGAGGAGGAGAGATAAAACTCAACAACAAAAGGATAAGGCGGAGTATAGAGTGGAAATTCTACAAAAAGTGATAAAACAAAGCTAAATTTATTGACACTACTTTTCCCACCCAAACACGTCTGATTTACAAAGGGATAGCGAGTTTGGAGGGATTAAACTAATGACGTGTCATTACAACTTCATGACGTGTCAATTACTATTACAGTGAGCTAATCAGGTATATTTATTTTGTCACAACGGAATTCGCAGATTGTTATTCATACGTTCTTGGGATTATGAAGCCTAGTGCTTAGGGCCCGAAGGGGGAATATTTTGGCAATTTACAGGAATACCCTATTGCAGAAATCAAAATTTTAAATGCTTTTTTCCCCTCACTTGTAAATTGACGGCTGGCTGATAGGAAAGGGTTACAGAGTTGAGGCCTATTGAGTTGAGTTGAGGTCTACCTACAAAGTTGAGGTTACAGTTGAGGCCCCAAGAAATTGGGGCCCGAAGCCATGTTACGTTGGTTGCTATTGGGTTCAGAGGAGCGTATGAGTTTTATGGTGAATTCCATTGGTCAAACTAGAGCAAGGAGAAGAGCAGCGTAGGGTTGCGTGCTCGGGTCGCCGAAGTGTTGAAAGAAGAGGCGTGAAGGCGAAAAAACAACACTCTTTTACAAGAAAAACCTAAAGAAATTCATTTTTGAACAAAAAGGCGGACTAACGTTTGTATTAAAAGTATTGACTATGTTATCTGTACGACCTGTTTCTGCTTTTTTTAAGACAGGGAGGGGGGGGGGGGGGGTCGAAGGACGCCGACCCGACCTCCGCTAGCGTCTTCTTGTGTTGCGCTTCGTCTCTTGCCTCTAGATATGCCAAAAATCACACGGAACACGGCAAGCTTGCAATGTCGATTTAAGTCGGAGGGAAAAGCGACCGCGGATACGAAGCTTTGTGGCCTTTCATGCTTGCCGCCATAAGTTGACTGAGCGATTCGAGCTCTGGGTGGCTGCGGCTCGTATATCTCTCTTGGCTATCATGCGACCGCCAGTCGCCCGCGCAAGCCAGCGGCTCGGGAACCCCCGCTATTTTTCAAGTTAAGGGTATTTTGGTTGACCCTAGCCCAAATACCCAAGGCTGCCTTGCGTTCTGTGCATACTCTGTTGTAGTCTGCTATCTTCTTGAGGTCCCAAGGCGCTTGGGGCCCAATTCTAAAACTCCATATTAAAGCACTAGTTTATTTGCAGATATGGGTGACGGCGCAAGGCTCCACGAACCGAGTCTTCTTTCTCTGCTAAGGCGCGAACTCGAAGTGGTCTGTATGACACTCTCATCATAAGTCCCCATTGTATAACATGCACGAAAGGATAATTGTGCGTGCGACAATGTGAATTTCATCGTGTGGGATTTTCCAGACG
Source organism: Dermacentor andersoni (assembly GCF_023375885.2). Taxonomy (NCBI): domain Eukaryota; kingdom Metazoa; phylum Arthropoda; class Arachnida; order Ixodida; family Ixodidae; genus Dermacentor; species Dermacentor andersoni. The sequence continues at coordinate 116,656,488 of NC_092815.1, read as the reverse complement.
TGTTATAACGTAAATGGGCCCGGGCTGCAGGGTGCAAATGAGTGGATCAGGCAAGCTTTCAAGCGTCATTCCCCTTGCTGGCCTTGTTCGGAGGATGCTGATACGATTGCGAGTGTAAATCACAGTTGGCTGTAGTTTTTTCCGATGCTTGCATCATTCGGAGAAAAATAATGATTGAGGACGGAATTATGTGTTCACGACGAAAAAGTGTTATCAACGTTTATTTTCCTTGGAATGTGTTACATCTCTCCTAAGTTCTGACCAATCAAGCATGCACACACGATTCTGGACCGCATATTCAGAAATCGTTCTCGCACAAAATGTAAGTCCATTATTTCTTTATCTAATTCAGTTGCAGAGCTTTTACTTTTGCTATAATTTTCCTAATCACTCTGAATAGAAGCGGGAGAGCTGCTAGGAATAAAAAAAGAAACCCACCGAATAGTGGATCGTTGCGTAGCAATTTTGCCAACATCGTTTTCTACAACGTACATCGCAAGCTGAGTATACGCCGGCCGTTTTTACATTACACATTTATCTCAGTGCAACCACATCAGCAAAGAATTTAAGACGTGACCTCGCGCCCACCGGCAGAATGCCCTAGTTATCTTACCCGCCACTGCAGGTCAAGGAAAAAATTGGAGTAAGTTCTATGAAGTGATAGCCACAAATGCGCTGCTGTAGGGGTTAGTTCTTTTTATTTCTTTGTTCTAAGACGTGGTCTCAAACGCCTATTTCGTAAGCCCTGCAACCGTGTCAGTGGCTGCAGACTTTGCTCGCCGCAGTCTTCACAACTTACCACGCGGGAAGCAACAAGAGTGTACTCTAATTCAGCGGAGATGGCTGGGTCGATAGACAGCGCGCTCCTATCGACTTCGGTGAAAGGCTTCCAATGAGGCTGGATTCGGCGTTCGCCTCAAGGTTGTCTCGTATGAAAGCACCGTAGCAAGGCTCTGAGGACTATCAGCATCATGGCGCCTACAGAGTCCCAGAGCGCTTGCTGTGGGCGTGGTAAGATCACTCTAATCATAGACGTTGACGAAGTGACCGCGTTTAACATGTGCGAACTACAACGATGCCGTCCAACCGCCCCCCCCCCCCCCTTCCCTTCCCTACCTTCTTTCCTGCTAGTGAGGCGCAGTAAAGACAGAGCAACGAATATCCAGCCAGCTGTATATGCATGCACCTAACATTCACGATGATCACTGAGTTGTCAAGAATATATATGCCTGACTGAGCTTTTTGTTTATTTCATTATTATTAGCTATGTTTCCACATTCTTATTATCTAGATTTTCGCTCCGGCAAACTTTGCGCGTCGGTGAGCTATGGCTGCCCTGTGGAGTCGCAGTTCACTGGCGTCATGACAAGGGGTTGCAAAACAGGTAGACGGTGTGTTTCGCATATTAGAACAACGTGTGCCTTCTGGCACAGCTGGAAAAGTGCCAGATGGTTTTTGACGTGTTCTGGGGATATCGTGTGGTACGCTCTCACGTAATTGGAGAACCTTTATCTTAAAGTTTATAAACGCTACGTGATGCTATAGAGATAACTGAAAAAAAATTCACTGGCGATTACGATACTCCCTAATGCGAAATTCGAGCCCAGCCCTATACTTGTTTTCATTTTCAGATTTACTGGCTTGCGTGGACAATATGTATGTATGTATGTATGTATGTATGTATGTATGTATGTATGTATGTATGTATGTATGTATGTATGTATGTATGTATGTATGTATGTATGTATGTATGTATGTATGTATGTATGTATGTATGTATGTATGTATGTATGTATGTATGTGCGCGCGCGCGCATGTGTGTGTGTGTGCCTTTATTCCATTGCTTCCACAGATTCTCACTATTTCCTCTATACAGCTGTCCTGCTTTTCACATAAAATTCAGTCCACAATATACGCGTAGTTCTGTCATTATTTCACCAGCCCAGCGGACCTGACCTGTGTGTATACCAGTGCAAGATGCAGCTGGGGAGAACGCTTTGTTTCTTTACCATTCAGGACACTTCTTATATATATGCTATAGGGTATTAAAGAAATAGCGTCCCCGAGCGGCTTTCCAATGTCTACCCAAAATCCCACACCTATCTCACGTTCGTTTGTACAAGGTGTCCGAGCAATTATGCACGCCGATTCAAAAATATGCAAATCCGACGCAGCTGGACATAACCAAGTTAATGTTGTTTGCCGTCGCTGGGAAATACTCGGAGTATTTATTGCACTCCAGCTAATTACATAATTAGTCGTAATTCATTGATAAACTTCTCAAGTTAGATAATATGTGTCAATGAGCAAACTGTAGAGCGACATGAAAAACTCCAGATACAGCTTTCTGTTGTTCAATACGTGCTACATAAAAGTGTTTTCCCGAGCGTGAAAGCAGCCGGCGAATACACGCAAAGTGCCTCGAGCGGCCAGTCGCGCGGCAATTTTGCATGCATTTGAAGTCTCCTTTCACGCTCGGAAAAACACTTTTATCTAGCACGTATTGAGCAACAGATAGATGTATCGGGAGCTTCTTATGCCACTCTACAATTTCCTCATTGACACTTTTCATCTAATTATAATATGTGAGAAGTTCATTAATTATTAGGACTAATTATTTATTTAGGTGGAATGAAAAAAGTTTGTGTATTTCCAAGCGACGGCATGCAAACAACATTACATTGGTTCTGTCCAGCTACTTGGCATTCGCATATTGTTAAACTCTGGCTAAAGTTAGCTGGGACAACCTGTACATCTTATGTTTTACATGGCCTGCCCGGCTCCATTTTTTTCTTCTGAGAGGAAGCTCGCGCCCAACTCCAACGCGGCCTATTCAAATACATGTAAAACGCAGAAACGCTTTTGTGAGATAACCCCTGGACCGATTGTAATGAAATTTGTTATATTTGAGAGAGAAAGGTAAATTCTAGTGACTGTTGGAAACAAAATTTCGATTTAGGGCCTGAATTTCTTCTTTATATGTTCAAATATTTGGGAGCTCGAAAGAAATAGAAGCATGAAGTTTACAATTTAATAGATCTGCATCAAGAAGAGATACCGCGGTTCTGTAGATGGCATCCATTAGATAATTCAAAGCGGACAAATTCGATATGTCAATTTATATCTTACATGAATTCATTACGTTGTGTACAAGGATTAGGCAAAAGCTGTATATTTGTATTAATAAATTACTTTAGATTCATGTGTGCCACTATAATTTTGTCTGCTTTAGCTGTACTATTATGTGCAATTTACAGAACTGTCCTATCCTTTTTCATTTCTGAGTTACAGAATTGTAAACTTGATAGTATTGCTTACTGAAAATTTGCGATTTTGCCAATTTATAATAAAATATTCACGACCTAAATAAAAAATCCGAAACAAACAGTTACTAGTTAATAAGTTTTTCTTTTAACAGCAACAAACCTTGTCAAATTTGGTGCAGCGGTTGCCGAGAAAAACCAATTATCCTTTCACATGTATTCAGATAGGAGCACCCAATATGAAGTTTCGTCCTAATGTCAACTTGAATATCGGCTATCCCCGTTTGCACTGATCCACACCGCTCTCTTCATGTCTCTTAACGTTACACCTAACAATTTCTGTTCGATCGCTCCTTGTGCGGATCTTAACTGGATCTCTAGCTTGTTTGTTACCTCCAAGTCTCTGCCCCATATGTTAGCACTTGTAGAATGCCATGATTGTAAACTTTTTCTTTTCAACGACAGTAGTAACCTCCCAGTCAGGATTTGGTAATGCTTGCCGTATGTACTCCAAACTATCTTTATTCCATAAGTTTCCTTCTCGCGATCAGGGAGTCCTGTGAATATAATTGACCTAGATAAACGTACTCCTGTGCAGACCCTAGAGGCTGACTGGTGATCCGGAATTCTTGCTACCTTGTCATCATTGAACATCATCTTTGTCTTCTGCACATTAATCTCCAACCGCCCTCTTGCACTTTCTCACTTAAGGTCCTTAATTATTTGTTGTGATTCGTCCCCAGTTTTGCTGAACAGGACAATGTAATCTGCTTGCGGAAAGTTTCTGAAATATGCGCTGTTGATCCTCACTCCTAATCCTTCACAGTCTAATAGCTTGAGTACTTCTTTAAGTGAATAGGAATGGGGAGATTGTGTATCCTTGCGTGGCCCCTTTCTTGATACGTAACTTTCTGTTTTTCTTTTGGAGAACCAAGGTAGCTTTGGAATCTTTGTAGACATTTCCCTAGATATTGACGTATGCCTCCCGTACGCCCTGATTACGCAATGCCTCTATGACTGATGATATCTCTACTGAACTAAATGCCTTTTCGTTATTTATGAAAGCCATATAAAGAGGTTGATTGTACTGCGCAGATTTCTCAATCGCCTGATTGATGACATGTATGTTATCCATTGCAAAATATGCCTTCCTAAAGCCAGCCTTTTCTCTTCGTTGACTGAAGTCAAGTGTTGCCCTGATTCTATTGGAAATTGTCCTGGTGAATATGTTATACAGTACTGAAAGGAAGCTAATGGGCCTAGAATTTTTCGTTGCTTTAACGTCTCCTTTCTTATGAATTAGAATAGTGTTGGCGTTCTTCATTCTCTGGTACACTTCTATGCGGACGGACAAAGTACTTATAAATTTGGTTATAATCATGCGAAAAACGCGCCGATGTATTGGTCCGCCTATGGAAACCATCGGCTTGGTCGAATGTTTTGTACGTTGTACAGGCGAATCCTTGACCATATGCAGAAGCTCATTCATGTTAAAATATTTCCAAGCTGTTGTTTGTATGCAATTTTTGGTTATTTCTTGCTTGGCCATTTCATTTGTGTACTCTCACATCTGCTTATTTTAGAGCTGTGACAAATTGTCAACGACGACAGAAAGAGGTTAGAACAAGGCTCTTCTGTCCTTCTACTGACATTTATTACTCTCCAAAGAGCGGAGCAAGACTAATGCAGTCCTCCTCATTTACAAGAACATTGGGGTATTGTAATTACAATATGAGTGCCGCGGCAAGGTATACAGTCATGAATTACCACCCGCTAAGCACGTCGGTAACCACTGAAAAGGCATACATTTCTACGCAACTTCTAGGGCGTACATATATCCATACAATTTGGTAAATATCTATTGCATAGAAGAGTAATAAAAATTATTAAGCAGCACAATTTAACTACCTGAAGAGGTGAGCACCAAACAGCACAACACCTGCGAAGTGATGTTAATTGACGGAACTTTATTCCCGTAACGCAGTGATGTGCATACGAGTTCCGTGTGGCAGTATGATTGCTATATTGCTATATATATATATATATATATACATGTATTAATACGATTATAAATTATGAACATACTTCTTGCGAAAACGTTATTAGTATAAAAACAAATAAAAACAAACCGTACGTCTCAATTTGCATGAAGTGTTTTGAACCAGCAGTTGCGTATGCTATCAACAGATCCGGTACCCAACGGCGTCTATGCGTTCCTTCCTCCAAGGTACGCGCGGCCACAGCTAGCGCCGACTGTCGTCGGCGAGGATAATCAAAATCGTTCTCTCCTTCTCCCCTGCGAGGTATAACCTTTCCCCCCCCCCCCCCCTCCGCCACCTCCAGGGCGTCTCTGACACATAAACCGGTTGCGTAAAAGCGAGACGGTCTCGTACTCGCTGCGCCATCTTTTGAGGCACAGCGGTAACAAGGTTGGGCATCTTGTAGTTACATTTGCACCGATGATATTCTTTGGTCGGTGGCAGTGCCGCCTTATATGAGAATGATTTTTCTTCCGCATTCCCAAAGCGGGGCTCAACGTTGTTTGTTACGCTTTATACACTTTAGCAGATAATGCAGGAACTGCGTTTTATTTATTTTATTTGAATTGATTAAAAAGTAAGCTTTGATACATCTGCATCCTATGCTGAATATGTAAGAGAAAAATTGGACCCTCATACCAATATGGTGCTGCGCAATGACCTCACTTCCAAGCAGCGATAGTGAGGTCATTGCGCAGGGAAAAGAGTGTGTTGTATATATTTCTTTGTCCTAAATTTAATGATTGCGTAATGCAACAGCAGAATTAGGTTTGCACCTCCCGAAAGTAATTATTCCGTACTTTTCATGCGGCCTCTACACATTTTCTCATTAAGGACGTGTGCAAGCAACGACGTTATTTTAATTCAGAACACTCCAAAACGTGCGACTTCTTTCTATCAGTTAACGTGAAATAGTTTAGTTTTCACCTCAATAACTGACCAGGGCAATTAGGTGGACAGCACACTGTAAAGCTTGATTACAGACAAGTCAAATAGCTTGGAGCTTAATAATAAGGAGAATGTTTCATTTTCATTTTAGAGTTAGCGCAGGTACTGAAAGAGAGGAACAAAGCTCTTCATTGAGATGCAGATTGGTTAGCCAGCGTATACTCGCCTACATGCAGGTGTTGTAAACGCAAATAAACAATTGCACTCTAGACACATTCGCAAGCTCCCTTGCAAGGTTTAGTCGCCATAATGTAATAATAAATATACGAAAGGCTGCAGACATGCTGCCTTCGTGACTATATAAAAGAGATGTGAGTACCGTACATGGAACCTTCTGTTAAGTTAAAGAATAGATAAGTCGTCAAACATTTAATTTGTTTTTAAGGCTTTAGGATAGTGAATAAGATACCAGCGACTTTTTTATGTTCTACATATATTGAAGTATTCATCTGTGGCAGATAGCGGAGTTCTACTGATCAATTAGTTTACTGAGCCGAGAGCGTATTACTTGCGCGACAAAACTCAAGTTTCAGTAAGCTAATTAACGTATTTTTCTTGATTGTCGTCTTAGGGTACATGTTGAAATTGCAGAAATAAAGCCGGATAACAATAGGGTCACCTTTTAGCAGGTGTACTCGGTGTAGCCCAGGTTTTTTTATGTATCTGTACCTAAGCTCTCTTATCCAATCCATCGGCGTTTCAATTTGTTTCGTTCGGTACCACGCAAGACAGCCTTTTGGAAAACCGTTATTATAGGAAAGCAATGTGTTGGAGACCCCATTTATGGAAAAGCTAGCTCAAAACTTATCTAATACGTGCTAAGTAAGTGTGACTTTCCCGACTTTTACTTCACCCTTGAAAAATGTGCACTAGAGCAAAAGCGGGTGAGGCTGTTATGCATCAAGCACAAAGAATAACAGAAAAATATGTTACATTTCATGCAAAAAAGGCAAACGCAAGCGTTGCGGAAAATTTTGCTTAGACACTATTTGCTTTGCCCAGCTGCAAGAGTTCTATAGTCCAAGTTTTTAATTATTAATTTCAATAATGTGATCTCCACGGCAATTAACGTCTGCCTCTTCAAGTGAAGCGCATAAATAGACTAAATTTTGCGATATGCAATGAACACTTAATAAATGCGAGAACATTTCATTGCCTGCGGCTGCCCACTTTGGCCTGGCAATATATCTGGCCTTGATAAGATGACTGATAAGATGAAAGATGAAAGATGAAGATGATAAGATGACTGATAAGATGGAAAAAAGAAACATATTTAGAAGTAAATAGTTCAGTCTCCCTATACGAGGAATTGAACCTGGGCCTGCACACTGGTGAGTGATCTGGTTTAGTTTGGTGCCTATGGATATGCCTCAACCCAATACGGGGGATCGGCCATGAGTCGGGCGGCAGTAGGTTAGAAGAGAAGAATACTTAAATAGAAATTTGCAATTTAGAAATGATATTAAATGGATACTAATTCACCATGCCGACTTCATCTTTTTTCTTCTTTCTTGACCTCTTGCTTCAAATGAATCACTAAAAAAATAACTTAATCACATAAATGGATGCGATTCCACACAGCTCAGGTTGGACAGCACTATAATAGCGCTTAACGTTTGCAACGCCATTCAACAAAAGCAATGATTCTGGTTTCTACTCCTGGAGGTTACACACTTCCCTAAGGTTAACAGCACTTTCAATGAAGTATTGCCCAGCTGGCCGGGCGTCTACATCAGCAATACGCACCATCATCCTAGTATGCCAAACACTGTGCATAAGCATATCATAAACCTATCATAGGGCACATCGTTCGCATTTTCCAAACAGTCGGGGAAGGGGCGCGCATAATACGTGCGACTAAGGAAGCGACGTACAGAATTGAACCCGAAGCGTTACTCATTAGGAAGAAAAGGAAAAATGAAGTATGAAAGCACCGAGCGCTGCTCACGAGCAAGTAACTTCAGAAAAAGATTATTGGAAGAACCCTTACGTAAACTTCACTTGACATTGACTCACCCAATGTTGCTTTCCCTTGGTGCTACCGAACTGGGTTTCTGCCACGGCGTCGATTGTGATGCCCGTCTGAAGTTTTCTGTGGGAGACCAGAAGGATTCAATGAGAAACTCCCGCTTAATTTTTTTTGTAATTCAAGTTTTGCATTGTGTAGATACAATAGAGTTTACATCTAGATTACATGAATTTTAATTCACACCAGTTCAAATTGCCAACTTTTATTGAAATTATATTTCTCAAGATTAGTACTACTTTGGACCCTTGCACCACCCGATTCGTGGACGATCCCCCAGAGTGGGTTGCGCCAGCTCATTGAGGGACAACAACTTCGGTTTCTTTAAGTAGGAAGGCCTTCACTTTACATCTACAAATAAAACCAGACACAACGCGTCGCAACACTTAAAACATGTTGTAGGAAGACACCTTCATTAGCAGAAAAATTTGACTATAGGAAGCTATGGCATGCTGGAACAAAACGTCTTGGCTATGCCGCTAAAATTGGGGCAGCTAGGGAATGCCATCTGCAATAACAGCTAGCATAACAACAACGACTCGCACAAGAAAGGTCTCAAGAATGTGAGTGCAGGCTACAGCACATGCGAGAACCAAATTCCAACGAACCACACGGCAAACAGATGAATAACGTACTGCAGTTTACAGCAGAAACGAGAAGTAGAATAATTGTTTGTGTGAGTTAGTTCAACAGTGTATGTGTGTGCGTTTGTGCGTATGTGTGCGCGCGCGCGTGTGTGTGAGAGATAATGCTGTCGCATTACATTGAGAATCATCGCGAGATGGGTTCTAACGGAACCTTTACAGCGAAGCTCTTAGCTTCTAGTTGGTTGGGATCTTTCGCGGCATCATTCTGACGGAAAAAAAAGAACCTTCAGCTCAAAGGGAAAGTGCATACATTCTTTGGTATCATGCATACAGCAAATCGGACAGCCTTCGTTTCAATAAACAACAAGCACAAAACAAGCATCCAAACCACATTAATGATGACATGGCGCTCCTGCTAACAATTCGAAGCACGTATACGTTTTCTGATAAAGATTACTGTTGCGCAGGCTCCCGCGGCGACGGCAGCTTGCGACGTGGAAAATGACGTCACTAGCCTTTCGTATAAAAAGAACCAGCCTAGTAACTTATTTTATTGTTGTTGCCGCACCACTATGGGAAGGCAACGCATAGTTAAGACTCTCGAGGAGCAGCGTCTTCTCGCCTCCGAAACTTCCGAGACTCCCGAGAAGACATTGGGACAGAAGGAGGCCACCTTCTCCGGCATTCTGACCAAAATCGTAGATTGCTCTGGAACCCTACAAGCTCCGGTCCCAAACTTTACAGCCAGAGGCCAATGCCAGCGACTGTGTTGATCTATGTGGTGTAAATACCAGCGACGGAATGCTAATATTCGCTGTCTACATCAACCCTGGAACACCCAAGACTCACACTGAGAAATTCATGCGAAAAAACTTCGCATGGGTGAGACAAGAACGAGACACACCAGCGGTTATCGCCGGTGACCTTAATGTTGAAATTGCGAAAACCGGCAAGAAAGATGGGTTCCGGTCCTTTGTAGGGGTTAACTTTGGCGTAGATTGCTACAACGACACCACTCAACCAACCACGCGGTAAAGGTCGTGTTTGGACTTGGTCTTGGCCACGAATGCACCGAAAATGGTCCGGCAACCCATCACGGTGTACCACAGCGACCCATAACGCAATTGTTACTACCATTACTCTAAAGCAATAAATTATTGCATACCCTCCTCCACCGTTGTAGGGATGGCTTTCAACAGATTCGCTGGACATCCACTTTCGCAGAGCCGGGATGGCGAGTCCATTTTTTAATTCAAGAAATCTGTAAGCAGCATTACCTGAGGGTAAGGTGTGAATGGCAAAATACATGCACCACAGGCAGGAGGACTTCTTGATTTGTGAGAACTACTTTCAAAGGGATCCTGTGCTATACGTTTTGCGTGAATATGTCAATAATATGCTAAAAACTTGCGCTGCATCAAACCTCAGTGACCTAAATGTATGAAATGCCCTTGTCTTCTCACCAAAGCTTGATATAAGATTTCTCCGCTGTAAAACCCAGGCGTTATGTTGAAAGCAAGAACTATGGGCTGAAAAAATGTTTATGAAAAGCAATAATTTCTTAGCAACGTGTCCACTTACGTTGGAGACAAACTGAGGAATGTAGTACTCGAAACGTCTGCATTAATTGAGGAATGCGCCCAGAAATCTCGGCTTTTCAAGCTGAAAGACCCAGAAGCATCCAGCGCCCTGTCTGCGCCCCGTCTGCGCTAGTAAGGCATGTCATAATATGCACCTGAGCATCGAGATACTCACGGTCTTTTTTTGAGTTAACGAGACTCTCGCAGTATTTACTAACCTTAATCCAACTTTACAGGAACATCCGTAAAGCGTTAGTGAACTGTCAACGCTCTTTTCAAAAAAGATTGTCCCAAGGTTGTAAACGTCGTCGACACGTGGGCTATAAAAACTGCAGTATACTTTCTCATCCTTGGTATCCATGATGGTCCAGTTTACATGAGAAGTTCACATTTGTCATCTCCTTTACTAGTGTTAGAACACTCATGAGAGCCCGCGGCAATTTTTTATAAAGAACATCTATTTCTTGTATGCTGCATTTACTGTCAAGTAGAACCGTGCATAACTTCTTTTTATTAAATGTAAAAATAAGAAGTTTTGGGACAGGTAGGCGGATGGCAATCCCAAAATCATAGGTAGGAAAAAAAGGATAATAAAAATACAAAATACGGTTCAAAGTCAATAACAAAGTGCCAGAGCACTAACATAGAACAAAAATACAAAATGCTGTCGGAAGTCAATAACAAAATGGCGAAACACTAACATAGCAAACCCGTATATTACGGAAAAAGTAAAAGTTATTAGACTGCATGAGTATGGCAAGCAATGCAGAACCAGGTAAAGCAAACAGACAATGACAACAAACAAAGCATAGGGGCAATTACTGGTTTATTTAACGGAAATCTAGAAATGATAAATAAATGAAAAAGAAAGTCGACGAAAACATAACTAGCAGCCGGCGGGATACGATGCAACATCAAATCAGATCAAAATATTTATTCCAACTTCACAAGGCAAATACAATGTTGAGGATGACAGGTAAAAAGCCTTCATGAGGCTTGACCGGCCCTGCATCCTATACACTTGGCAGAGCAGTGGTTACAAAGCAGAAAAATGGTCAAAAGAAGCTCATAAACATGGCAATGTAATGTTTCGAAATCAGTTTTAAGAGATAAGCGATATTAAAGATTTATTGAAAATTTTTAAGTGAAGAATATGTTACATTTTATATAGTAACACCTAAGTAGAAGAGCGTAGAAAAGCTTTAAATTCTGGAGGGTTCATTTTCCCAATATCAATGTCTACTTCTTTAAAATAATTTATTAACCTCTGTAAACCATCTGTTTGCTACAGTTTTTCCTATGTCTTACAACATTCCATATTTCAGTGCGGTGGGCGGTGTAGGCAGACACATTGAGATGCAGGTTGGCGATTTCCGCAATCGTAACATTGCGTTTCTTTATACTGAACTCCCGTAGGAGTCTATATGTGTACAAGTCAAGAATTTTCCTTATGCGGTACCTATCCAAGAGTGGTGCGGTGTGTTCAGTGTAAGATACATTGGCAATAACACGTAGCGCCTTTTTCTGCATGACAAGTATATTGTTAAGATTTGTTTGTGTGGTAGTACTCCGTACTAAATGACTGTAATAGATATGCGTGGCAAACAAAGCATTATAAAGCATTATTTTAACAGAAGTGGGGAAAGTGTGTCTATTGCGACTTAGCATACCAACTGTGCTGCTGAGCTTCTTGAGGACTGAGTCTATGTGGTCGTCCCATTGTAAGCTGTTGGAGAAGGTTACACCAAGAATTTTAATTGTGTTCACAACCTCAATATTCATAGACTCAAACATTATATTGCGATTCTGTGGGATTTCTTTGCCTGGAGTTCTAAAAATTACTGCTTTGGTCTTATTGCTACTAACCTGTAGAGAATTCTTGTTTAACCAAATAGAAAGCCTATCAAGAAGTTCATTTGCCATTCTCAGTAATTCTGTGTAGTTATGAGACGATAAGAAATTACTTGTGTCATCGGCATACATTACAAATTTTGCTTGTTGGCAAATAGATATTAGATCATTGACATAAATATTGAAAAGTAGCGGCCCGGGAATACTTCCTTGTGGTACAGCTGAAATTATTTGTTTGGGTTGCGATTTGAATTCATTTATTGAGACAAATTGATGTCTGTTATTGGGATAGGAGGATAATAATGCGAGTGGTGTGCCCTTTACCCCATACCATTCTAGCTTACTGAGGAGAATATTGTGATTGATGTGGTCGAAAGCCTGCGTGTAATCAACAAATATGCCGATTGTTAAGAACCTTATTTCAAAATTTCCTAATATGTACACTTTCTGAACTTAGAGTGCCACTTCTTTGGATTTGTGCTTCTGAAAACCCTACTGAGCTTCAGTTATAAAGTGGTATATGCTACAAAATGATGACAGCTGATTTTGGATAATTTTCTCCAAGCCCGTCAATAAATTGGGAGAATCGATATTTAGCGATAGTTTATTACATTTTGTTCGTCACCTTTTTTTAAAAATGGGGGTTACTCTGGCAGTTCTCATTCTGTCAGGAAAAGTACCACAAGAAATACACAAGTTGTAAATATACACTAAAATGGGGGCGAGTTCCTAAATGACATATTTAATATGCCGTATCTGGAGGTCGTCTATGTCAGAGCTACGGGAAATTTTAAGGTTCAAATAAACGGAACACACCTCAGCAGAGTCAGTTGGTGCGAGGAAAACGGAATTTTTGTTTCTTGGTGTTGTGATATCATTAGTGGCGCGAGAATTCGGGTCAAAATTATTGGCTGCGAAGTATTGGTTAGATACATCAGCAAGTTCCTGGTCTTTCACTAGGCGACCGTTTAATGAAATTTCTTGTGGTGACTCTCCCTTCTGCTTCCGTCCCGTAAGAGCGTTTATCTTGTTCCACAGTTTATCAGTTTCACAGTTTATCAGTTTGTCCTGTGCAAAATCCAAACTCCCGAATATAATACGCGTCCCTTGCCGTTCTTAATTCTTTTGTTAACTTATTTCTAAAGGTCTTAAACAATTTAAGATGTAAAGGTTTCCGAGTTTATAAAAACTTCGCATACAACCTATCTCGTTTTCTAATTTTCCTTAAAAGCTCTTTGGTTACCCAAGGCTTTCGAATCTTTGTACTGATTTTTCGCTCTTTCGTGACCAAGTGTTTCCTGTATTACTAGTTACTAATTTAGTTACTAAGTTACTAATTAAGATATCGTAAGCCTTTTCTGCCGTGTTTTCTAGAAAAAGTTTATCCCAGCAGGTCCCTCGTATCTCGATCTGAAATGCTTCCAGAGAGTATTTTGTGATGCTTTGCAAGGTTATACATGTTTTCTTCATTTTTTGTGCTTTCAGGAGCTTTAACAGACATACATATTGGCATATGGTTACCTATGCAGCAGCTTAGAACGGCACTTGAGACATTGATTGGGTCATAGATTGTGATGAAGAGGTCGAGCAGTGTTGCTGATGTAAGGTTAATCTTGTTTCTGACTTTATAACATTCGCGTACCCATGAGGTGTAAGTAGTCTTTTAAAGTCTATTGTTTTTCAAGTAGCACCTTTCACGTCAATGTTAACGTCACCGCCATTCTCAAGAAAAGTGAAAAACGTGCCATGGTCTCCGTCAGGGGGACGATAACACGTGGCAAGAAGCAAACACTTGCTTTCAGCAGAACGCATATCGTAGTCATTGGTAATACAACAAATCAATTTTCATAGAGTCAGACACCTTTCGAGACACCTCCGGCACGTTTTGATGTCCTGTTCAAGTAAAATGTGTTTTTGTTAGGCAATTTAAATACCTCAGAATCTTCATTATACCATGTTTCACTAAACATAACAACGTCACAGATTCTGTTTATATCAGCACAGTATGCTTCTAATTCCTGAATTTTATTATTCAGCGACTGGGCATTCATATGTACACAGCTCAGTAATTTTTCACCGAGGCCTCGAGGAGTGAACCATTCTTCATTTGGTATATGTTGGAAACTGTCCATGAGGAAAAGGAGCTTAAGAAAGCAACCAAACGAACAGCACGTCGACAAATGTAGAGCCTTCAAGTCATCTTCACATTTAATGACTGCAGCGGTTTCACCTAGTGCCCTACGCACGAGAATCTTGCCGCGTGTGTGCCATACGAACTGGTAGCCTGATCCCTTCGCCCATTCTTTGGCGAATGTAAGCAGTTTCCTGACCGAGATGTCATATTTTCACACATGTATCGCTTCTCGTTGGGGCCATTTAGAGCCTTTCGTTTAGCCATGAAAGCATTCTTAAGTTCATGGTGAGCACAGCGCACGATAATCCCTGGTGTATTTCCAGGCTTTCATGGCAGTCTGTGGAGTGCTACTGCGTCTTTTCTAGTTAACACTTTTAGCTCTAACTCTCTCGCCAAGTCATTCACCTTCTCAAGAAGATCTTCCCCCTTCGTTTCAGCAATACCGTCGATTTAGACGTTGAGGCTTCTACTACGTCACTCAATAGCCTCGATATCAGCCTGCAGCTGTTCTAGCTCTTTTGTAGCGCCGGATTTCTCAATATTTTCCACTTTGCGCCTAAGACCTCTGAGTTCTTTTTCTTGGCGGTCCTGGCGCTGCTGTATGACATCAAAGTGATCTGAGAGTAACTGGATGGATTCTTCAATGCCGTTTACATTAGTCGGCAGTTCCAGCTGCATGTTTAACTTGCGGTCAATATCTACAAGCCTAGTGACCACTTCATTATCGGATGTTCTTGTAACTGTGCTCATGCCGTTTCCTGCCCTACACTTTTCACACTTCCAGTGCTTCTTTGCAAACTTTTTTGCCTTGAACTGTTGCTCAGTGACGTCAGAGCATGTTCCTAGGTGAAATAAAAATTCACACTCTGCACAGGTCACTACAAGGTCATCATCATCACTCAGCACACATCGACGTAAGTTACACCGCCCCATGATAACAAGAAAACAAAAGACGATAGGATTATTGTCTCGACTTAGGACACTTTCAACCATGCATGTCGCGTTTACATCGTCAGTAACCAATCACACTGGCAGCAAACAGCAAACGGCGAAGCGTATATAAACAGTGGGAATAACAGCGAAGAATAGTCACCAACCTGTGACAGTAGAGAAAACAAGGATTCAGCGGGCTGCATGCGATGCGCTCCGCCGCCAGGGGCGTAGCCAGGGGGGGGGCTTATGGGGCTTGAGCCCCCCCCGAAATTTTTTCGTGCTGTCATGCGCCGCCGACAAAAACAACTCTCGGCGCCGGAAATCATGCTCGATTTTGTCTAGAACGTCCTGAATTCACGCTCGAAAAGACATTTTAGCGCAAACATTGCGAAATCGGGCCGGATTTCGCGGAAACGCCGATGCATGGGGAGTCACATATCGTAACGCAAGGAGCCCCACCGAGCACAATATTTCAAGGGCGTTTTGATGGCGAGCGGGCTCGTGTCAACATCTCGTGGAGGCCGCGGAATCTACGGAGCGCTTGGATTTCAATTCTGAAACTTTGTGGGTATAAAGTTCCATTAACATTTTGATGCGAAAGATGCATTGACATTTCCAAAGTCGTGCTTTAGATGTTCGATTCCGGAACTTTGTGGGTTTAATGCTGTTGTAAACATTTGACGCCAAAGGTGCATCGACCTTTCTAAAGTCGTACATCGGGATACAAGTTGACAAAGCACGCAGCGAGGTCCGATGAGACAAAGCGTTGTGGTGGTTCATTTGTGCCATCAGGTCACAGAAAAGAATATGAATTTTTTTTTCACCTGCGCCAAAGCATCCATGTCAAGACATTAAAGCCACCATTGTAACTAAGTTCTTATTGATTTTTCTACCTAAACTGTTATTCGCGAGGATACATTAGGCCTCTTTCTCATTTTTTTTTTTTTTTTGTTCTCGCAACCCGCGGGCTGCCGATCCAGCTAAAGCGCATGCGTTTTTCTCGTGCTGCATCGACAACCGCGCGGCGCACTTGGATGCGCGTTCGTTTTTCTCTTGACATAAAAATTGTAACTGCGCAAACACATGCAACCACAAAGTAGCAAAGACGAGACTCAAGCGCTTGTGTCACAGCGCTTGTGTCTCGTCTTTGCTACTTAGTGGTTGCAAGTGTTTGCGCTGTTACAATTTTTATGCCAAGTATGCACCAACTCGCCCAGAAAGAAGTTTTAATGAAGTACGTTTTTCTCTGGCCGACTGCAATTTCACCTGGCAGAGTTTTGGACGCTTTCTGGCTAGCAGACGAGAAAAAGAAACAATGCATAGTCGCTCGCCGCCAGCACTGCGGGGAGTCGACGGATTGCAACGCGTTCGCTTGTGTGCGCAAGGGAGAAAAGCGGGGAGGAAGCGCGCCGCCTTCTGCCGCACGCGATATATTTTGGGAGTGGAGGGAGGGGGGGGGGTGCTGTGATCTGTGAATCTGTGGTTGCGCAACCTGTTTATTTGCCTTGTTTGACGCATTATATTTAGTGACTTTTTCTTAGGTACGTAGATTTATTGGAGACTTATACGCATATTTAAACATCTTGTTGCGAGGTTTTCTGTATATGCGCAGTGAACTTTGTTTCCATTGCCAATTTTTGCCCTGTATCACGCTGTGTCTTCACATTTGTATATTCCATTGTATATTCGAATTTCTAATGTATGAAGGCGAGTCAAATGAAAGTGAGACAAGCCGCCCCGCGCAATAATGGTTCGGTTCATTATTTTCGAGGCATGCGCGTAGCACATACGCATCTCATTTACAAGTGACATGCAGAGGTGAGGTTAAATGTTCTTTAATGTTCTCATACACTGGGTTGAACAGGGTTACGTGACATAATGGACACTCCAAAAGTTGAACAGCTTGGTGTCGTGAGGTTTTTGACAAATGAAGATGTTTCCCAAAAAGAAATTATTCGCCATATGGCTGCCGTATGCGTTGAACATTGCGTTTCATTGGCCACTGTGAAGCATTGTAGCAAACTGTTCAAAGAAGGACATGAAAGTTACAAAGACTATCCATGGCCGGGCCAAAGCCACCGTGCAATCATCCCCAACACAATTGAAAAGGCCGTGGTTGCTCAGTGGCTATGGTGCTGGGCTGCTGAGCACGGAGGTCGCGGGATCGTATCCCGGTCACGGCGGCTGCATTTCGGTGGAGGCGAAATGCGAAAACACCCGCGTACTTAGAGTTAAGTGCACGTCAAAGAACCCCAGATGAGGGTGACGACATTTTGTCTGCAATTGTGACTGGGGATGACTCATGGTGCCGCTACTACTAGCCTGAAACACTACGGCAAAGCTTACAGTGGAAGCATTTGAATTCACCCCTCCCAAGGAAAACAAAGGCCGACATTTCTGCCGGAAAGGTGTTGACTTCTTTTTAGATCGTTAGGGGCCATTATTGATCGAATTTTCTAAACCTGGAGAGACTCTAAATCATTTCAGATATTGTGAAAGGTCGGATCGGTTGCGTGTCGCAATCAAGAACAAACGACGTGGAAAATTGAGCATTGGAAACATCTTGCTTCACAACATTGCCCGTTCCTACGTCGCTGATGTGGTTAATACGAAACTGGCAAAGTTCAAGTGAGAAACGTTGCAACATTCCTCATGCAGCCCAGACCTGTTGCCTTGCGTCTTCCACATTTGGTAAAATTTGAAAAAACTGCTCAAGGGAACCAGATTCGTGTCGGAAGATGAGGTGTAGTCATTTACAGATTTTTGAGGCAGCAATCCAAGGAGTTTTATGAGACGGGAATTACGCGACTCGTTAGTAGGGCAAGTGTCTAAATACTCATGGTGACTACTTTTAAATAAAGTACCCCGTTTATCATATATTCGCATTGGCTCACTTTCATTTGACTCGCCCTCGAATATTTTGCAGAACTCCTGCTTTTTTACATGTGCTCGCAATACACGAGCGGTGACAGCTGCTCCTGCGCAATACATTTTAACAAAGGACAGCGTCATTGAGATTTTGCCCTGGTCGTTGCATATGTACGAAAATGTAAACAAGGTTGTTGAATGACAGATATATATATATATATATATATATATATATATATATATATATATATATATATATATATATATATATATATATATAGATCCCTCGACTAATTCTATAAGGAGGAGGCCGAGCTGCAAAGTGAGCCCCCCACGAACGAAATTTCTGGCTACGCCACTGTCCGCCGCTGCTGCCAAAGTGAAGGGCACCGCCCCAGCTGTGGCCGTGGCCTGCAGATGATAACAGCAGCGCTTGCGTAGCATCTTTGCGGCGATGTGGTCAGCAGCGATGCGGCGCGGATTCAAAAGTTCAGACCGCCAGGTCGAGGAAAAGCACATGGCAACGAAGTTTGCGGCACCTTGGAAGCTTGTGGTTCACAACCTCCAATTCCTCGCATTAATCTCCGCATTAAGCGTTGGATGCTCTTACCTATTGAGCTACGGCGGCAGCAATTTCCTGTACAGTTTTCTGGGTATTTAGGTATGTTTACTAAAGTTAACCCCCATCTCCATCATATAATTAAAGGTTGCATCCATCTAGAGTCAATACTTGAAGTGTTAGCCAGTGCCACCACTGACATCCTTGGTGGGCTGCGAGGGACGTGAACGGGTACGAAGGCGCATGAACGGGCACACCCCTAGTTCCACATACTGAATGGTTAAATCAAAGAAAATAAAGGAAATCATAGAATTCGTGAAATACAGTTCACAGTTCTATGACCACATTGGTGTGCTTTAGAGATATTCGTGAGCCGAGTGTATACTGCAATCAAGTTCTATGTAGGAATTTTACAGGGTGCCCCACAACACTTGAGCCAAGAATTTTAAAAATGAAAGGAGCGTCGGAAGCGAATCGAACCTGACACATACTACTCGCAATAACCTATAGTAACTCAGGCCATTTTTTTTGTTTTCCCTATAACTTACTAATTCACTTTAATTACCCAACGTTTTAATTGTTGCATGAGGACCCCAAGTATGATTCGCAGATTTGTAGAGCACCTTCAGAAACCACCAATCGAGTTGTTTCTTTTACGATACGACTCACGTAGTCCTTTTTTCTGGGTTGCAAAGAAATCCCGCGAAATATCAGAAAAGCCACGGGACTGAGCGGTTGCGCAGTGGTATTGTGCTGCTCTCAAGCGAGTACTCGGTGAACAAGGTCGGCTGCATCATGACTGGTGACGAGGAACCGGCAGGGCGTTCTTTAGCTCCTCGACAGCTCTCGGCCAGCAGCATGCATTTTGGCCGTCATCCGACGGGAACCGACCTTGTTCATCGAACGCACGCTTGAGAGCAGCACGATACCGCTGCGCAAGCTCTTCATCACGTGTTTTTTTTTTCCATATTTCGCGCGCTTTCTTCGCAACGCGGAAAAGCTCTACGTGAGTCGTATCATTGAGCAAACAACTCGATCGGTGATTTCTGAAGTGCTCTACAAATCTGCGTATCGTACTTGGGGTCCTCAGCCAATAATTAAAAAGTTCGGTAACTAAATTTAAGTAATTAGTGAGTTATGGGGAAAACAAAAAAATGTCTGTTACTGTAGGCTACTACGAATAGTATGCTTTCGGTTCAATTCGCTTCCGACGTGCCTTTAATTTTTAAATTCTTGGCTCAACTTATGTGGCACACCCTGTAGTAGGATATGCCCATGCGGTAAGCTTGGTGATGAACGGGCCCACACCCATTAGCAAATACTTAGTGGCTTAATCAAAGAAAATAATGTAAATAAGAATCCTTTATATATCATTCACCATTCTATTCTATGCACAATGTATGTATTCTATGTAGATGTTCTATGTAATATTTGTGTACGTTTTATTTACGATGGTATTTTTTCTCCGTAAAACAGAGGTGCACATAGTTGGTGAGCATACAAGGGCTATATTAGCCGGTACACTGGCACTTTCATTGGGTGCACGTATAATCTTTGTATGTATGTCCCCAAATATATCCGCCGATATAGCGACCGACTCAACAGCACCAAGGAGCCAGACAGCCACACAAAACCCGGGAAAGTCCGCAAAGAAACTTTAATGCTTTAACAACTCCGAGTCCCTGTAAAGCAGAGTGACGCACCTTATGCTTCCAACCTTTTTGAGTACGATGCAGGAACTTTTTCGTCCGCGTCTACTCCTGCCAATGCAGACGTTGCAAGTAGTGATGCAGGTATCTAGAATTTTCTTTTTTGTCAGAGCTAGAACTTCTGCTAACACATAGCGTTTACTCGCCAGATAGAGTCTGCTTTGAAGCTAGACGAAAAATAACATGCATGCCTTGCCTGCGATTCTTCTTATATAGGACTTTGCCGAAACGGCCAAGGTCTGGTAGATCTTCATGCAAATCTTATACCGCTGTGTTTTTAGTGCAGCTCAGGTCAAGCCCCGAGTCTGCATTCGCTTGGCACAGCCTTCATCATTCGTCTCATGTTCTCACAAGGAACCTTTAGATATGCTTTTTTGAATGTCTGCTGTGCAAGGGGCGACGATGGATGTCATGTTAGTGGCTAAGGATACAGCAGTTTCAGTTCTACAGGGGTTCTTTGACCGGTTACTCTACGGCTTGGAGTCAATAATAGCAGCTTATTACTCAGATCTGCTCGTAGTTTCTCCTAACCTCTATCATTCAGTATGCTTTTTCTTGGCAAACTGAGCAATTAATCACGCAGAGTTTTCCGAGCATACTTCGTTGGCGACCTCGCGAAAGCTTGAATGCGTTTCCGGACAGTTTTCAAAGAATCTATCTTTACGAAAGAAAAAAAAAATAAGAGGAACGTGCAAATGTAGCGGTATATTTCGCTCCAGTATTGCTCCTGTAGCCGACTGAAACTATTCATGTACGTTTAAAGCACCAGCGGTATTATATTCACTATTTCTTTCACGCAGTCCTGGTTTACAAAATGTCTGGTGTCCGTACAAATTCGAGCAAAATCAATCCTAAACAAAGTCACCCTGTTGCCATGTAGCCTGCATACACTGGCTAACCTCCCTGTCTTCCCCTTCTCTCACTACCATATGCGGGAAATTGCTTTCATATATGCATCATCATCTTTATAATAATCAACATCAGGCTATGTTTATGTCCACTGTAGCACGAAGACCTCTTTTAAAGATTTCGAACTATCCTTTCTTGCGCTGGCTGATTCCAACTTGCGCTCCCAAATTTTCTTCTTTCATCATCCCATCTAATTTTTGTCATCCTAGACGGCGCCTCCCTTCTCTTAACTATTCTGTAACTATAATGGCCCACTGGTCATCCGCCCTACGCATTATATGGCCTGCACAGCGCAATATTTTTCTCTTAATGTCAACTAGAATACTGACTATCCCCGTTTGCTCCCTGATCCACAACGCTCTCTTACCGTCTCTTACGTCAAACATTTTTCTTTCCATCGCTCTTTGTGCGGTCCTTAACTTGCTCTTGAGCTTCTTTGTTAATCTCGAAATTTCAGCCTCCTATGTTAGCACCGGCAGAATGCAATGACTGCACATTTTTTTTTTTTTTTTTTTTTCAACGACAGTGATACGCTTCCACTGAGGATTTAGTAATGCCTCCCGCAGATACTCCAACCCATTTTTATTCTTCTGTAAGTTTCCTTCTCATGACTAGGGTTCAAAGTGAATTATTGACCTAGATAAATGTACTCTTGCACAGACTCCAGAGGCTGACTGGCGATGATATATTCTTGTTCTCTTGCCACGCTATTGAACATGACCTTTTCCTTCTGCATGTTAATCCTCACACCCTACTCGTACACTTTCTCGGTTATGGTCCTCTATCACTTGTCGCAATTATTCCTTTGTGTTCCTGAAACGACAATGCCATCGACAAATCGAAGGATGTTGAAATATTCGCCGTTGATGATCACCGTAGGCCTTCCCAGTATAATAGCTTCAATACGTCTTGTAAGCATGAAGTGAATAGCATTGTAAAGATTGTGTCTCCTCGCCTGACCCCGTTATTGATAGGTAGCTTTCTACTTTTCTTGTGGAGAAATAAGACAGCTGTGGATCCTTTGTAGATATGTCCCAAGATATTCATGTGCCTTCTTTACTCCTTTATTACGCAATGCCTCCATGACTGCTGCTACCGCTAAGGAATAAAATGCCTTTGAATAATCTATGAAAGTCGTGGAGAAATGTTGATTGTACTCCATAGATTTCCTACTTACCGGATTGATGACATGGACGGGATTCATTCTAAAAGATTCCTTCCTGAAGCCAGCCTGTTCTCTTGGCTGATTGAAGCGCTGCCCTGATTTTATTGTAAATGACATTGTCGCATATTCTGTAGGACATTGAAAGCAAGCTAGGGGGCCTATAATTCTTCACTTATTTAAGGTCTCCTTTCTTATGGATTAGTATAATGTTGTCATTCTCTAGCTTTCTGATGCACATGAAGTCTTGAGGCTTTGCGAATAAAGGGTCGCTAGTTTTTGAAGCATATTATATCCCGATATTTGCTTGCATCAATTATTATTCCATCTTCTCTTGTCAATTTTCTCCGGGACATGTCTTGCAAGGCTCTTCTAACTTTATCGCTAATTGCAGAAGGGGCCTGATTAGCCTGGCCTTACTTACTTACATTCCTTACAAGGAAGGTTTCGTGTCTGCTCTGGGTACTGTAATGGTCAGTATAGAAATCTTTTGCTGCTTTTGCATATCATCGAAATTGGTGATGACATTATCCTACTTATCTTTCACCGCATACATCTTGCCCTGTCCTCTGCGAAGTTTTTTTCTCGCTGATGTCATGCTGCAGCCACTTTTTTACTGTTTCCTCAATGTTTAAGATTCCTCAATGTTTAATTTCAAATATCAGTTATATGCATATATGCACATTCTTTGTTTATTTGTCTTAACTCAGTAGATTATACGTCGTTCGATGAATAAGTGAGCTCAACGTATCGCCTTATGCGCCACCACTGCATTGGTAACCAGTGACATGGAGACACAGCAGCCTGAACAATTCCGCTGAATCGAGTGGAATATTTCCCAGTAGCAAGGTTCTGTCGTTTTACCACTCGGTGGGTTTCCCAATTTTCAAGTATTTCTTATGAAAGCGGTGCTTGTGGCCGCGCAATTATAGCTGGAGGCATGTTTCACAAAGGTTACCAAAGACACTTCTACGGGCGCGAAAGCAGGCGTCGCAAGATCTCATCCGCAGCTTCCCTAACTCAGACAGCTTTTTTTTTTATGCCCCCTATCTACTGGCTGTAGTATCCAACGATGACGGTTGTAGGGCCATTACGACAAATGCACTACATGCACCCCGGGGACAAAGTCTTTTGCAGCACTAATGCCAGTTTTACCCAGTAGGCGCAGCTATCACTAGCATTATTTCTTATACTGACACCTCGAAAATATTATTGGTAAGACTTGTAGAATCATGCCCGGCTCCTGCCTAATCTAAAGGAAATTATTTGTTTAAGTAATATTGAGCAGTGCTCTTTAGGCTACACACTGTGCAGCATAGATATCCAATTTCGCCATCAATTCTACAAATCGAAGTGAAAGATGCGGTATAAAAAAGGTCATTTTTCTCCACGCACTCCCAGTGTGAAGTTCGACTCTGTGAAACATATTGTAAATAATTGTTGCTCATAATAAAGATTTCTCAATGTTTGACCTGAACATCTTCATCGACATTTCCGGCAGAATCCATCTCACGATGGCTTAAATGTTAATTCCATTAGAACTCAAACAATGTAACGTCACGCCGTATATCGATGAAGGCACCTTTATTTAGAATCTAGAGTGGTCATTCTGAGACATCTGTTGCTTCGGCTATATTCGACTCACACTGTCTTCGATATCGGCTCACTTTGCTTTGACTCTCCCTTGCCAAGGTCGACCATGTCCATGGTGGCATGATGACGACAATATGCTGACGACGCAGGGATGACAATGAAGCGACAAAGAAAACATGACGTTCATGGAACGACGATGACGATATGACAACCATGGCCTGACGACAATGAGATGACGATTCTGGAAAGACAATGGTGGGAGGACGGTGGCATGAAGACAATGAGGTCCGGACAAGTGTATGGCGAGGATGGCGTGAAGGTAACTTTATCACGAAGACTGGGTTACGACGATGGCATGACAATGACACTACGACTACAACGGGAACTGGAAGACGAAGCTACAATTACGACAATGGAACGGACACGACTGCATGACGATGATGGTGTGCCAACGAATACAGGACGGCGGCTGCTTGACGACGACGCATTGCTAACAATGTCATTGTAATGGCGGCATAATCCGCGTTGAACAATGACAGCATTATTACGATAGGATGACGAGCAAGGAAACACGTCGATGGAACAACAACTTCAAGGCGGTATGATGACGACGGCATTTATTTATTTTTCTTTGCAAGTATACTGCGGTCTTAAGTACGACCACTCAGGTGGGATCGAAATACAGTGATGGCGAAAACAACCACAGACAACATAAGTGTTTCACTGTCCAAGTATTAAAAACAAGAAGTCAAAAACAAGAGATAACGGCAATGTTTTGACGGCGACGGTATGACGACGACGAAGTGACGAGAACCACATGACAAAGTTAGAATGGCGACGACGGAATGACTACCACGGCATCACGATTACGGTATGACATTACGAATGCATGACACCTATGGCATGACAACGGTATGATGACAATGACCTCACGACGATCGGTATGACGACAACGGTTGGATTGACGAGGGTATGACGGGATTTCTGCGCAAAAGCAAAGGAGAGAACTTACCTAGCAGAAAAATAAAGCTGCATTCTGACCTGAACGTTTTTTTCTGAGTAGCAATTATTTGGAACCAAGAAAAAGCAAATTTTATATTCATCAACCAGCGTACAAAGGTTTCGGCCATGAGTTCAACATTTGATTTCTTGTCGATGCGATTTACTTAAAAACACACCGTCTCATGCATTAGCCAGGGAAATGAATGGAAATTTGTGCCGAAAGGCGCCGAATGAGCAACTGTTTTAGACAACATAAAAAAAAAAGTGTCTCAAGTTGAGTCCACAACGTTGGTTCGCACAATGTCTTCACTGCATTCAGAGATGCTCTGCAGTGCAGATTGACTACGGAGCAAATCTGTGGTTAAAAAAAATTATGGGGTTTTTACGTGCCAAAACCACTTTCTGATTATGAGGCACGCCGTAGTGGAGGACTCCGGGAATTTCGACCACCTGGGGTTCTTTAACGTGCACCTAAATCTAAGTACACGGGTGTTTTCGCATTTCGCCCCCATCGAAATGCGGCCGCCGTGGCCGGGATTCGATCCCGCGACCTCGTGCTCAGCAGCCTAACACCATAGCCACTGAACAACCACGGCGGGTAAATCTGTGGTTGAAGTGGTGTGCTGACGCGGATTTGTTCTTTTCGTTAAAAATAATACTAAATACGCATTAAATTAAGGCCCCGGTCACACTTTCTCTAGTAAACATAGTTCCACCGATCATATATATATATATATATATATATATATATATATATATATATATATATATATATATATATATATATATATATATATATATATATATATATATATATATATCACCCAATGTCACGTTTAGTGGAAGGCAAGTGACTCTCGCATTTGACTTTGTACAACTGGCAGAGGCCAAAGGGTTTAAAAAACAGAACTTTCTCTATATGATGGACTGAAAACAGGGTCACTATATTTTTGAATCAAATGAGCCATATTATTTATATTATGTTCAACATCTTACAATTTCTCTTAGATGGTATATTCGTAGAAAATAAGTTGTCAAACGCAGCACAACTTCTTTTTTCTAATTTAACTTCAGTGTTGCCACGTTTATATTGAAGTTGGTCGCTCAAGTGAGACGCTAAATTTTCACAAACTTTTCCTGCGACATCGCTAAAATTGTCGCTAAAGCTTTTATGTAAGATTCAGGTAATGTAGGCAGTTTGGAACACTGTAAGATATGCTAGCATGGCGTAAGTCGTTTCCCGAAACGTCTGACGTTTGTCTAGGCTCCGTGCGATTGAGGAATAAACAGTGCAGTTACAAGCACTGTGTAGTGGGCTTTTACTTTGCTGTTATACTTACATAACAATGGACGCTGAAAGTGGAAATTCGATGTTCGGGAAGGTTCCAAATACAGCACAATTCGAAATAACACAAGCAATCTTATTTTCCTAGAACGCATGGGCACTTGGTCCACATTATCTCTGAAAATTTTCAAGTTCTCGGTGGTCCTCAAAGGACAGCAAAACTCTGCAAGGTACACAAGGTTGCATTTTAAGACAATGATGGCGATTACATGACTGTTATGCAGGTCAAATACTACGCTTCCCCTTCTTGGTTTACCTGAAGGCCCCTTGAGGTACTGAATCGTCCAAAACCCTTGCGCTAAGGAAACTATGTGCTCCCGCTCACGTAAACGATCCCAGCCGCTCCTATGTCTACCTCTTTTTATAGTCGATCGATATTATTATTCATCTACTACGTTCTAAGCCTCATAACAAGATTTGTAAATGTCCACTAATCGAACATATTACTTAAAGTGCCGAACCAGGAGAGTTACAATAGCGATTCAAAACAGTTTATTAAAGAAAAATAATTTTTGAGCACATTGTGAATCGTCTGAAGGTAATCATGATCTCTGAACCTATGCGTCATACAGCCAATATAGGCTATCACATGTTGTTTTGAATAATAAAGTGCGTTCTCTGAAGCAATTTTCCTATCTTTGAAGTCTCAGAAATGCCGACTGTTTTTTTTTAACGTCACTAAAAAAAAGTCAGCTGTCGCTGAATCGGAAAAGAATTGTCGATAAACAGGAAAGAAAATCGCTAAATCTAGCGACGAAATTACTAAAATCGCAACAGTGTATATTTTTTCTTGTTCTGCATACCGGAACATCTTTTTCTTTACATTAAGCTCAAAGGCACCAGAAACAGCTGGTAAACAAGTTGAAAACATGTAGATACTCCTAATAAATAGTACAGTGAGCCGCAATCTATTTTTCAATCAGACGAACAAGTAAAAAGAAATCGAGGAAACATAACTACGCGTTACGATTATGAAAAGTCAACGGTTCGTTGTCAATATTTCAAGGAAAAAGTTATCAAATAAAATACTTTGTTAACTGTAACAGAGCTAATTTTTTATTCTGATAACTACCTCTAAATGTGAGTGAGACAATCTTGCTTCATTTTTTTCAGCTTCAGAAATTACTAACGCGTTTTACTTACTAACGTATATGCAGTCCTACTAGACATGCCTACGCCGTATTCACCCCTCTCTATGACCATAAATTAAAATTAAGTAGAGTGCCATATAACCTTCCATAGTTCGTTAGACAAACCCACAACACTAGCAGCTTTTCAGGTCCATCTATTGTGTATATTCGGGTAATTCCTGCATTCTGCAAAAGTTCTCTTCATCTATTACCATTTGCATTCTTGTATATGAAGAACGCCTATCGCATTGATCAACATTCAGGTATGTTTCTTAAAGAGCTCTTGAGAAATAGTGCGCATTCATGAAGATGTCTCAGGATAGTGTTGAAGAAAATAGTCTGTAGTGTGATATTATCTCATTGGTATAACTTCCTCGTTTGATCGATTGCTTTTTGTTTAGTGTTCCAGTGAGAACATGGTCATACGTTTCAATTTATGCACAATACTTGCTTTATTATTCCAACGAGTTGAATTGTAGTTTTAGTATATATGCTGTAGATATATGTGAAAGCGTTTGATTACGAATGCATTGTATCAAGAAGTAAAATAGCTTGAAAATGAAGTGCATTTTGGCTTGGGCACTCGCATGGTCGGCGCGAGCAGAGGAAGCTGGGAGGCAATAGTAAAACAGGTGTTCTGGCACACGGCCTGCTCCCGGTTTCTTTACAAGAGTTCAGTGGCAATGGCGTTCTTTTTTTCTTTACGAAAAGTTACAAAGTAATTCTTTAACTACAGAGGGTTTTCATGATTTGCCAACGCCAATGCCGAACTTTGCTGCCTATATGACGTATTCAACCTCTTTGCAAGCATACACAAAAAGTGCCAGCTGACAAGATTCCCGAAAACTCCGCAGGGATCTTCAAATACAATCTTTCCGTGAGGCTGTAGTTTTCACAGTGATCGCTCAAGCCTGACAGACTTAGTATCAATACCGTCAGAAACACCGCGAAGACTGTCCGACATCTGCACATTGTAACATCAGTGCGCAGATTGCTCTTTAGCAAAATCGAAAGTGCCACACGTTTGGGTTTACCACAAAGTATTCGTATACAAGAAATTGTGCCAAGGTGAATGAGGCCGGTCTACATTACGAGGTGGGCAAGCACCGTCGCGCATGATGCGTCCTCCTGAGGCAGCGACTAAGCCAAACGTGTCTCACTGGAATGACACCGTCGCGCGCGTTCAGGAAACCTTCCTGCGCATCTTCACCTGTCAAAGCTGCAGTCAAGTAGTATACGCCCCCATTCCTCGCAAGGGTGCCTCAGGCAAGCCTGAGAGCCGCCCGTCCTGGCTGGACATCGGAAGCCGTGACCGCTGAAAGTAGGGAGCTACGTACGCCTTTGCGCAAATATGTGCCCAGCCCTCTAGGAGCCGGCGTGTGCCGTTGCCGAGCCAGTTCAGCCCACGAAAGCGCAGTTCGGGGCACCCGCATCTGAGCGCTGCAGCCGTACCTTGTTGGAGCGTAATCGGGCCACACGAGTTTACGCAGCTCAACCTACTCCGTGCTCTGAGCGATATTCATCTGCTTTGCTTCGTTTTTGCCAACCGGGCCGCCAAGGTGAGTAGGTGAAGCCGACGGGCCTCGGTTCTGACGAGGTTGTTTCTCAATCTTGCCGGTAGTGACACGAAGCGGCACGGACGTGTGCGTATGCGCACGCCAGCTGACGCGCGCGCGCGTTAATTTCCCCACCTGGATTCGATTGCCGTTTTGAGTGGGCGTCTACGGGTCGCACCCACTCGACATTTGCGGGACGCCCGTGAGTTCCGGCGTATCGACACTTCGTGCTCGCTAGTGTATGCGTATTGGAGCGCACGTTTCTACAGCAGCCGCTTCTATCCTATAGATGCTTATAAGACAGGCAGAGAAGAACTTTGTTGCATCTTGTTCTCTTGATAACGACCCTGCGTATATTTTATCCAAGTACCATGATTGAAATAAAGGTAATTACATTTTGCGAGTAAGCATGCACATTCATAAACCGCTTTTGAAATCAACAGCGGACTCAAGTAGGCAGCAGCACTTTCGCCATAAATAAAACGATTTCTAGATGCATAAAACCTTTCTACACGAAGATATAAAGCGTGCAGGAATATTCGCAACAGAATCGGAGTTTATTTCAACTGCTTCATATCCTGCATCATCATCATCATCATAATCATCATCACACCATCGTCATCATCATAACCATCGTCATCATTATCATCACCAGCCTATTTTGTATTTTGTCCTTCGCAGGACGAAGGGCTCTTCCTGCGATCCCCAATTTTCCCTGTCCTGTGCCAATCGACTCCAACTTGCGCCAGCTAATTTTCTAATTTCATCACCTTATCGTGTAAACTACCTAACAACGGTAACAAAAAATATTTGGAAGAACCGTGCAAGTTGCAGTGTTAAGAGCTTCTTGCCAATGTAAGATGTCACAAATGTCATTATTCGAAAACTTAATGAGTGTTTTTTGTTAATTAGTCGATTATGCATTTCAATTTCTTGTGCAAGTAATGTCTGCCTCTTCCAGTAGAGCAGCTCATGAACTATAATTGTGCTATTTGCCACAGGCAACTATCAAAAATTTTTGAAATCCTTCGCTCAAACACCCTTTATAAGCTACTGCATCAGCTCATGGGCTTCCACATACCCTTCTATATAGTTATATTGCTGCACGTACAAAATAGCGCTGCTCCTATCATTACATCAGCCCTTTATAACGCTTATGGTACCCTCACCTTCCCTGATTTAAACATTCTCTAAATAAAAGAAATTATCTGGTGCGGCCATGGCATGGTTACATACAACCTTCCTAAAAATCCTCACTTAAGTTATGTAATTAACACAAACAACCTCCCTAACTCCAACATTATTATAGTTTTATTACACAATAATATTTTACTTCAAAGACCGCCCAACAACTACTCAATTCGCGCAGCAAAACCAACAAATTGTTGTTTTTGCAGGTGTGAAAATTTGGAATAGCTAACCATCTCATGCAAATTATGCACTAAAGTAGCATCGTACCAGCATTCACTTAGATCCTACATTGCAAAATTGTGAACTGTATTCTTAGATTGATGCGATCGTTCTCTGTGTTCTGCGCCACTTCTTTCGTTGAATGGCAATGTTTTAGCACTGGATAGCTTGTGGAATCCTTTTTTTTTTTTACCTTGTAATCGTAATTTTTGCCTTTTTTATTAGCAATCTATTTTCTTACGTAAATAAGAACAGGTACCGCTGCTATTTCTAACTATAGGACTTCTTTTTATATAACTCCCACTATGCATATGTACCACTGGTAACGCAAAAAATAAAACTTAAGTATTAAAAAATGTATGGGGAAGCAGTCGTTGGTAGAATTGGTATATAGAGCAACGCACGCCTGATACGGGAAATGTGAGTTCGACTCCCTTAGGAGCCAAGTTACCCTTTCGGCCGCTGTCGATTATCTTGCTTAAAATTTTTGCATTTTAATTAAAAACATCAGTTCGTATTCCTTTTGCATTCGCGTGCATCAGTGCATGTTGGCTTCAGTGTTTGTAACAAAAAAGGGGAAAGAAGCATGCACATCAACAAATGTAGGAGTATATGTAAAGCGAAGGTTAAGAAAAGCGGTAAGTTAACTGTTTTACAGCTAACGGCAATGCATAGAAATTTGTTATTACAGGTGTATGCATACAAAAGTGCGACATGTATAGTGCGGCATGTGCGACATAGGGATTCTGTATCTCTTGTGCCACATTAGAACATACCCATTCTGGAGCCCTGGCCAAAAGGGACACACCACAGCCTAACGGCAAAATTAAAAGCGTAAAGTAAATCTAAAACAAAAACCTTGTAAAAGATAATTAACCATTCTATTCCATTCTACTTACACATCGGCATACTTTAGAGACATCTGTGAGCCTACATTATATCTTCGTGTTTTATGTAAGAAGCGTAATTACGGTGTACGCTTACTCTGAAGGATTGGCCAAGAACCAAGTGGCCCTTGATGAGTGGCTAAAGTGAAGAAAATTAAGTGAACAAAATAATCCGCTAAGTGTAATTCACTATTCCATAACAGGTCGGTGTCCTGTGAGTCGACATCTTATCTTTAGGTTTCGTGTAAGAAGGCATTTCTTTTTAAAGCATAAGCTGTTATGGGCCCATTCCAATATCTGTTTTGATTGCCGATGTTCTCCGGCACCGCCGCCGGCGTCCGCCCCAGCTATCGCCAGGAAGGAGAGAAAAAAAAAAAAAAGTCAGTTCCTGCCGTTATCGAACCCGGGCACTCGGCGCGAGAGTCCGCTATGCTACCGCTGCGCCACGCCAGCGCTTGCTAGCAGCGGCAGAAATATGTCCTGTACAGGCGTCCTAGCGCGCGAGGAGTCACGCGATGTGAGATAAGCACCGCGTATCGTGGATACGGACACACTTCGCATTGCAGTTTCATATTATTGTACCAGGTGACACGCCATGTAGCAATCTCATGGGTAACGTTACAACGTAAATAGAGTAGTTTGGAGGAAGGAAACGATTAAATAGGTGTATACAAAAATGTTAGAATGAAAAGAATGTGTAGCATACCTGACTGATTATTTGCCGCCGCCTTTTTTCAAAGGAGATGCCAATAAATCATAATCCGCAACGGTGACACGCAGCGGCGGCGTTAGCGGTAGCAGTAGTAGCAGCGCAGCGTATATATTGTACCATTTGTCAAGCGATGTGTGATGCTCACCGCGGAGCGTCTATACGTGCAAACATTGCATTGCAGTTGCGTTGCATACCACCAGGTGTCATAACATGTAGCAGTTGCATCGTACCATGCCACGTGTCAAAGGATGTGACACGTGTGCCGCGTAGTCTGGATGCCGTTGTTCGGTACAGGATATGGCGTCCCCTCGCAAGGTACGAACCGCAGCCGAAGAAGCGAATCCGAGAGCTACGTGTGACGGCAACCAGGCAACGTCGGGCTCAGCGGACCACTGTACAGAGAGCAGCACAAGCCACAGCTCGCCATCGACGCCGGGCGGACAGTTCAGTTCGTCCTCGTGAAAACGAGGCGAAAAGACTTCGCCGCGGAGACCCCCTATAGTCCGTGCTGCGTAACATGGAGCTCCTATGGAGCCGCTCCTCCAACTTACGCTGTGACTGCGCTGCGTGTCCCGCCCAGGTTTGTGACTTTGTTGTTACCCAGAGCATAGCTGGGAATACGTGGTCAGCATACAAGGTTTATATGAGCCACTTCGTGGGTACCTTCATATAACTTTGTATATACAGCCTGTATATATGCATATGTATGCGGCAAGACAGCGCCATCCTGATGGTATTGTGCCATCATTGCGGCTCAAAATGTTCGCCGTCCTTTGCTGAAATAAACTTTTTCTAAACAGCCACGGTCAGGAAAGTCAGGTGGGGTTCACAAAGAAAGCTTCAATTTAATATCAAGGTCCGCGGTTCCTCTAATTCGTCTAGTAGTTTTGTAGTCAGTAGTTTGAAGAACCTGCTCCAAACTTCCAAATTTTTTGTAAAATTTATTCCAAAGCAATGGTACATCAGTATTAC
The DNA here is from genome assembly GCF_023375885.2 of Dermacentor andersoni. Taxonomy (NCBI): domain Eukaryota; kingdom Metazoa; phylum Arthropoda; class Arachnida; order Ixodida; family Ixodidae; genus Dermacentor; species Dermacentor andersoni. Next base: position 116,623,313 of record NC_092815.1, on the reverse strand, counting down.
GTAAGTGCAGCAAACCTAAGCGGTGGTGAAATGCAGCAATTAACACAGCTAAAACATTAGAAAAACACATAAATTGTGGCTGATATAACTGCGATCTTTATATAATTGCGCAGCACGCGTACATCATGGTTGTAAAATATGCTGACAATAAATAATAAACAAAGAATAAAAGAAAAACGCAGAAAGAAAAATATACATATTGACACGTGTACTTGTTTATCTTTATCGGGCGACCATGTTTCACCGCCTAACAAATGTTATTGCACAGCGCGGGACGCGCCTGCATGTATAGGAACTTTCTGGAATGTTATCGATGGTTCTATCCGCTGTCTGTGACCGTACCTTGTGTAATCTGATTGCTTGTATGCGCGACGCGAGTAAGGTAGAACTTTGTGGAAGACACGTGGATCCCAGCGATTGCTCTGGAACATTCGACGACTGATCTATAAAAGCCGACGCGCTTGACCCGCTGATCATATATTCGACGATCGCCGACATTCTTTGAGTGTAGCCTGTTTTTGAGGGCGCAAGTGCGCCCAATAGAACGCTAGTTTTGACATTCCTAGTTTTGCTGTTCTCTTCACCGTCACTGCTACGGGGCAATATGCCCTAATGAATATCGATGCGGCGAAAGCGGTTCTTTACCTGCGACGGGGTCGGTGAGCTTATTACGAAATGTTTGTTTTCACTGCATCACGCGCTGTTATCATTGTGTTGATTCGATAGCCTTAATGCTTGACGAAAAAAGTGGCGCATCGCCAGTGTGCGCCTCTTCTTTCGTGATACGGACTTGCTATGCGATAACCAGGAAGACGTTCTTTAAGCATCCGTGCACGTGTCTTGCATCGGCGGGGTAATAAAATGAGATAGACGCGGAAGACTTAGCGACGCGGTTATAACGATAAGAGAGTGAGCCTATTTTACGGCGCCATCATTGATGTTTATGAAACACTGAGAAGAGAAAGGCTGAGTTGCGCTGTTTTGAGAGACTCCTAAGTAAGCAGGAGAATAGACCTGCGATCGAGGCTAGACGACGCTGACCATTCGAGGAGAAACGGTGCGTGAATTGGGCATGAATGTCTTGCTTATTTTTTTATTGTCGCTGATAATAGGCTACGAGGTTCGTCTAACCCAGTCCGTGGGATCAGTTAGAGTAGATTGTTTCTTCGTGTGTGTGGTCTATCGTGTCGAAGAAACCGTAAGAATTTATAAGTAGCAGTGTGGTTAACTGGTATATACTAAAATACCCTGGCACGTGCTTTGAATGAAAATGTTTGTTGAGAGAACGACATAGAAATATGTGTGTGAGAGAGAGAGATAGCAAAGAGAGGAAAGGCAGGGAGGTCAACCAGACGAGCGTCCCGTTTGCTACCTTACACTGGGGTGAGGGAAAGGGGGAATAGAAAAAAGAAAGAACGAAGGAAGTGATGACTGTGTGCAGTGAAGCGCCGTGACACCAAAGTGGAGTTCCATAGATATACATAGATGTACACTTAAAGAAAGTGTAGGAGTGCCATGTCTGGTAACATCATATTTTTAGGCTTAAGTTCGAAGTGTGCCAGTAGCCGTATAAATAGCACAATTATCTGCGAAGAGTTTAATTTTTGTATTGCAACCGCTTGTAAGGCCACTGATATAAACCAACAAAAACATTGGGGATAAGATGTGCGTTACGGAACTTCTAATGTTACGCATGGAAGAGCCGTGTTGGAGTTATTGAATGTGCTATGCTGAAGACCACCTTTCTAAGAAACGTTTAACCAACTTAATAAACTTCAGCAAATGTTTAAGCAACTTAGTTTCATGACAAGGTGACTACAAAATGCGGCGTTAAAGTTTTTCAAAAACGTAAAATAAGATACGACGTCTTCTGATCATTAATATATTGCAGGAACTGGTCTGAGTGCTCGACTTATGAGTCAATGAGAGATCCCTTTCCGGAAAGCCGTGCTGAGGTAGAGAACTAAAGAAATGAATCCTAGCTATTTTATCTGCTAGAAGTTGCATCTGTGATGTCTTTCTTTTTTTTCTATTTGAAGCTCTATTGTATAATAGAAACATGATTTCATGAAATATTTCTTTAAAAATATGGGTCTCCAGTGCAAGCACTATCTCAACTTTGTCATAACACACAGAACGATATTATTTTATGATAAAATAGGTGTCATGCTTGGCATTGCAAAAAATAAACGGTTCCTTTATTTTGTGAACAATTCTTGATTTTCGCAGCAGAATGAAAAGAGGCCTTACGTTAGCAAATTGTATTCCTGGATTAGCCATTTCTCCATCTTTAAACCCTTATGAAAATGGTTATGCCCTTTATGTTTACTATATGTTTCCCGCAGTTCACATGAGGAAATGTCCTTTATGTTTCCTCCATGTTGAAATTTGGCCACTGCTTTTATGTTTCCTTCATATGTCCTCCCTTTATGTATCCCTTATGTTACCGTACTTTATGTTTCCTCCATGTTGAAATTTGGCCACTGCTTTTAAGTTTCCTTCATGTGTCCTCCCTTTATGTATCCCTTATGTTACCGTACTTTATGTTTCCCCCATGTTGAAATTTGGCCACTGCTTTTATGTTTCCTTCGTGTGTCCTACCTTTATGTATCCTTTATGTGGCCGCAGTGATTAAATCCTGTATTTTACGTAGACATGCATAGATGAAGAGTTCCGCGTACACATTTTATATTTATAAACTTTTCCTGAGTTAAAAAGCTCTGCATTGGTTTTCATTGTACGGTTACTCTTCCCTACATGATGCAGCGCTTGGATTGGAACTCTGCTATGGCACAGAAATTCATGCCAATTTGTTCTAAAATTACAAACTAATTAGACTTCACAGATTATTTCAGTATAACACTTGGAGTACCACTGTACGTTCCTCACTGCAGTGCTGCTGTTCTAGTTATGTCTTTGTTACTAATATAAAATGTAATGTTTGGATAGAAAGATCAGGTTGGATCAGTGCTTGCACTTTTAAAAGAAAGTTTTGACTACACTTTGCAAAGGTTTGTCTGAAACTGCGAACAGTTTATTGGACTATCTGGATGTTACTTCAATTTGCCACGTCTGCTCACAGCAGACCTCTGGAATGTGGTGCTTGGGTGAGAGCTCACAAGGCACCTGAAAAACAAAACAAAAGCCAATCTTTTTCACTTATTCAAAATGTTCATATAATCAAGAACAGCCTGGCCTGTATGCACACAGCTAAGAAACGTGTAGCAGTCAAGAACAGCTCATAAAAACATCAGGGCAACACAGAAGCTTTTAACTAATTGTTGTTTGAAACAGACTGAGCTGCCAGTCCAATCAGGTATTAAACTGCTCACAAATTCTTTTAAACATTTCTGCAGCAGCGGCTAAGTAGTACATGACCTTTAGGAGTAGGCAACTGGCCAACAAATATTTGAGTGCCTGCTTGTGCAGATGTCTCGTAGTTATATCTCAAGTGGTTACACTCTTATATGGTAAAATTCAGGCGGGAATATAAAACCAGCCGCAAACATCAGACTACCTGGAAAATTATCACCAAAACTTAAATATCTAGTAAATCAAAGGAACGATCGATTACGACGGGTCTAAAACCTAGGCCGCGATTTTGTAGCGATCCCTTTTCCGATGCTACTCCTTTTGCTCATTGATCTGACCGACATTCCGCTACTGTTATTAACTAGAACAGCCAGCCGTGGAAGGTGGGTTATAATAGTGGCAAACATCGAGCGGAAAGCATCGCAAGAAAATCGCATCCCTTATTAGGCATTGCTACAAGCCACTGTCTTTAACAATCGCAGGAACTGACATCCTGTTCTTCGGATGAAAATATTAATGAAAATGAGCGTCTGATTGCCATGCCTCGATTAAAAAGAAATTTCGCTGTTGTAATACTAGGTCTACATTTGCCGTGCAATACAGAAGACAAATACGCGAGCACGCCGAAGAACAGAAACAATACGGACAGGTTCTCGTGAAGCTGGACTTCTAACTGAACTGCATCAATAAAATAATCTTGACATAAGCTAATATCTGCTCAAGTGTAAACACCGCTATAGAGTGCCAACTCGCGATGCCCGTGACACATCGACATGCATTACACACGTAACTTGCGGAAATGCATATCTACGGAAGAATTTTTTGCTGGGAAACTACCGAGGAAACAGTAACTTTCAGCGTTTACGTAAACATTTGCCCATTAAGTCCCAACAATCAGCGGTGGTAGCACATCACTGCATAAAGCAAGTAAGCGGTAAGAAATAATACATTTCACAGAAACTCCCCTCGTGAAACGCTTTGCTAAATGTGCACAGCAACGTGGTCAACATACGCTCCGAAAGTGTTCTGTTGTCGTTCCACAAAGCTTACTACATGAACCATAAGCGTCAGACCTGCTTACCTTCAATGCGGTCGGCAAACGGCTCCTTTGTCTCCCTGGCACCACGCGACGACGCTCTTCCCGGCGCGAACACGGTCGAATTGCCGATGAACACCAGCGCACGAAAGCACAACTTTCAACAAATTCTTCCACGCACCATAATTCGAAGCCACAGTACCAGGTATTTCGCGAGCGAATGCGGACAGGCGAGAACAAAGGCAGCTCGGACGGGCGCTGTAGTACACATAAGACACTGGCGTATCACAGGAAACATAAGGCGAACTAATGGCGTTACACGAGTCCAGAGGTTTCCTGATGGTTAATGCACACGATACGGATCACAGTTTGTTTAGGCACTTCGAAAATATGATTCAATTACCGTGTAACTGCAACGAGCATTCTCACCGCGCGCACCAACACAACGTGGCCCAGCTCAACCGTCACACTGCGGCAGCGCCGCACTGCGGTTAACAAGTGAATTTAGCCTCCGAGATCTACATTTCCTTTTAGGGCGTGCATTTTGAAAAAGCACGGCTTTCGAGATTAAAAAAAAAAAGTAGTAGCTGGAAGGAAGGCTGGTATTTAAACACAAATTATTGAGTTTAAAGTGTCTTGGTGCGCTGCCTTTTTTTTTTTTTAGAGTATATACAGAGATTTTAGACGAACTATGCGCGAACTTTTGCCGGCGGACACGAGCCAGTCAGCGTGCAACATGTGCAGCTCGGTCTGCTTGAAACGGCGCACGGTGTGCGGGCAGCCGCGATAGCTGTGACACCCACGGATCAGAAATTCGGAATCGCCACACATACACGCTTCTTATGGGCCCCAGTGGCGGGTTTTTGAGAATGTCAGGCCTTATCTTGAATAGGTGGAACCATATTAATTCCTCGTAGCGTAAGGAATAAAGGCGACAAAATGTGGCGATGGCTGGCTTGCAGCGGCAGCGGAACTTCGGCCAAAGTGAAACAGGCGTACTGCTTGCATGCTCGCGTAATCAAATACGGCCATACTCCGCACACAGCTTTCATACTCAGCCAACTCACAATTATAAATTGTTCAGTTGTACGCCCAAGCAAGCATTTACGGGATCCGCGCTGCCCTACTTCTACGCGTGCTAGTATCGACACAGCAGTTACTCGTACTTGTGGTCAGCGAGAAAGCGACACGGACAAAAGAAAGAAACACAACAACACGGCGCTGTTTCTTCGGAGTGTTTGTTCCTTGTTTCCGCGTTGCTTTTGCGCTGTTGCTAAAGGTACGATGAATCGTAACCAACTCGCCCACTTTGCTATCTCGCTACAGCACTATCTCGCTACAGCAATCACACGCAGTTTTGAAAAGAAAGGCACTTTTAGCATCAACCGCCGGTTCTGCATTGGTTAGTGACCAAACATTTGTGTATAATCTGTGTGAGTAGTAGAGAAAAAGTATCATGACAAGGCCGAGGGCTGAAAAAAAAAATAGCGTAGAAAAAGCAACATGTCAAAAAGTGCTTCGAAGACCACGGTTTTGAGGTGGAGCAGTGGTAGCGTCTCCCAATGTACGAGTTTTTTTTTTTCAGCTTAGAGCATCAGAAACGTTATAGATATTCAATTTCACTACATTCTTTCGAACTAGGCGTTCTGAAAGTTAGCGGCAGCTCCAGTTCAGCGTTGGAGGTGGCAGCGCGCGCTTGCATTTCCCGCTTATGGCTGCAAAGAAATCTTACGAGCGCAATATAGAGACAATCGTACTGTACGTATTAGATATTTCATGTAGCGCAAGCCATCGAACACTGCGCGTCGTGCCACCGCGTCTCCAGCCGCCGCGCAATTGTTATTTGTCGTGAGGGATTATTCGCTGCATGAGGCTTTGATGTACGTATGTACTGTTGATGGCGCGTGGTGATATCAATACGGCCAAGATAGATAGGGAGGGGGAGGCAGGTGCACCCCCCCCATTTTTTTTTACTTTGATACGCCAGTAGTTAAAGTTAATACATCTTTCAGGTAGACGATCTATCTGTAGCATGTGTAAAAAGATAATCACTGGGCGCACTCTATGTTACCTGGATGTGCACTCGAGGGAGTACACAGCCAGGTAACATTAAGTGCCCACACAGGTAACATAGTGCTCCTATACATATATATATATATATATATATATATATATATATATATATATATATATATATATATATATATATATAAGCCAGATATATAAATTAAGTAGATTATTTCTCAAACTGGAGGCGAAGCGGAGCATCTGAAAGACGCCTGCTATGAGAAGCGTCTTAAACATTCGATCAACTATATTTGATGGTCTAGCTGGCACAAAACTTTCATGAAATTCTTGCATATTAGGTTAAATACTGCAAATTTCTGCATCTGACTTGCTACTGGAGAATAGCAGGTTGAAAAAGTAAGAAATACTTTATATATTAAGAGAATGCATGGCATAAATCATTATATACACCATCCTATATTTCATGGCATGCTCAATTTTCCGCACAATATAGCCACAATTAGTGCTGGTCGGCATGTCTAGTGCGAGGGGGGCAAGCAGTGCCTTTTCCCTGAATCTGCCAGTGACTAACATACAGTACAGATAGCTCTAACTGTACTATTCGCAAAAGATGCTCACTGCCCACATTCTGTTACCTACATGTGCACTCAAGTGCACATGTAGGTAACATATAAAGAGTGCGCATGCACCATATAAATTAATGCTCTATGTTACCTACGTGTGCACTGAAGTGCACACCTAGGTAACATGCCGCCGTAAACACAAAGGGCACATACTACAATAATTATAATAAGGGTTGTTTTCTTGGGGCAAAGGAAAGGATAAGTCAAGATTTAGTACTTGCAATGACTCTGCAGAGTGTATCAACGGCTGTCACACAGTACAGATATATCTGCCTGTATTATATGTACAGACAGTTGTTATGTGCACTCTATGTCACCTACATGTGCACTCAAGTGTACACTCAGGTAACACATAGTACACACCCAGTTAACATCCTGCCGTAAACATAAAGGACACATCCTAGAGGCATAATAAAGGTCACTTCCTCGGGGTATACGTTAGGATGAGTAAACATCTGGTACACACAAAATAGGCGTCCCGGAGGTCACACAAAGGACAAGGAATCGTAAAGGTCACTTAGGGCACAAGAAGGAAACATAAAGGAAACATAAAGGCAATGACCATTTTCATAGGGGAAGGCTGCTAAATAAGAGCTAAATGTTGCGTTTGTATAAGCTTAGTATATAGATCAGTCAATTGGTCAGAACCTGCACAGTGCACAAAAGGGACGAAGACGAAGTGATCTGAGCAAGCGTCGCTTCTTGCCTTGCTGCCATAGCTTTCTCATAGTGGAGGCTTAATTGTGCTTTATGGACGCGAAGCCATACGAGGCGATGACAGACGGCACACCATCACCAGCGTCGAGCACGCCACTTCTCACTGCGTCTCGCAGGGATGAGGTGTAAAGCTTGCAACGTAGGCATGGAGACGTCCGGTTCCTGTTTCTCCAACAGCGAGCGAATGGACTCCGACGACGGCTACACGGGTCGTGGAGGGCAGGCGAATGAAGAGAAAATACCGCAAGACAACCAACGACGTGAGTGAGCAGGGCCCCAACGGACCACCTACTCCAAACTTACAGGATCGCTTTTGTGCCACTCGATGTGTCTAATAATTTAAATTTTGTACACAGACAGATTCTTAACACTTACCTTGGTAATGTGGCTCCGAAAGGAATTGACGAAGTGCGTTTTAACACCAAGAAAAACATAGTTACAGTGGAAGTAACGACGCAGGCCGCACTAGAAAAATTGAAAACCGTGCGCATACTAGGACACATAGAAGTCCGTCCGGTCGTTCATCGTGCACTGTGGTCGCACTAGGGCAGGTGTCATTTCCGATGTCGTGATTGACATCAGCGACGAAGAGCTACGAAGGCTTCTGTCTTCAACAGTGAAGGTCATCGATTTTCACCGCTTCGGTCGATCGATGAGCGTCAAGCTTCTTTTCGAGGGAGACGTGTTACCTGATCATGTCAAGGTGGGCTACGTGAGACACCCGGTGCGTCCTTATGTGCCCCGGCCACTGCAATGCGACAAGTGCCTTAAGCTAGGCCATGTCAGCGCTGTATGCACAGGCCATACGACATGCCTCCGCTGTGCTGGCAGCCATGACGTATCTTGGTGCACAGTGAAAGAAATGAAGTGCTCGAATTGCCATGGACCCCACGAGGCCAATTCCAAGGAGTGTCCTAAACAAAAAAAAAGAGAAAAAAGTACTGAACAAAACAACAAAGCGGAGGAGACTAACGCGTCATCGGCGTGGGCAAGCTGTAGGTCCAAACGAGAGCTCCCTGGCTCCAATTCCGCAGGCCCAGGAGAAGGTAGTTGAATTGGCATCGATAAATCTCTCTATAACATTGCTTCAAGCCAGCTGCGCAAGCCCGGAATCGAATGTATGGCTACGCTTGCCGCCGCGCACACGGGCCTTAGACTATCAGCGCGAGCAAGGACAGTGCAATCAGATTGCACCATCGGACTCTGTTATCAAAACCAGGCTGCGACAAATAATCGCCGCCCTGCAGCTGCTACTGTCCGCTTTAAGTACGCCAGTGGCGCTAACAGCAGTTAAAATTATGAACGCTATAGACAGTCTCCTGGCTACCTTGCAGTAACTTCTAACTCTGCTCGCTAAGATGACTGTGCTGTGGTGTGAAGTGTACACGTACACAATGCCCAGATACAGTATGATGTGCAGCCCTCATCGTATTTCCCGTACCACCACCCTCTTTCCTCTTCTCATCCCACCTCTGTTAGTCCCCAAACCCCTTCCCCAGCGTGGAGTAGCAGGCTAGAGGCACTTCCCTCAGGCCGACCTCTCCACCTTTCTGTCATTAAACATTATCTCTCTCTCTCTCTCTCTCTCTCTCTCTCTATATATATATATATATATATATATATATATATTATAAGGGTGTGCGTGTGCGTGTTTTCACATAGACATTGCTCGCAACAGTGCCCACAGATGACAAATAAAATTGCCAAACAGCAACAACAACTAAAATTCAGTTTTTGTGTCTGTTCATGCGCAAATTGAGCATTGAGATGGCATAAGTAAATGTATCCTAAAGAATCCGTATCACTGCTCTTTGTAAAATTTATAAATTCAGAAAGTTTTACTGCAGTAATCTTTATTTCTAAGGAGAAAAAAAATGTAGTGGTCCTCCACCAGTCGCGACATTTGCATCGTGTTTCGTATTTGCCGCAAACCATCTTGGCGCCAAATACTGAATGCGTGAACGTTACCCTTACTGCACCGATAGAGGAGTCTACGCTTCTTCTGAGATGATTCCTTTACCACTGGGGTGGCTATGAGCAGATTAAGTCTAGCAGAGCTGCTGGATTGCATTTACCCTAATGTGAATTGCCCACTGTCGGCCTGCTTCGCGTCTTCATGCGATAAGTGCAACCGCATCGATATCCATTTGTTGACTGACGCAAAAAAGAAAAAAAAATGATTCGGTAAAGAAAAAAAAAAACGCAAGCTTGCGGAACCTCCTTTATTTTGATGAAAAAGAAAACAACGAATGAGAGAACTTGGCACCGGCATTCGCTGGCCAAACTAAAACGTAGCGCAACATCCAATACGTGAACTTTGATGTCAGCTAGAATGCCACCACACGAGATTCATGTAAAACGCCGACGCTCCAACAAAGGAAACTCAAATGACATATGTGCCCTTTCGACAGCAAGCAATATAACCACAGGCACTAACCAGCTCAGCAACCTGTGACATGTAACAAAAAAAATGTGTAGAGATTCCCATGCCACCGATTCACACACTCTCACAATCAGTTTCCTGACTTGTTCTCGCCCAGTGGTTAGCAAAATTCTTGAATCGCTTTCTGCGGTGTTATGCGATTATTGGCGTTTAGACGATGATTTTCCTTTTAATTTTCTTTCTAAAGTCTGGTACACAGTCCTTCACAATACAGAAAGATTGGAACTCTTAGGAACAGTGGGCTCAGAGCCGTAGCTTCCGAGTGAGATGGAAGGCTGTGGCTTCCAGAGATGGACACCAAGCAGACAAATGGACAGCAGCATCTTCACTCAGTTAGGTCCAGGCACCCATAGCTGCGGCAGGACAGCGGCTCTTCTAGCCACGTGTGCGTGCCCTGGAGCGCCATAATGGTACTGACCACCCCACAAGGCGCATCTTGCTACTACTACTCGATAACTGGCTGTCTGATGCAAGCCCAACGAGCCTCCGTAGTCCGCATCTCAGAGGCATCCACCACACTGCCGCAGATCGTGCTCGCTTCTCGCCCAGCGCAGTTTCCGGTCACAGAACGAGCTACGCTGCTCGGGAATCAACCCCGCGGTCTCCCACGTCGTATGGCGATGGGTGGAGCTGCCCGAGAAAAATCGAACGCCGGCGGACGGCCGGCACCGGTGGCCGTTCGGTGAGTTCGAGAGTGATAATCGAAGCAGGACTCTGCCCTCGTCACGCCGCTGCCACCGCTGCGCTCGGCAGTAAGCGCAGGTGTTGTGGCGTCCCACTTCGGGCATTTTCTCGCAACTCGGAAGGAAATGGGCTCCATTGACATAAGGCTTCGAAAGGTCGTCTTTTTCAGTGCGCTCTGAGGAAAGATAGAAACGCTTTTCCAGCTTGTATCTTGTTTGTTCACACGCCCGCACGTACGTTTGAATGCTATAATACGGATCGCTGACGCCCCTACTGAGGCAACGTATTTATCGTGGTAAGTCTAGGTACAGTCACTTGTTCTAATATGGCAGACTGGCAGGCTCCTTTAATGCTAGTGACGTCCAGCTAAACAGAAATGGAGAAAAAGAGAGAACCTTTGAAGAAACGCCCTGAACACTGCCTGTCTCATTTCGTTCTCTTCTTCGTGCACTTTGAATTCCACTCATATTTGCACGCATCAACTGTCCTACCAAGCTAGGTTATTCAAGTACGACGTGCTTATTTACATCTTATCCCCATCTCTAAGCGCAGTAAAAGTTACGCCATGAACTGCTTATGGCATGCAATGGTACTTTTTGTCGCAATCGGATAACACGTTTTTTCGCACATGCGCCAATGATGTGTTTCAGAATATGATTGGCTTTACTGCATCCGTCGCAGCTCGTGTTCTTAGTCGTTCTATACATAGCGCAAACGATTCCGTAACGGAAGGGAGGAAGTATGGCCGCGCGGCTTTTCATCGCGTAATGCAGGTCGATTTCCTGGCCGCTCGCAATGTCGCTCAGGGAGCAATATAGAAAGCGTTGCCTCATTACCATTCTTCCTGCTCGTTTCTTCACTGTTGCATGCGCGCGCTACTTTTCCTCGGCTTAAATGACGTAAGAAACCGTAAAAGAGGAGTGGCCGCCGCATAGAAGTGGCCGATCCAAATTTGTAATTGCAACTAAGCGAGTGCGTAACCGCCCAAGGGACTACATGGACGCAAGTGGACGTGCGGCCTATACCTGTAGCCATTGGTCATACAGGGCACGACTATCAGCCGACTGATTGCAATAAAAACATGGCATCAACGAATTAGTCGGTGGCAGCCGACGCACACACCCCGGAGCCACATGCGGTTCAACCCACCACGCGCTGAGCGCTTGCTTTATCGTGCCCGCTTTTGTTCTGTTTCTTCATACAGCGCCCTCGTTCCCGGCATGCTCGGTGAGTAGCTGAAGTCGACGCTGTACGGCGTGATTTGTGCGGCCTCGTACAGTCGATGTGTGTAGTTATGTGCCTCGCGAAGGAACGCCGCGCTCCTTCCAGATCGGCGGCCCCGGTCGCGATAATTACGTCGCTGCAGGTCGGGTGATTAATTAAGTCGCGCGCGCGGGCGTCTCGGGAGCTATAGGCTGGGAAAAAGGGAGCGGACAGCAGCCGCGCGCGCCGTCCGGATGACCGGCCTGGAGCAGTCAGTCGACCACACGTAAAATAATTCGTTTCTTTTTCTTTTTTTTTGTACTGTCATCATTACTTTCTTATGGCCTCGTGGTTCCGGAGACGCCTATCGTAGGCAAGAGCCTAACTCTCTTATCGCAGCCGGCCCCATATACGAGCAGTTCATGTGGAAAAGCTCGCTGCCCACTCGATCGTTGTTGCGCCGAAAAGTTTAAGAGCTCGCCACGCTTACACAGTTATGCGCAATGGTGTGGCCGCGCCGTTCGGAAGCCTCGACCACAGAGAATCAAGACCCCACCCCACGTCGCTTATAGCTTGCTAAGTGTCCCCCTCGCCCTACTCGCATTCTTTTTTGCCGCTCGGAAGCGGCGGCACGTCTGCGCGGGAAGGAAATGCATTTGACGTTTCCTTGATGAAAGTCGAGATATGTCGTCAGAATCGAGCCAGCAGTCGTTTGCGGTCAGCGCGCCTACGAGCCCCATCATTAGTGTGCGCGTCACCTTTTTTTGTCGATGCGCTTGGTATAACGGTGCTGTCCACTTCTGGCACGTCCGAGGCACCGAACCCTCGCTATCTGTCAGGAAGGAAACTGGGAAAGCATTGCCGAGCCGACTGTGGCGATGCAATTCTTGACGGGGGACACATGGAGAGGTGGAGAGCCGCCGCACTCTAATGCTAGGTGTTGGGAGTCGTAGGACCTAAAAAGGAGGTAGCGGTCTTCGCAGCACCTATTTGAAATGTTGCTTGCTCCTCCAGGTGTTGATTAGAGGTCGAATGATTTTCCTGCAACTTCCCCTCGACAATCTTTGCGGGGAAGTAATGCACAGAGGAGACATGATTGGAAAACGTAAAATAACAGACAACATACTTTATTTGTAAAGCATTTTTTTATAATACAAACAACGTAACAGAACACCGCAAAGAAATTTCGTGGCAGGGAAGACAGACAGGACAGGGGAGCCGGAAGGAAGAGCTGTGTCGTCAGGACATGAAAGGCATGAGATAGAGACGAACATTGCGGCGACGTTGAGACAGAAGGGTGGAAACGAACAGGGGGGTCGTGGTCAGCAGGGATCCCCGAGGAGTAGAGAAATACTACTAGACGAAGAAGGGAAAGCCAAAGAAGACGGACAGGAAAGGACAGCCTGAGCGGGGACGATGGGGAAGACAGGTCGTTGTGCGTGGCCAATCTTGCAGCAGCAGCCCGGGAAGACGGAAAGAGAAAGAAAGTTCCTAGGAGGCGGCACAGGTGTGAAAAAAACGTGGTGGAAAGACAGACAATCTGTTTCTTGCGGGGGGGCGCGGCGACGGACGCACATCACACCGGTGTTGTCGGAGGCGGCGGGGCGGAGAGACGAACGAAGAAGGCACATAAATAATAGTTATAGTCCTAACAAGATGACACATAATTTAGTGGTAGCCGTAGCCGTGGCCGTAGCCGTGGCCGTAACCGCCGTGGCCGTAGCCGCCGTGGCCGTAGCCTCCGAAGTATCCACCATAGCCGACGGCAACGGGAGCGGCAGCGACAGCGACCTTAGCGACAGCGGGGGCAGCGACGGCGACGGCGGGGGCGTGGTAGGCGGGGGCGGCGGCAACGGCGACACCCTTCACGGCGTGGGGGGTCTGGTAGACGGCGGCGGCAGGGTGGGAGGCGGCGGTTCCGGGCTCGTTGGTCTTGACGGCAGCGCGGAAGCCATGTCCGTCGGCGACGTAGTGCACGCTACGGTGACGGCCGTAGGAGTCGGTGAAGCTGTAGGATCCGACACGGTTGTTGTGGGCATCAGCGACCTCGTGGCGGCTCTGGTGGTTGCCGTGTCCGTCGTTCACCTCGTAGCCGAACTTGTAGGGCTGGGCAGCCTGCGTCGTGGGCGAGGAGGAAAGAACACGTGTCAGCGGGGCATTGCTCTGTGTCTCCAGAGCCCTTGTTTCGAATCTACCTTCCCTTGGCGATAGTTAGATCGCTTGGTGACGCGCCATTGTGGCTATTTTGTCAAAAGCTTATCTACAAATGCTGTTCTTTGTTATTGGCGAACGAATAGCTCAGGTTCCTGTGATGCTGTTACGTAATTTAAAATTCTGCCCTCCCACCCTCTTTCGTCTACTTTTTATTCATTTACCTCCTTGCCACTGTGATCATTTATGAGCGTATGAAAATCAACACCATATACTTTAAACTACAGCTTCTTCGAGTGCATTGATCCGGTTAGTTTCTAGCTATAAAGCATCAAAACATTCGGTACCTTTTCAGTCTCTGATATTTTTCGAGTCTGTATTAGGTTTGACGCATTTTGCGAAGATTCCTCAAATATTTGTTTTTCTCAGCGACTACTCACTGTTTAACGCCTAGATGCTTCAACCTGCTGTTTGTTGAGGTTGTCACTTACATAGACGTCCTGGACAACGGCCTTGGCCACAACGGGGGCAGCGACAGCCTTGACGACGGGGGCAGCAGCAGCAACAGCGACGTGTCCGTATCCACCGTGTCCGTAGCCGCCGTAGCCGCCGTATCCTCCATAGCCGCCATAGCCGCCATAGCCGCCATAGCCGAGGTGGCCGTAGCCTCCAACGGCAACAGCGGGGCCGACAACGCCGGCGTAGGCGGCCGAAGCCAGAGCCAGGACGAGAAGCTGCGGGAGCAGAGGGTGGAAGTTGATATGGTACTCGGGCAAGTTTAGAACGCTTATAAATGGACTGCGGTAATAAGTCGCGCCGTCCCGTCCTCAAATATAAGATAAACAAAGTAGAGCTCGATCCCTCAATACAGAAACAAATATAGAGGTTATTGCTTTCGCCGGTCTATGCTCCACTATCCGGATGTTTGGGCATGACGTAACTTAATGGGGATAAAGGGGAGGTTAATTTAGGATATACAGGTGCCATTTTGCGCTCTCTAAGGGAATGCAAGAGTGGGAGTATCAATTTATCTGCCGCCACCAATTTGTCGAACTGGACTACTATTTAGCCGGGGGGGACAGTCGCCCACATTGTCCCGGAGGGGTGGGCCCTAAGGGGGGTATGGCCGGAACAATGCCTGGCAGCGCACACTGGACGAGCCACCACCAGGCATCCTTCCTTCGTGCTGAGGGCTGGGATCAGCTGACGAGTACGGGTACGGTCCGTGGAACGCGATTATCCATCCAGTAGTAGTGGTGGCGGTGGCAGTTTCGACGCTGGCGTTATCCTGCGGCTACCGCTGGGGTAGAGCCGACCGAGGCACAGAGACGCATGTGCTTGGTTCCCTACCTGAGCGAACATGGCTGTTTGCGAACTGCTGACCAATTCGAGTGTGCCTCTGGTCCGGCGTCCGGCGGATTTTATACCAGGCGCGGGGCCTGACCTAGATCACCGGAAGGTCTGTCCTATCGTCGCTGGCCGCCGGAAGAGTTAGGGGCCGGCCTCGCCCAAAGACACCCTTGGAGAGTGAACGCGCGCTCGACGCCGCCGTCGGGGCGAGGGGGTTGGCCGCTCGGACAGCGCCCGCCACTGGACGGAAAAGAAAGAAAGAAAGCAAAATCGGCCGTCCAATCTATCTGGAAGCAAAATGGAACAATTGGCGGGTCCTGCCCCTTTCGCTAATCTCTCCCTCGCTTCGCGCCGGACTTCGTGGCGTGGTCGCTGCACGAGTGTGCATAACTGGGGAGCGGGTGAGCGAGCGCGGTTGTCCTTTTCAAGGACGCAGGGCGCCTTCCTCGCGCAGCCGCGTGCTGGCCCGCTCGGACCGCTCGGCGCCTCCAACCCTAGTTGCCCCCCTCGCCTTCCGACAAGGCTGTCTCTTGTTTTTGCTCCCGGCGCCCACTAACGGGCCCTCGAATCGCCCCGGGCGCGGTTTTGCGCATTCTTTATTTCGTGCGTTCTTTTCTTTTTTTTTCTGCTCTCTATGTATGTGCCCACGGCTGTGTCGACGGCTCACTCCCGCTGTTGCTCCGGCTAGAGCATGCTCGCGCGGCCCTCCGGAGTTACCCCCTGGCCACTACTACCCGCGCGATTCCTTATCAGTTATCAGCCCCTGTCCAGCTATGCGGCTCCAAGGGTGGTGCCCAGTGTGAGACCATGAAGTCCGCCGGCCGCTCGCGCGCGCGCCTGCTGGGAACGGGTCGAATGCGCTTTGCGCTGCGCTTGGGGAACGGGGCTCACTCGATGCGGAGAACGCGTGAAATTTGCACTTTAGTAACGCCGAGAGGCTGTCGCGTGCGGGGGTTGCGGTGGTCAATGAGAATGACACCGTGTAATGGAAATTGTGTGGGTTACACAGGTGTTTTGGGCTCTCTTGGCAGTTCGCGGCGAGATGCATCTCTTAGCGTAATTGGCGTTTGTGCACAACTGATTGCATTCGGGCTTGTTAAAGATGGACTACGAGGTATAGGCGCATAGATCATTGTATTCCCGTGCGATGCATTGAGAACAAATGCCAACTAGTGCTTTAGGCTTATGACGATCGATTATGGTGTACCACTGATGTTCCTCTCTGGCTCCAGTTCACATACACATCAAACTAGAGCAGCAACATGGTTAGCTAAAAGCCAGTTTAGGCGTTAAGGGTTGCAATTAGGCGGCAACGGTCTATTAAGGCGCTCTTATGTCCAGTGCTCAAGGATCTAGAATTTTGTACTATTCTCGTTTAAATTTGTTTTCGATCACTTACCACTAAATGCACCTGAAATATACATGCGCATTAAAAGCTTAGTTTGAAACACCAACGCTCCTACGCACTTTGTAAGGCTTTTTTATATAGAAGGGAGAAAACTCTAGCCACCTGTGGGTGTGATAGGTAGCACGGGGGACAACACTATGTATAACGTACTCGGAAGGTATTTTCGAGAAAAAGAAAGAAGATATACCTTTGACAGGCCCTTATTCTTGGGTATTGCTGTTCATACTTCCATGAATGCAATAGTGCAACCGAAACTACAACGAGCAACGGAACAGAAGAATGCTACTAGGTCTTATGCCATCGCTTCCTCGTAATCGTAACGCTTCTTGCAATTAAGGACACTTTGACATGAGTGGAAACAATATGGTCGCGTCTGTCTGATCGAAATGCATATATTGTAATTCTCCCGTAATCACAAACTGAGCTAGCCACAAATGCTCATAAAAGCATAAATGCATCCACGTTCTCAGACATGTAGAGCAGATTTCCCCGTGCTCCTACTTAAGACGCCGTGTTTGCATAGCGGCACCTCATAAATGCTCCCTCCGTCCGGGGGCGCATATGAAAACGGAACGCTGACAGCCAGTGTCGCTAGAAACGCCCGAGTCAGGGCAAAAATAAGCAGAGATTCACCATGCTGTTTTAGAGTGCCTGCGTTCGCTCTAGATGGTGTCATGTAGACAGCGAAGGCAAACCTAACGCAACAAAAAGAAAGACCGTGCAGAGAAAGCACTTAGCAGGACGCGCACCTACGAGTGCATAAGCCGTGCCCAGGAAAGAGCACCGAAAAGATCACGAGGAAGTGGCGAGCGTCAGCCATATCGCGCAAGATGTGCACTGCACGCGCGCCTACTTTTAGCGCGCTCCATCAAAATGTGGCATGCGACGTTCCACGGATTGTGGCGCGTGAAAGCGCTGGATGGGAACGCGAGTAAGAAGGGGAAAACACAGGAAAAAAAGAAACACTATTCTTTATTTTAGCGCAGGGGCAAAATAAAGGTGGAGTGTTAATTCGTTGCCACCATTGATAGTGCATCTGACGACGACCGAGTGGGGATTTCTGTAGTTCCGAGAAAGCCTTACCGGCCAGTAATTGATGGAAGTGAGCGCAGTGCGTGTGTGTGGGTGAAAGTGGGCTTGTGGGGTGGTATTTCTTAGGCAGAGAGACGTCGCGCGTTTGAACGCGCGTCTTTTGGATCCTCTGCTCCTCATCTATGCTGTCATGAGGATCAACGTGTAGAATACCGACCGCGGTTATGATACCTACTGTCGAGGCTACAAAGAGGGTATAAGAGAAGGTGGCTAAAGTGAAACTGATTTTACATCTCTTTTACCGTGAAACGCTTCAAAAATAACCGAAATCGGGGAATGCATCTGAAACAAAACGAAAATGAAGCTTGTGGTAGCACCGCAGTCATGACACCTGCCTGCGGGCCAACTCGATCCCTTGCCTGACGTCGTTAGACAAACGACCGTTTCAGATCGACCATTCCCATGGCCATCGTTGAGCGCAGTGTTTTCGGCGGGCTTCCGCCCCGCCGAGCTGATAAGAATGCACCCACTTCCACGACGGACGCACGCTTTCTTACGTCACGGTGATCCGCTTATGGCACAGGGAAGCGTCTGCATTTCTAAAAATTTTATGTTCGCTGCCGCCACTGTTGGCTATGTTTCTGCCTAGATTGCTTTTCTTGGTCCCGCGCGGGTGGGCGAGAGATTAATGGCGTCTTGGCTTGGGGCGTCGGCGTCCGGTCTCTTCCCTGTCTTTTTGTCTTGCGTAGCTCGGGGACACGTCTGGCGTTGATGTCGCCGGCCTCTGCGTTGGCCCTCTTCCTTCATTTGCGTCCGCGGGGTGCTCGTACTTTCTTTGGAGCAGCGTGACCGCATTCCTGGCGACAACACTCTTTAGCACCCTACGTAGCGCGTATATAGCATGCTGAAATAACAACATACCCTGAGGTGATTCTTCGTGGTTTATTCATTTGTTTGAAAGAAAAAGCTGGGAGACTTTAGAGCACGTGGCGTCAGCTACTACAGACGCAGGCAAACGCTCTTGTTGCTTGTTTTTTAGGCGTGTCCTGAAAGGTAAAATAAGGCTTGCTGTGACTCTGGTCTCGGAAAACCCAAAGAATCTCGCATAACTCCATCTATTTCACACTTCGGCTAAACATCGACAAACGGCACTGGATGGATAGTTCGTAGCGACAGCCGTTAAGGAAGGAACAGAAAGAAGAAGAATACTTCGAAATGACAAAAGAGTTTTATTTTTTTTTCCCCAAATGCATTTTTTTTTTGTCTGTCTTGAAAGTGCATTAATTTCTTATGTATATTGAATTTTTATGTACTTGTGCTACCCAAATCGTGGCCAGTCCAAGAGTCGTCGTCGTCTTCTTCATCTTCTTGTAACGCTTCTGTACCATCCATAAATTTTATTTATATGCAATGTTCTTCATTTACTCAATTCACTGCTGGTTTGGTATGTATATTTTTACCTATTAGTTGTATTTCTGAAACTGTTGGGGCCTTTGGAAGGTGCACATTTGTCTTCTTCCCTGACACATCACGGTTCCTTAGAATGCTGCATGTACTATAAATGATAAAACTTAAAAAAATAAACACCTGCCGTAACATAATTTATGGGATTCACAAAATATAAACCTGGCTGGGCAGATGTGAACCTGGTTCTTCGTGAGTGCCACGTTTAAACATGACACCCGTGAAGAATAAGAACAAAGGCTGCATTGACACAAAACAGTCTGACACACGAAAACGAATATGATAATTTGCTGAGCTTCATCTAGGTAAAATCCGTATCAACAGTAACATAGAAACTTTTAGATATCACTGGGTCTCCGCTAAACAATCCTTAGGCATACGCGTGTTTTAATTCTTCTGTGGACCTTGCAGCCAAGAAAAACTAGGAGACAAAATGTAGGAAAGTGAATCAGGCGAGCGGCCGGTTTACTACCCTACACAGGATGTAAGAGAAATTGGGAATAAAAAGAAAGAAAGAAAGGAAGAAAGAAAGACGGAGTGAAAACATTGCATGCTCTCAGCACGATGCACAGGATGACTGTAAACCATAGCAAAAGGATGGATAGGTGGTCTAGTTGCTAATGCATTATTAGAAAAAGAGCGAATTCAGTAGCACACGAACAAATTTTATGCGCCACCGGCGAATGTGACCACGGTTAAAGAAATTTCAACCATATACCGAAGAGAGAGAGAGACAGAGAGAAGGCATGGCGTTGATGTTAAGCATCGCTGCGCCCGTTTGGCTAGCCTGCACATGTGGAAGAGGAAAGTGAAAAAGAAATCACATGAAAGAAAGAGGAGAGTCACAGTGCGCATACCCGCCGATGAGTGTTCACTCTCGTGTAGCCAAGCGGCCGTATAGCCTAGATGCCCTAGAAAAGCTCACAAGCGCTTAAGTGGCTTTGTGCGTGCTTCTTCGGCAAAGGTCCCGAGACATTTAGTGTTGGGATTTTCATTGTGCGCTCTAGATTGTCACTAACATTATACACGGCACCTACGTGTTCCGACAGCCTTTTATAGTCACTATTGCAGCTTTGTTACCGCGTAAAAGAAGGTGGTCTATGCTTTCATCAGGTTTTTCATCAGGTGACAGTAGTATACAGAGCTATTAGTTTTCCTTTGCATCGAAGATTTAGTGCTATCGGCTGCTCAAAGTCAAGTTTTACGAATTTGACTTTCAGCAAAGCGGATGATATTCACCGATATATTGATGATAATGATGATGATCATCATCATCATTATATCAATGCTGCTACTGATGATGATGATGATGATCAGCAGCAGCAGCAAACAGCAGCAAGCAGCACAATCTTTATTTACACTGCAGCACCAAGGCCTCTCCCAACGATCTCCAATTACTCCTGTCTTGCACGCTAGCTAATTCACACGTGCACTGTAAATTTCCTACTTTCATCACCCCATCTAATTTTCTCCATCCTCGACTGTGTTTTCTTTTCCTTGGGATCTATCCTGTAACTCTATTGGTCCACCGATTATCTGCCCTATTCATTACATGGACTGCCCAGCTTCATTTTTTTTTCTCTTAATGGCAACTAGACTATCCGCTATCCCCTTTTGCTCTCTGGTCTACACTGGTCCTTTCCTGTCTCATAACGTTATGCCTAACATTTTTAGTTCTGTCGCTCTTGTTCCATTGTTCCATCGCATCGGGAAGGGTGGTGGAAGGGGGGTAAATGCATGGAATCTGGAGAATTCCGCGACATTAACAAACCAAATTATTCGAAGGTGCGCCCTCGCAATTTGCTTACAAAAAATCACGCACGCCACTAGCCATAGAAGCATAGCAGCAGTATTTTATAATTTGTCGAGCGCCACACATGTCAGGACAGCAAAGCGTCCTGCAATGTCGTGGCCACTCGAAATGCACATCAGCCAGCCTTGCGCGATATACAGAATTCCGGGGTGGACATGCGCGTTTTCGCTCTTCTTTTCCACCGACTGTGTCCTTTCAGCTTGCCAAACTGCTTGTTTCTAAGAGACTAGCCGATGGCGATACTCTCTCTCTCTCTCTATCTGAGGTACCAGCTGCGGCTGCCCGCTGCGCGCTGTAAAATCTTAGAGGCGACGTGCAGGAACTTACGTAGTCGCCGCTAACTACCGGGTGTTGTCAGCTGAGGCACTATTCAAGGTCTAGTAATAATGATAAAAAACATATATGCATTTGCCAGCCCTGCAGATTTGCCATGAGTGCTTCAGTTGTACATAGTACTTCAGTCGTACATACTGCGGATCTGTTACCATTTACAACGAAAGTGATATTTCGTTGCAGGTGATATTGAAGGCTACTATAAAGTTACCTAAGCCTGTGTCTTTCGTGGGCTTACGTCTGAGGCACATCGTTAATCTTGTCATCTTTCCTGTAGGGATACGATGGACGTACGCGCCAAAATGTGTTACAGATAAAGAGAAAAAAAATGTTTATCGCTATAATCACGACGGGCTTGCCCCTTTGTCCTTACAAGATTGTCACCGCGCTTTTCTTGCCCCCCTCCCCCTTTTTTTTACCATGAATGCTACTGCGCAATAGTACAGACATGGAAAGAATGCATGCATTTGTAATAAAGAGAGTGAGAGGAAAGGGCAGGGAAGTTAACTATGGTTCGCACGCAATCATGTGCGTCAAGAAAAGGGCTTTATTCAACGGAACACACTCTTATATGTACATACTATCAAAGGGGGCGTTATAGCCAACTGAGTGCGCGTGTGCATGACAGTACATTGCGTCACATTAACCAGATGCGAGTTTCCGGTTTCCTACCCTGCACTTTGTTGGGGGATATAGGGTTTGTGAAGATGACAAAGAGCGAGAGGAGAAAAAGAAAGGAACAAAAAAAAACAGGAAAGAAGAAAGAAAACGGGGAACAGAAAAGGCGTTCCAATCACAGGCGTTCACGCAGGCCTGTCGATCTTATGTATAGCGCAGTAGCGCTTACACGGCCTTCTGATGCGATGTTTCAAATTCATTCTTCCGATAGGCTGGTCGTCCAGCAGGTTCATCACTGCGGAAAGAGATTGTCTCTGCACACTGAACTGCGTACACTGACAAAGAACATGACGAATTGTTTCCGCGTCACCGCAATCGCCACATGCCGCGGTGTCAGCCATCCCTATGCGGAATGTGTAAGTATTGGTAGAGAGAGAGAATAAACGTTTTTATTAGTTAAATGCAGCTTAGGAGAGGCGTCCTCATTCCAGAATGCCTTGAGCTCGGGCTGCGTCCTGGGCCCTCGCAATCAGCCGTAGCTGAACCTTGAGGTCGGAGCTGGCCAAGGCTCTCTGCCAAAGCTCGTTGGTGTGGTAAGGGTTCGGAGGATTTAATGGTGCCACTCTGCAACCCCCTACTATGTGCCTGAGGGACCCAGGCTCTGCGCAGAAGCGGCATTGCGGATAGAATTCTGTAGGGGCAATGAGATGATTTCTGGCTGAGTGAAGGAATGTATTAACCTGTAGAGCTCGGAGGAATCGCTCCTGCATAGGTAGTGACTTGTGTGAGGGTGCATATGTTCTGCGGGTTAGCTTGTAGTGTTGTGTGATGTCTTGATACGGGACTAGAAGGTGCATGCGCTCTGGTTCCGATTCCTCGGCGTCGGCTCGGTGGGTCAAATCTCGAGCCACGTGGTTGGCGACCTCGTTGCCAGGAATGCCGTGGTGAGCTGGCGTCCAGATGATCATGACTGATCTCGTTGGCGACTTTTGAATGACGATCTTGAGCGTAGTGGTATGAATTCTGCCGCTAGCAAAGTTGCGGCACGCCTGTTGCGAGTCGGTCACTATAACTTCAACCTCTGTTTGGGAGAGCGCGAGGGCTATGGCCGCTTCCTCGGCTTGGAGGGGATTGTTTCGGGTGAGCGAAATGCTGCTCCGATGTTCTTTGTTGACGACTACGGTGGCTGTTGTGGCGGCGCGTCTGGGGTAAGACCCCGCATCCGTGTAGGCTGTAGAGGGTAAAGTCCCGTATTGCTTGTGTATGGCCAGGGCCCGAGCCTCCCTTCGCTGTGCGTAGTGCGCTGGGTGCATGTTGCGAGGTAGAGAACGTACGGTGATTTTGCTCCGGATGGCATGGGGTAAGCTCACAGTCTGAGGCGGCAGATGGCTGAGAGGGGCAGAGAAGCCGAGGCGTAAGAGGATGAACCTCCCCGCTTCCGTAAGTGCCAGCCTTGTTCGCTGAATAGATAAATGTGCCTCGATCAGCTTTTCGGCCGTGATGTGTACTCCTAGTCGTAGTAGGCGTTCTGGGGACGTACTGATCGGCGGGCCCATCGCCTGCTTATATGTATTGTGCTGATTATATGTGATGTGCTGATCATTGTGTAGATCTTCTTGAATTCCGTCGCATTGAGTAGGTCGTACGGAATAGCGTAAGTTATTCGAGACATGACGAAGGCTTGGACAAGCCGAAGCTTGTCCGCCTGCCCCATGCCTCTTGTCTTGGTTGTTATTCGCCGGATCTAAATGCGACGCCAAACCATGGCTATACGCAATAGGGTCTGTCTCTTCTGGAAATTCTTGGTGGAAGTCGGAGGCTTACGATTGGATCCAGGGTGTATAAAGGGGCGTGCATAAAATGAGGTTCTTTCAACTCTAATATAGTGCGTTGGCGTGCAAGTAGGTGGCGTATCCTTGGAGAATCTGCCCTAGACAGCGGGATCGATAGGCGGTTGTCTTCTGCATGTGCTGAACGAGCAGCTTGATCGGCACGTTCACTGCCGATGATACCACAATGATTTGGTAGCCACTGAAAAACTATTCCTTGTTCTTTTCAGTCAGGTGGTGTATGGCCTCTGTGATTTCAAATACCAAATGTTTATGCGGACCGCGCCGTATGGCCTACGTACTATTCGAAGCGTTGAGGCTGAGGCACTCAAGATTTGTCTAGGCCTTCCTCGAAGTGCGTCAAACTATTACAATCACCAGAGACCACCTCATCAAGACCCACATCACAGTTGAAGCACTAAGAGTGCACGTAAGAGTGCCCTTTGCGCGCACTCCTTGCCACCATCTAGCCGATCTACTTGCGGTAAGACCACGTGCCTCGTTCTGCCGAACGACATTCGCACATCGTAAGGCTATACCATCGTAAGTATACCATCTTGCTTCACACCTGCCGCGAGACCTTCGACTCCTCCTTGATGCCTAATTCAACAAAAGATCAACGTGACAATACTGGCGTCCGAAAAAAAGGCAGATATATCATACCTAGTTCTTAGACAACTTACCTTACTCCTGTCAAATGAGAAGTACCAGTACTACACCCACACATACACTGATGGCTCCGTCCTGCCCAAGAGATCTACCGCAGCTGGAGCCATTCCAGCAAAAGCCACCACTATCAAGTTGAAAACATCTAACCTGACAACGTCGACGGCAGCAGAACTCGCAGCGCTTCGAGTCGCACTACGTTTTATTAATGAAGAACCAACATACAAATGATAAATTTTCTGGGACTTGAAGACGGCACTATACAGTGTTTATTTATAACAACACTCTATTATGACGAGAAGAGAGGGGGATAATTGAGGGGCCCGATTGTTATTAGTCATATCATAAGAAGCCAACAAACACTGACACCAAGGACAACATAGGGGAAATTACTTGAGCATAATAAATGAAATAAAAAAAAACGATAAATTAATGGAAATGAAAGTGGATGAATAAACTACTTGCAGCAGGTGGAGAACGGTCCCACAACCTTTACCTTTCGCGTGCGATGCTCCACCAATTCAGCTACCGCGGCGCCATTTCCCCATCCACTTTATTGGGTATTTATGTTTCCTAGTATAAACCCTGGAATTGTTAGCCAGCGCCACCGCTCACATACTTTGGCGGAGGACGTGGAACATTCTTTCTGCCGCAGGCGTCACGAGAACGTGATCTTTTTGGGTGAAGGCAACTGGTCAATAAACCCACACATGCTACCTGAAGGCATCAATGTTGCCGGATTCGAGGCCCTCGTTGTGTAATAACGAGAAGAAAGGGAGTTAACCGAGGGCCCGATTTTTTATGAGTCATATCATAAGAAGCCAACAAAGACTGGCACGAAGGACAACATAGGGGAAATTACTTGTGCTTAACAAATAAAATGAAGAAACGATAAATTAATGGAAATGAAAGTGGATGAAAAAGCAATTTGCCGCAGGTGGAGAACGATCCCACAACCTTCGCATTTCGCGTGCGATGCTCTACCAATTGAGCTACCGCGGCGCCATTTCCCCATCGACTTTCTTGGGTATTTATGTTTCCTAGTATTCAAAGGTTGTGGGATCGTTCCCCACCTACGGCAAGTTGTTTTTCATCCACTTTCATTTCCATTAATTTATCGTTTCTCTATTTCATTTATTAAGCACAAGTAATTTCCCCTATGTTGTGCTTGGTGTCAGTGTTTGTTTGCTTCTTATGATAACACTGTGTTATGGAAATTCAAATAAATTGGTTGCTCAATAATTCCTTTTATTACTTCCGCCCGAGTGTAAATTAGGTAGTTATTGGAAGTGGCCCGCCATGATTGCTTAATGGCTATGGCATTGTGCTACTAAGCACGATATCGCGTGATCACATCCCAGCCATGGAAAAACGTGCGCGTCCCATTCAGTAAGTGCACGTTGAAGAACATCTAGTGGTGAAAATTATACCGGAGTCCTATACTAGGGCATGCCTCATAATCAGATCATGGTTCTGGAACGTAAATCTCCAGAATTAGTTTTTTTTTTTGGTTGGTTATTGGAAGTATTCACTTGCCATCACAGATCGGCATATAAGCAGGTTTGGCGATGCTGTTGGAGATCGGCGGATTGATATAACGTGCCTTTTTCACCGTGTTAATGAAAGCAATTTGATTGTTTGTTCATTTGGAAGCTTGATACAAAATCCAACGCAATAATAGACAACGGAAGCGAAGCAAGAAAGAGGCCAGAGTGTATAGTATCTCCTGTTGGGGGGGTCTTGGCGTCCGTTGTCGTTTCTAGAGCTCGATAGTGTCTCATATTTCACCTTATCAGTTGGGCAGGCCGGCAGGCAGTGAACTTTATTAAGGTCCTGAGGAGCGACTCTGAAACCCCCTTACGAGGGAGGAACCACCGTGGGCAGCTCCCACATATACCGTAGCACATGTAACGGCATTTATGTTGAGGAAATGTTGAGTTTCTTCTCGCACGTCTCATGTAGGTTCTGTGCGACGCACAGGCTAAGACTATATGTGAGTTCTTTATGCGACAATATTTTCATAGTATCCGACGCGCGGACTCACCACAATCTGATATGTGCAAAGCACGTGAGAAAGTGAAGCGCATACTTCTTGTTTGTCCCCAATGTGACTGTGAACTGCAGCCATTGACCTCTTCGCTAGCGCCAGTTAACAGCACGCCGCTGAGTGAAAAAGTGTCACTTGGCCCTTGGCGGGACATGATACTAACTATGCGAGTCATTAGGGCTCTTTTAGAATTTGTACTTTGCATAGGCTTAGGTTAAAGGCTTAAAACGGGCCCTTCGTACACGAGCGTGTGTCCATACTATAATCGCACCCTACTGCCTATATAGTCATAATCACTCGTCATACCCCTCCCTGTTTATAGAGACCCACTTGAAGAACACAACAGGAAATTTCAGTCCGTCGTATTTTGGGACGTTGTTTCTGTCGTTCTGTTGTCTGACGTTCTGTTTTCTGTAGTGTGACGTCCTGTAGTCGAAAGTTCTGTAGTTGTTGATCAATATTTAATTAAAAATTGACAGAGACCTCTGTAAGGCTGTGTAAATTTGTTAGTACAAAGAAGAAAAATATAAAATTGAAGATGAAGAAAAACTTCCCCGGTGTGGATTCGAACTTGGGACTTGAAGATCCCAAACCCAGCATCTTACCACTGCACCACGACGAATTTTCGCTTTTGTTATTACATGGAAAACAAAACTGAAGGTATATTACAAAGTCGACTCAACTATACACTTAAAAGTCAGGCAAACACACGCATGCATCCAACAAGTGCGGAGGTTCCTGCGTAGAGTACACACTTCTTACATAAGCAGCACTTTCGCGAAAGAAGGATTTTGTAGATCGCGGGCTTTGGGCATGGCGATCACACAGTCTACATCGCCATCGTGCATGTGCGAAATACGTCATACTGCACCACGCCGACCATGTCTGTAAGTGTACATTTTGGCTATGTCAACAGTAAGAATCTCTGTCTGCGTTGATGTTTACATTTGCACTTTAAGCGCCAAGATGCGCTTTCACTCCACCACAAAAGAAGAGCAAAAGTGTTGTTACCATCGACAAGTACATCGTGGAATGCTAGAACATCGATTTTGCTGCACGATATGCATAATAAATAAGAAATTCAGAAATAGACAACGGTGACCGGGGACACTGTTAGGGTTGTTACTGCTAATTTCGACAGTTGTCTCTCGTTCTTTACACTTTTGAGCGCGCATATAACTGGTATGTTCAATGCAAAATAGCTACATAAATATTCGTGGATGAATGTTCATTCCGACAGCATACTGGCTCCTCACGGCAGCGCTGTACCAGAATAATGAGACCCGAGCGAGACAGCTTTTCACGCAACTTTGTGGAACAACCCAAAACTTCTTTTTCGCTTCGCAAAAGCTTATGCAATATTTCTGGGAAATTAACTAATGTGTCATTGTAACAGCACTGTAAGTCCACAGGCCTGTGTGCCACATCTTACCAAATAAAACAAAACGGATACGCCGCCATTCCCGCAGATGATATGATCTTGATCAGGGGTCGATTTTGAGGAGGCCGGTAGGGCGTTGCTGGTGCCTCGTCGTCACGGCACAATTATAACAATTGGCCACGTCGACTTTAATGCTGATGTCAGTGTTATCAGCATTGCCGGCTTCAGAGAAGCACGATTGAATACCGCGCAAGAGAAATGCACAGTGTGCACCACCGATGCGAAACTGGCATACAATTTTAAAGCGTCGCGACGGAAAGCGCTTCTGTTGCGGCGTCAGAACTTATGTCGCTGCGACAGAAAATGGCACATTTGTAATTCCACGCCAGAAAATGTGTAGTCCCGACAGAGAGTTCCTGTTGCGACGTCAGAATCGCTGGTGCGATAGAAAGCTGTTGCGACTTCATACACTCTTGTTGCGACAGAACGTTTCTGTTGCGACTTCAGAACTCTTCTTCGTCGCGACAGAATCTTTCTGTTGCGACGACAGAATTTCTGTTGCAACGTGAGAATCACTGTACCGTTAGAAAGCTGTTGTCACGACTTCAGAACTCTTCTTGTCGCGAGAGAACGTTTCTGTTGCGACTTCAGAACTCTTGGTCTTCGCGACAGAATATTTCTATTGGGACATCAGAATTTCTGTCGTAACGTCAGAAATGTCTGTCGCAACTACAGAAACGTGCAGAACTTCCGTCGTACAACAGAGATTTCTGTAGTCACGACAGAAATTTCTGTAGTTGCGACGGGAATTCCTCTTGTCCTTTTCAACTGGGGTGAGAGAGAGTGAGAGAGGGGTGAGAGAGAGAGAGAGAGAGAGAGAGAGAGAGAGAGAGAGGAAAGGCAGATAGGTTAATCAAAGGCGAGTTTCCGGTTTGCTACCCTGCACTGCGGTGGGGGATATAGGGATTTTAAAGACGACAGAAAGCCAGAGGAGAAATAAAGGAAGAAAAAGAAAGAAAAAGAAACAGGTAACAGAGAAGGCGTTTATGGTTTTCTCTTTCCCTCTGAGCATAGTAAAACGCTATAGAGCAATGCTAACTCAAGCCGACCTGTCCGCTTATTCTCTGTCCGCTTATTCACGCATGGGCACCAGCTCAGACGAGAAAAATCTGCTACGATCATAGCCAGTTGGAGTGTTCGGAAGCTGGGATCATAATGTCAGCGTTTTCTTCTTCATTAGCTAGTAGCCGCGGCTTCATTCAATGCCGAGCCGGTCCGGGTCCAATAGACGCAGAGTGAAAAAACAAAAGGAAAGAAACGATCATGCGCTGAGCTCTAGACGTCCGTTAAAGTGCCCCACGTAGTCAAAATTAACCCCCTTCCCCATTTAGGCAAATTCTCATAGCCCGTATGTATTCATTTTGGAATTTTAAGCTTCACCTGTCGTTCAATATAAGTTTTTTTTAACTCTCCCGCCTGAGCTTTCGATGAATGTGCGCTGGATCAACTGGACCCTCAAAGGAGGTTCATCTACTTGGGTTACATTGCCAGCGGCAGTCTATAATTCAATTTATAACAATTGTGATGTGAATGTCATGTCTCTGAAACACAAAAGGGTTCGTTGTTTTGTTCCTACTGTTGTTCGAGAGATTTCCTTTTTTTTTGTAATGTGTCATCCTCGCCCCTGCAACACGCATTGCTAAGCAGTTTTCTAGAGAGTTATTTACTGCTTTTTCATAGCTGGTTGGTTACCTTGATACACTACAAACGCAATGTCTGCTTCTTCCCGTAGTGGAACTTTTGCTACCTTCATGTAATGGTTTTCGTTACCTGCCACAGGTTATTTTTGATGTGTCAGCACTCAATGGGATCTTCCTACCATATCTGCGACGCGCGTTCATCGGGCGCGCAGTCTCCACAACTCGTTTAGCGAATCAGAATGGTGGATATACGAACAGAATAACCGATGTGAGAAGTGGAAAGGTGTGCTCATAAATTAGGGAAATCTGGACGACAGTACGATACTTTCAGATAGGTGGTTGTGGTAAATAGAACCAGCACCAATAAACACTAATGCTGTAAGAATTTTATATAGCCAATGGCTCAGTAAAGGCTATATGTGTCCTCGCTCTCTGTAACCGCTTTGTGCACAGGGATAAGAATATTGGACTGAAACTTTGCAAATGCCTACGTTCACAAGCAAGGCCTCAAAGTGCGCCGCACAATCAAAAGCATTTAATTAATGGTAGAAATCAGTGACGTATGCGCTGACCGAGCTCCTTGTGGGCACGGCTGCGAGGGAGAACTTGGCGTCAACGAATCAAAGTTAAACGAAGCACAAATGTTTCAGTAACCAGGTGACGTGGTGGTTTGATGTATGACGTCGTTTATTGCTCGTCGGGCTAAGGAAGCTGCAAAGAAGCGGGTAGTCAGGGTTACGGAAAATAGAAACAAACAAGCAAGCAAACAAACAAATAGCAAGATCGGGAACAGGTAAGCGGCTGCAGAAATTCAAACGGCTTCACAGTAGGTAAAGGCAATTGAACGTTTGTGGTGCCAACAATAGTTTGCTCACTCAACGTTTCATGTGCGTTACCTGACTAATTGCAACGCAGCTGGTATTATGACTGGCTACGATGAAGAATGCCTGTTCCAGTTTTTTGCGCAGGCCGTGCATTGAAAATATCCGCTCAAGACAGCCGCGCAAACCCAGAGAAATATATTTGTGACGGAACCATTTGTAACCAGAAAAATGAAACTTCGAGCAAATGTTGGGGCTTTCAAGGGTGAAGTGTCGGCAAAATGAGAAGCATGTGGGCTTTATATAGGACGTTGTGGTAAATTGTAAAATTTCCTCCAGTGCGCCTTGAACCATTAAGCACATTTCGACAGTGCACGCATAGAGAAGACCACGTACACTTAAAATAAAACATTGAGTGCGCCTTTTCCCAATGAAGAGGCGTAAACTTGAGGGCATTAGTTGCACGCACTAATGTCTTCAAGGTCAATGGCACCGGCACGAGAGAAGTGGCTCCGAGCATTACGGCGAGGCGGCGAAACACTTGCCTGTATTCCTGTAAAAAGTCACGGAAATGTAAAAGTGTGGTGGGAAAATTCTCTATAGCTATAACAAGGAGCGCGACTGGCACCGTGACCTTTTTATAAGGAAGGATCTGTTTCGCTTTCGTGGTCCTTTGATGATTGTGATCCTGGAAGTTCTCAGAAGTCATCCTGTTTTTTCTGTTACTCTGCTTCATCTTGGTGGGCCTCCATGAAAAGATTCTGTCCTTAACTTCCTCTTAGTAAACTTCTATCTTAGAAGGCTTGTCTGCTTTCTCGCAATTTCAGATTATGTGCTCTGATTTTTAAGTGGACTCTGTTTGGGATCGTTATTCTATGCGCATGTTTTCATCGATGAACATATAAAACGACTTTGACGTATTGTTCTTTCTTTATTTATTTCTTTATTTTTATTTTCCTGTGGTGATTGCCACCATCTGGACTTCAGTTGTTCGCTAACCAATGTTCCTTGAGAACACGAAGCTAAAACAATATTGCGCCACCTTGGGTGTGCGCCCTTCGTATTGCAAGAGAGATCTTGTGACATAACTTGAGTTTATTTTCTTCCATAACAATCAAAGAATGCAGAACCCGAACAAGCGAAGAGCACGGAACAGTATATTTGGCTTGCTCCTTCTCAGAAACCGTGCAGCAGTTGAAAGTACTTGATCGAAATATTACTGATTAAGTCAATAATCCTCAATACATTGTTGTACTTCGAGTGACGCAACACGAGAGAAACATTTGTTGCAACAGGGGGACTGCGTTTTCGAGTTCGATGCCTGGAGGCTCGGAGAAGTGAACTACGTAGTTATTGTCGGAGTGTAGCCGTTAAAAGCTGTAGCTGAGCGAAAGCGGTACGCTATACTTGTACCAATGCACCGTAAGGGTCAATAATGAGCTAACAAATTTAATATCTGAGTTTGAACACCTCAAAAATACCCAGAGGGTTATGAGGGACGCCGCAGTAGACGGCTACAGATTAAGTGTGGGTACATCGGTTTCTTCAACGTCTTTCTAGATGAAGTTACAAAAAAGAAAGAAGGAAAAATATTTCGCCGCCAGCGAATTCCGGTTGGTGCGGCTAGGAAGCGAACCCTCGCCCACGTGGTGAAAAGCAGAACGCTTCAGCCATTGATCAACCGAGGCGGGTCAGTATCGAACTGCATTACTGCAAGACGCATCGACGGGTTAAATATTCTTTTGGCGTGCTGTCATCTTGGTATAAATTGCCAAACTTCATGGAAGCCACCTAGGAACTTCTCGCACGCCATAATGAAGCTCATTTGAGCCTTCGACACGCTGGTGAGAACAAGTTTCCCCTCCATAAAGACAACGAACCTTTGAGAATGCCCTGTGAGTGCTCAATGTGCCTTCATCATCAGTATGGCAGTTTGGCCACGAACGAGCTTCCCTTCTTTGAAGGTTACGTGGTTAATTTCTATAGACGGAGAAGTCAGGTCGTCTGCTATAGCAGTGCTTCGCCTGCCGTTGTTGCCCAGAACCCGTCTGCTCGTTTCCAACGCTGCGGCCCCGTATATTAGCGCTGCTGTCACATCGACGTCATTGAGCCGTCGTGCTTCACGCATGGAGTTCGCGCGGGCGCCTTCTGATGACCACGCCGTTTATTGCTATCGAAGAGAAGACATTAACGCCATCAGCGCAACAGAACAACCTGACCTGGCTCCTCGTCCCTCTCCCGTTATTCCCTCACCGATATCTATCTCTCTCTCTTTTTTTTTACCCTTTCTTCACCCTTGGCTCGGCTCGTTCCTATTATACCATCAAGGAGAACATACGCACGCCTCTCTCTCCAAACGACCACGTCGTAAATGCGCATAATAATTACACGCACCTTCCAAGGTTTCTGTGGCCATCAATATACGAAAGGGAACAATTCCCAGTTTCGCACGGGGCTGCCGCAGGGGTCGGCGGCTGGCGTAGGCACCGATTTT
Organism: Dermacentor andersoni; assembly: GCF_023375885.2. NCBI lineage: Eukaryota > Metazoa > Arthropoda > Arachnida > Ixodida > Ixodidae > Dermacentor > Dermacentor andersoni. The sequence continues at coordinate 116,590,160 of NC_092815.1, read as the reverse complement.
TCCTCTTCCGGTGTCAGGTGGCCAGCAGTTATCTACCAAAATGAACGGATGGATGTCGAAGCACACATATGCGTGTGTGTTCGTGCGTGTGTGTGTGTGTGTGTGTGTGTGTGTGTGTGCGTGCGTGCGTGCGTCTGTGTGTGTGTGTGTGTGTGTGTGCGCGCGCGTGCGTGCGTGCGTCTTTGTGTTTGTGCGTGTGTATGTGCGTGTGCGTGTGCGTGTGTGTGTGTGTGTTTGTGTGTGCGTGTGCGTGTGTGTGTGTGTGTGTGGTGGCACTAATGCACCATGCATAAACTTGACTCACGTATATCTACTTGCAGATAAAAACTGTTTATATTTACTGGGGTGGGGGTAGAAAGGGGAGGGAGAGAGAGAGAGAGAGCTCTGCGTTAAAGAAAGGGACCCCTCTGCGGATCCTTTCTAGCCTATTTCGCACTGAGCTAAATTTTCTTGCTTCTCCGTTATTGCTCAAAGCAACACGTAGCGTCGATAGCACACGTTCATGCCGTCTTGTCTGCGGCCAAGGCTCGGACGTTTTCAGTTGTTGAGCGGTCCCCATTGCTTGCCAGGATTGTAGCGTATGTGTGCACTTACGTGTACTCTGTATTTATGTGAGTACGTTTGTATTGACACATGGCGTGTGTGATCTGGCGAAATTCCAGAAGTGTGGCTAGATATAGCTGTTCCCTATAGCCCACATTTGTTCTTTGATTGTTTAATCAAGGCCCCATATTTTATACCAAACTATATTCTAGGCGAAGTAGAGGGCACTGGTCGGCAGCCTATACAGTGCCAGTAAGTTAGACATCGAAACAAAGCAAGGAACAAACATAGCGGACTGGCACCACTGAAAGCTCTTGACTTTCTGCCGACTGAGTTTCAAAGTTTCATACTTGCGTATACTTTAGCGTAAGTCCGTGTCAGCTCAAGGGTCTCCATGTTCACGGCGCACTGACCGCACCAATCGGTCATTTAACTGTGATGAATTGTCGAACTCGACTCCTAAGCCAGTGAGCGTGTTTCATTTCCTCTCGCTCAAGTGACAAGTGTCGCTATAGTGTCGCAATAAGGTAAATACTGTTCAACTATGTGCAGCCTTCGGTCATTTCGTCGGCTTTGCAGTTGTCATAAATAGATGACGCGCGGCCGAACTCACGAGTGTTCAGCTGCAGCCGGTGTGCGTAACATTAAAAGACCACTCTTTATTTAGAACGTGGTTGCGACGCAAGTTGCATGCCGTTGGGTGCTGCGCATAATCGTTGGGTGCTGTCCGCCGCGGGCACACTCCCCTTTTCAGGGCCTCAATAATTCTCCCAGGAAAGCAAAAACGTATAAAAGAAGGAGGGGCTAGGGAGGAGGAGAATAAGCACGCCCTTCCTCGTATCTCCAATGGCCGCATATGAATTCGGGCCCAATGTTAAGCAAAAGAAAAGGACCTATAAATGCACTTATGATTAATGGGACTACAACTTGGTGCACGGTGGCAGTAGATTTAGGTTGTGTCAACATACCACACCCGTGTGCCTTCGAGCAATTTGTTCGGCCCTGGCAGTCACCCGTGGGTTTTGGCGCAAAAGGTTTTCCCTGAATCGCCGCGCTCCTATTGTCGCCGATGTTACATGTTCGCAACTTCTCTTTGAAATGCGGCTTTCGTATTCGCGCCATATGGGTAATACTGGCACTCAAAAGCAGGATGAACAGGTTTGAAGGCACAATAAGGAGGAAGAATAGTTAAGCTAGGTGGTTTCTAGTTCTGACATTACAATATGACAGAGCGGTAAGACAGAGAGAAATCCAAAATAGAGAGAGAACGTCGGAACGCCAACTAGGAAATCGTCGGGTTGGCTACCCTGCGTTTGGGGAGGAGAACAGGCGAATAGGAAGTTCAGAGAGAGAGGAAAAAGTAGTGGGAATATACGAGGTGAATGTGTGTAAGCGCGCGGAAAACACTACACAGACGAGAGTGGTTGCACAGGCCAGTCATTCTCGTGAAGCACGAAAGCGCCTTCACCCCCGTTATGGGCCGACGAGCAGTTGGGACGCTGTTCAGGTAGCACCTGCATAGACAACAGTGGAGCTACTTATAGCAAAACAAACGTACAAACTAAATGCCGCTGTCTCCGACACCTAGATATTACCGCAACGTCCAATCGTAACGTTATAGACTTGGGTGATTTCTAATCAGGCTGTCTTTTTTTTAATAATGATAAAAGTGTATTATATTGTAATTGAAGCTGAAGGCAGACGCAAAGGGGATACTGTCAAGTGACAACTGCTACAGCGCGATTCCCCTACGTAAACGAAAAAAAAAAAGAATGGGGATATAAAAAAGGGCTGAAAGGTTTGTAAATGATGTAACTAAGATGTCAAATGCTTTTTTCTTCATTTCTACTGACCAGTGCACTTGCATAAGAAGTGACGCTGTCGCGAAAGTGACCCCTTCGCCGTGGACACCGTAAGTGCTTCGCTCAAGGCGGGTGCTTGAATTGGAAACAAAGAGAAATCAATATTCAGTTCTCGCATGATGAACTGCCACAGAAGAGCTTACCGGGATTAAAACTTCGTACTTTAATTAACTGATCTGAAGAGAACCGAAGTATTAGGTGAGACATGGTCAATGGCGCCGCAATAATGAGAATTCGTGTATGACTGCTGTGTATTGGCACTGTGACCACACGTACCAAATGTGAAGACGAGATCGAGATATGGAAAAAATTGATTTGGACGTCATGTTTTTTTTCCCGTAGCCGTATATATTGCCAAACAGAAGCAACAAAGGACTGAGCGAGAAGATCCAAGAATAATTCGCCGACGTGGCGTGGTGGCTTTGGGGTTGCGCTGCTAAGCCCGAGGTCTCGGCATCAAATGAAACTATATTGGTGGGGAAGTGAAAAAACCCTACTATAAGGCATTACATGCTGCTGGTCACGCACAGAGAAGGCTGCTAATTTTTTTTTTGTAACTCAAAAATTTATTTATCAGTTTACTTCAAGTTTTTCTCATAACTGCGAAATAACAGTAGATTTACTACAACATCTATTGCTCTTTATATAGTACAATCACATTATCATATTCGTCGCGCCATCCAATATAACGTCAGACAACAAACAAACCAAACAAAGCACAAAAAAAGACGCGGTTTTTTTCTTACGCCACGGCCTCGTTCCAAGCAAACAATAAAACTGACAGCGTCACATGTGTAAAGCAGTACACGCCACATTCTCTGACAAAATTTAAGTTGAAGCAAATGGCCGAAACACTGGAATTAAACGTAACGATCGTAACAAATGATTACGAAATGTAGGGTAGCAACAATAAGGAAGTATAAGTGGCTATAGTTCTTTGTTCGTAGCCTGCGAGGATTGCCCGGCGGAAGCCAAATGCTCCCTGCGCATGCAAAATGACTTCGCCATTTGTTTTTCAGCGTGCTCACATGGGAACGTGACGCCTTACAAGACGCAATTTTTTATGCAATTTGCACGAGCGAAACGCACAAGAATGTGTGCGGAGCTAGTGATGTGGCCACAATGAATAAACATCTGTCAGTGCACACTGGTATAATGGGCGCAGGTATAGGGCAGTTGATAAACAGTAAACTAGTTCGGCTTTACACTGAGCACTCGACATACATTTTACTGATAAGGTGGGCCTCGAAGCGCCTTCGGTAAGTTGCTCGTAAAATGCTTAATCCAGATAACTTCTTGTGGGCCGGCCATATCGCGCTTGGTTACATCTGCATACACCATGGATATTGACATGTTAGACCGAAATCATGCGTCTCTGGCTTAGTGTACGCAAAAGAGGCCACCTGGGTTTAACTCCAGCACGCAACTATCTCACAGCTTTAAAGTGGCCAATGCAGTGCCGGTTCGAATGTTGTCTGTTTCGCTGATAATAGATGCATAGTGCTAGTTATTCACTGTATCGTCATTTGCGTTGTAGTCTCTATCGGTGAAGCGTCATAAAGCTGGTATGCATATTGCTCCGTTACGCTGATTATTTATGTAACACCACGCAACTTGCTATATGTACATCGATTCGCGATGTGCATGTCGCATTTATATACGGTAAGTAAAGTAATTAAAATCTTGGTAGTTAATCAAGGATACCGGGGGTCAGTGAACATTTATGCATACTTCTCTACCAGTAAAAAATCAGTTATCCCCCAGGAGTTATCGAAGTCTGCCAGACGAGTTATAAACAATAGATACCCTTAACTCAACGCAGGAAGTGTACGGTCGCATGGGCCAACTAACGAACACGTGTCGATAAAGGCAGGCGGGCCACCCGCGTAAACTTTTATTATACGCATAGGATAACGTGCATGGTTAGCACAGAGTTAGCAGATCTTAAACGTGGTGTATTACAAGAGCCCAATATTCTAAAAAAAGCACTGGGACTCGAAGTAAAATGAATCAAAAGTAAGTTTGTGAAGTCGTCTAACAGGGAGCAGCTTTCTTTTCTTTTTTCGCTGCTAAGGTTTTTAGAAGAATTGTAGAAAACAAAAAATAAGAACACATTATTAGCGTCGGTAGAGGGCTAACTTGGTCTAGTCGTACATGTTATAGAGAAATGTAGTAAGAGTGCATGACGCGGGACAAACAGAATAAACAAAGTAACTAATTTTATTGCGCACAAGTCAACGTGTAAAACTTCTGGAAAGCAGAAAAGTTGGAGCGAAGGAGGCCAACATTTAAATTGCAAAGAAAGAAAAACGATCGCCGATCATCGACGCGTTGCACCTTTGGAGTGTAGGGGCGCATATACCCACGCACATGCGTGGTATTTCGACTTTCTTGTCGATTCGAAAGCCTTTAGACGTTTCGTGTGCACACTGCATGGTCCCGATAATATATGCCTTTATCGAAACAAAAATAAAAGGAAGAGATTTAGCAACCTCTATGGTGTAGACGGCTACTCCTTTCACAGAGCAGTAACAAAAGCACGAAAAATACTTTATGATAGAAGAAACGTCACCAGTTCCGAAAATTTAGAGTGGAATGAGCTGAGGAGAGTAAATCTGCTCCGCATATCGGGGGGGGGGGGGGGGGGGGGTCACATAGGGACAATGAAACATTAGCGGTCAATAGGTAGGATACGTTACACCCCGCACTATACTAAAACCCACAACATAGACGCGTATTGAGTTCGAACACGTACACAATGTCGGGATGCTGTCCAAGGTGAAGAAATGTAGGGATAGAAAAATACTTGCACAGATGACATAATGCACGCACAAGGACATACTAGCTGATATTTTATTTTTTTCTTCCCTTTTTTATTTTTCCTTGAGTAGGGACATCAGAATTTCCAGATAGCCACCTCTGACGCAGCTTACATTTCCATGCTTGTACATATAAAGAAAGATAGCTATCCTGCATTAACAAAACAAAATATGACAGCCTCCCGAGCAATCTTCGGCAAAGTGGATGTCTAAACTTCTCGCGTGGGAAAAAGGACGTGAGCCATGAGTTCACACGGTGACTCCCCCCCCCCCCCCCCCAAACAACAAGTCTTTATCAATACAACAAAAATGCAGTTTCCGAAGGTCTCCACTGGATTCATTATTGACTTTAAATGGAGTAGTGAACTCTCTGTCTCTCTCTCTCTCAAGTGAGAAGGGCGCATATACCTGAGTAGTGCTTAGCGATGTGGCTTGCTTTCTATCTCTTTGTTTTTCGACTGCTGTTTGCTTTTTGCCTTTCCACGTTTTGTTTTCTTATTTTCTTGGCTGATTTATTTTCTCCATCAGAATTGCGTTGCACCTTCGAAGTTTTCATACATCATTTGAAGGTTGTTTTTTTATCGTAATTTTTTGTTTAGATTGAGGGGGTTCGAGTCTACGTGGCACCTACTCTCTATATATATTCGTTTCCATGCAATAAACTAATAAGCGTCACCTGACGACAGCGCTGTGTGATGTGACCCAATTCTGGAGGAGGAAGGAAAAAAAAAAGAAATGCAGAAGGCAGCGAAGTTAACAAGAATAATGTCTGTTTTCCTACCCTACACCGGGGGAATGGGAAAGGGGAAAACAAAGATGACAGGGAGAGAGAGGAGGGAAGGAAAAAAGGAAATTGGAGGTGAGTTCGCTCACGCGTGTGGTCTAATAGAAATTGCATTAATAGCCACAGACGTTCACACAAGCCCGTCGACCTCAAGAAGCACAAAAATGCCTTCACCACTTTATGGGCCGATGAGCGATGGGGGCGGTGTTCTAGCAGCACCTGCACCAGAAGGGGCCGATTGTCCAGTTTTTGGAGAGTGTTAGCAAGTTCTTGTCCTTCTGGGACATATCTTGGACAGTGACAGAACAGGTGGTCGATATTTTCTTCGGTGCCGCAGACCTTGCATGCTGCACTGTCGGTCACTCCAGTTAATGTAGAGCATGCCTTTCTGAAGGCAACTCCTTACCAAAGGCGATAGAGAAGCGTAGCTTCACGTCGTGCAAGTCCGAGTAGAGGTTGGAGTTGCAGTGAGGGGTTCAATCGATGCAGAGACGAAGACGAAAAAATGGCTCTTGAGCGGAACCCCGTTTTCTATTGCTCTTTTTTTACGAGTATTTCTGTGTGCTTTCGGGAGATGCCGCTCCCGAGACCTTCGGCGATGGAAACGGAGTCCGCTAGACGTCCGGAGGAGACAGACGTCACAGCGTCAAGCGCTCCTAGAAAGCGCAACCACCTCATGAGCGACACAGGTAGCGAGGACACCATGCTGTACTACTCTGCTTCAGACGAGGATCTATCGGATGATGGTGATTACTTGACCGTTGTGAGGTAAAAAGGAAAGAGGAGAATCGTCACTGACGCCAGACTTCCTCGTCTTCAACAAGGACGACGGCGAAGACAAAGAACAATGAGACGGCTCATACCATCCTCTTCTTGCCCGAGAAACCGACCGACGACCTGAATCGGCTAAACAGGCAAGCCATCTCTGTCACACTGGAGGCTCTTGTTCAGATATGAGAATCAGCACCCGTAAGAACATTCTCCGGTCGTTGTCAGGGACAGAGCAGCGCTGGATGTCTTGAGAACAGTCAAAGCGGTGAGAAAGATTAATGTTTGCACAGTAGTACCACAGGACAGCGATACTTCATCAGGTGTGATTTATGATGTCCACGAGTCAGTCAACGACAACGATTATTGAAATCTGTCACCTAGGAAAATCACGTTGTGTAAGGATAACCTTCAAGGGAGGAAGCTTGCCGTAGCACGTGAAAGTCGGATTTTTTCGTCATCCAGTGCGACCGTTCGTTCCACGACCACTTCAGTGCCGTATTTGATTGAAGATAGGGCATATCAGCGGCATATTTGCGAAAATTCGACCGTGTGCCTGAAACGCTCTCAGCAGCACAGCGCTGATGCTTGCCATGCGACTGATTTCAAGTGTGCGAATTGCTCTGGTCCTCATGAAGCATTGTCGAAAGACTGCCCGAGACACAAGACAGAGTTGAAATTCCTAAAACAAACGGTGAGAGACAACTCAACGCACAGAGAAGCCGCCACGAAGGTGCGATGGCGTCGTTCTCGCCGCAGACGACCTTCGTCTACTAGAAATACTGAGGCCGTCGTAAGAAAAACGCTACTTCCAATAGCTGGTGCTCCCAAGACACTCACCCACACTAGCAACACGGTGTCTGGTGATGCATTGAATACGCCTTCTGCAAACGTCTGGCCTGCACTTCCGACATTACGTCCTCCAGCAGAACACAGATCGACGGTGGACTACCAAAGCACCAATGACGCCATCGGTCGCGTGCGAGGACAATACAAGCAAGTAATCGCTATAATCAAGTCTCTAATGAAAGTCACTCGCGTCTTGATAAATGACATGCAGACGCCATCTGCTCGGGGTGCACTGCAAGTGATGAACGGTCTGGTTCCGGTTCTTGCGAGCCTCGAATAGCAAGCACAATGGTTCTACCACGTCAGCCGTTCTTCCGACAAGTCAAGGAAGCGTCTATTATCCAATGGAATTTCCGTGGACTGAAATCCCGTATTGCTGACTTTCACTAATACATTTTCACCAATCAATTCCCCATTATTGTCTTATGTGAACCGAACCTACAGAAACGTGTCCGGATCTCAGGCTATGAACCTTATGTGTCATCAACTTGTAGTGAAATTAGCAAGGTGATCATCTACATGCGGTGTGAACTGACTTACATTGTTCATCCAGTGCTGCCACATGACAGTAATCAGTATGTCTATTTGACCGTGAAAAAGCGCAAACTTTCATTTACTCTAGAGGGCGCTTACCTTTCCCCATGAAGTCGTTTCGACAGACAGAGACTGAGTGGCATTATAGATGCGACTCCTCGTCCGTGGATTGTTGTTGGGGACTTTAACGCGCATCATTCACTTTGCGGCAGCGTCAACGTAAATTCCAAAGGAAGAAACCTCGTTTCATTTGCCTGTGACTAGGAACTTTGCTGTCTAAACGATGGCAGTCCCACGTTTCTGCGCGGCCGGACGTGCAGTACCTGTTTAGACTTGGCTTTTGTCTCACGGTACCTCACTCGTCGCGTCCTTTGATTCGTAGATATAGAAACTCACGGAAGCGACCGCATTCCTACCAACCTGAAGATTAAAGGCCTAACCAAATCCGTCCCATCCAATATTAAACAAACAACTGATTGGCTCGTGTTTAAATCATTTATGGAAGATGCATGCCACGAAGGCTTTTCGTCCACACTAGAAACTCAGATCCCCAAAGCTATGCAGGATGCTATGTGTTCATTTCGGCCATTGGAGAAATACAAAGATTTTGATGCGGAAATACAGAGCCTCCGTGCAATCCGCCGGCGAGCGGAGCGACGGTACAGACGGACTAGATCGGTTTACGACCTTAGAGAGGCCAGACGTATTCAAAAGAAAATTCAACGTCGTCTTGCTGTGCTGCAAAATCAAGGCTGGAAATCCTTTTGTGAGTCTCTCGGTCCACGTAAACCTCTGTCAGTTGTCTGTAGAACAGTCCGCGACTTCGAACAGCTCCTCAACAGCGCCGGCCATTTAAATCTCTAGCCCTCCATCAAGGACGCCGAGAAGTCGACGTAGCCGAAGATTACTGCGCAAGGATCGCGGGTCCGGCGTTCACCTATTCACCTCGCGCACGTATTCATATATAATTGTCCCCCCTTGCTCCATAGGTCTTCTTATGGACGCTCCTTTCTCCATCGAAGAACTGGAGGCCGCACTTGCTGGGTGCAGGCGATCTTCCTGACCAGGACCCGATGACATCACATACTCTGCGCTTGCAAACCTTGGTCAAGAGGCCAAGGTTTGCAAGCCCATGCACTTCTTGGCCTGTACAACGCATCATGGCGTGACGGCCTGGTCCCTACCACGTAGAAATCCAGTCGCCTTGTTCCACCCCTCAAGCCTGGCAAGCCTCCACCGGAATTGTCATCTTACCGTCCGATAGCACTGGCCAGCTGTCGGCAAGGTAATGGAGAGAATGATCCTTACACGGTTAGAATGGTACTTGGAATTTTACGTCTATCCAGAGGTAATGGCTGGCTTTCGACCAGGACGCTCGTCAATAGATAACGTTATTGACCTTGTAACATATGTACAGCACCAGAAACATCTGAAGCGAATCACTGCGGCCTTAATATTCCTTGATGTTAAAGGTGCGTACAACAATGTCCATCGTTATGCGATTCTGGAAGCCTTAGAAGATCTTCTTCTAAGGCGTCCACCACGACTGGTATAGCCGTCTAGCTATACCAGTCGTGGTGTACCGCAAGGCGGGGTACTCAGCCCGACCCTGTTCAACCTGGTGCTCGTTGGTCTCGCCGATTCGTTACCGCAAACCTTTCAGCTCTTCGTATATGCAGACGACATTTGCGTATGGGCTTCAGGTGTGACAAGTCTACAAGTCCACGCACGATTTCAGAAGGCTTCAACGGCCGTGTCAACATACCTAAGAAGGCAAGGCTGGAGCGTTCCCCTGAGAAATGTGCACTCGTTGCCTTTACTCGCAAAGCCATGGCCGCATATTATTAATGACCAAACTGTACGATACAGACGAACGCACCGCTTTCTTGGCGTCATCATTGATGCGGATTTGTCTTGGAGCCCTCACGTCTCGTACATGACAAAGCATTTGGCCGCCATCGTGGACCTTCTTGCATTTCTGGGCGGGAAGTCCTGGGGCGCAACAGTACCATCAATGTTGCAACTATATAAAGCACTGTTTTTGGGCTTCCTGCGGTACAGCTTACTTTACTAGGAAATACTTGCACTACAAATATCCGCACATTTCAGAGTGTGCAAGCACAAGCACTCACAACTTGTCTCGATCTCCCCAAAACTACGTCATCGATTGCGACAGTCGCCATTGCCGGAGACACTCCTTTGACAATCTGTATAGATACAGATGTCCTGAGAGTACGCATCCGACACCTGATTCAGATTCCCTCACACGATCTTGCTTGCTTGCTTGCCAGCAAAGAGGCCACATTCTACTTTTGCCAAAAGTATGTTAAGACATCAGTCCTACTTGCCGTCAGAATTTACGCCCGCTACACCATTATCAGATCCATTGTGGTGTCTGCACCGGCCGCAAGTGCAATTGACCATTCCAGGAATCAGAAAAAAAGCTGGAGCGCCGCTTCAATCTTTGAAGCAAGCAACTTTGGAACACATTCACAACGTACACAAATTCCCGCAACATGTCTACACAGATGGTTCGGTAAAACTCAACTGCTCAGCTGCTTCAGTCATCATTCCGGCAAAATCTGAAGAAATCAAATTAAAAACTTCATGTTTGAAGACATCAACGGGTGCTGAACTTGCGGCACTCCATGCTGCACTTGATTTCATTAATCATGAACCACCGCAACAATGGACAGTCTTTAGTGACTCCAAGGCAGCCCTTCAGTGCATACAAAGCCCAATGCGCCACGGACCCAAGGACCAACTGGCCTCAGAAATTCCACACTTGTATCGTCGCAGCCATGACAAGGGACAACATAATCTTTCAATGGCTTCCAGGACATTGCAGCATCAGCGGGAATGACCACGCTGACGAAGCCGCCCGATCTGCACATGAAAGTGGACAACTTGTCTTAATTCCGCTTTCGCGAACAGACGCTGCGGCTGGGCTGCGACTGATGTCCCGTGAATGTACTTTGCCTCTGTGGGACTAGAGCGCTTTCACCATTTGTCGTTTGCGTTCGTTGTCTCCGGACATACGGATGCACCTACCGCTTCGGTTACCACGACGAGAACAGACCATGCTGTACCATCGGTGGCTAGGCGTTGCATTTATGAACTCGTATGCTTTGATTATTGGAATGGCCAACAGCCCCACGTGCGCCACATGCAACATCGATGAGACGCTCGCACATGTTATGTGTGCCGCGATATAGTACTCAGAGACAAGTGCTGTGCAGAGTACTGGACCAGTTGGACAATCGTTCATTATCAGAACTGAAAGCTGTAGGTCAGTACTCCTACAGAACATCCACGGTAAAGGCCTTACTCGCGTTATTAAGGTTCCTGCGGTCTGTGGGGCTTCACGATAGACTGTAATAACGCCGCCCCCTACCACTCTGTAGTGTACGGGGTTCGGTCGTGCTCATCTCTATTTCTTTCTATCTCCCCCTTCCGCTCTCTTTCTCTTTTTATCCCCCCTTCACCCTTCCCCCCGTGCAGGGTAGCCAACCGGAACTGCCTCTGGTTAACCTCCCTGCCTTTCAATGCATCATTTTCCCTCTCTCTCTCTCTCTCTCTAATCCATGCAGTCGTGTAAGTATTAAGTTTGGCGAGTTCCACTCGGTTAGTGAGAGAAAGCGTGCCAGGTGTCAAAGCTGCCTTGCGGCGTCTGTCCTCGAAAGCGGAATTTGGACGCTATGCTCTTCTTGATGTGCTGTGCGAGCAGTGTTATCGGCGGAATCATTGCCACTGATTCCACAATGGCCTGGTACCTACTGAAAAACTACCTCGTGACCTTTTTGTTGGACGCGATGGTGAAGTTTCACGATTTCGTATGTCAACTGTTCATGACATCCCCGTCGGAGAACTGACTGCGTGCACCGTTATGCCGGTTTGGAGTCAGAGAAGGCAGCCCATTTTCTAAGTATTTCAGAATCAATGAATTCCAGTGCACGACGCAGAGCCGTTAGTTCTACCGCCGTTGAGGTCGTTACATGCGATGTCTTGAACCACAGTGTTATTCCTCGCGTTCTGCGTGATTCATTACCTAAGTCTCGTGCATAATAATGTCGAGACCTGGTGTTACACTTTGTTGACTAAGCTCACCAATCATTTGCGGCAAGCCATCTCGAGCATATCATCTCGAATGGAATGTTTAATTAACACAGGCCTAGATTCAAGGCTATGAATGCATCCTTCGGACATGAGCATGTATCTATGTAATCGCATCCCAACTGCCTATTTTCATCATCGCCTCCGATACTTCTTTGCCTTTCTTCACTGAATTCTATCCTCTCTCTGGCGTTATTGAACAGGAAAACGTCATCTAGAAACCGTACGTTGTTAAGATGTTCTGTATTGATCTTCACCCCTTACCTCTCCCAGTCTAGCAGCGTGAACACTTGTAAGCACGCAGCGAATATCATATAAAATAATGTGTCTGATTGTCTGGCGCCCATTTTAATCTGTATTTTCCACATTTCCTGTGAAGGATAAGGTGTCTGTCAAAATATTTATAGATGTCTGCAAAGACATTCATGTATGCTTCCGCTACTCCTTGGCTATGCCTCCACAGCTTATGGTATCGAGAGAATTGAACGCGTTTTCGTTATTTAAGAAACGCAATAATGAGGTTGGCTGTGCTCCGCATATTTGTAAATTACCTGATTGGTGACACCGATATGATTTCTTGTAGAATATGTCTTTCCAAACCTAGCCCAGCTGCTGTCTGATTCCATTTAGATCAAGCGTTGCCCGGATTCGATTGGAAGTTGTCATGATGAATATTTTGTATAATACAGAAAACAAGCTAATAAAAATTATGGGGTTTTACATGCCAAAACCACTTACTGCTTATGAGACATGCCCTATCGGAGGATTCCGGAAATTATGACAACCTGGGGTTCTTCAACGTGCACCTAAATCTAAATACACGGGTGTTTTCCCACCCATCGGAATGCGGCCGCCATGGCCGGGATTCGATCCCGTGACCTCGTGCTCTGCAGCCAAACACAATACCCACTGAGCAACCAAGGCGGGTGGAAAACAAGCTCATGAAGTTATTATTATGCAGTTCTTATGCGTTGCTCTTTTGATGGATTATATGATGTTAGCATTCTTCCAAATCCAGGCTGAAAGGCTTTGTGACTTTGCAAACCCTATCAATTCTTCGCCTTTTGGGCAAAACTGGGGCTTTCTTTTTGTTGGCATTCATAATAATTTCATAATAATGTCGATTTAATGAGGGCTTCCTGCAGCCGCAAGATGTTCCTGTAAAGAGTTGGACAAATGCGCAAAAATAAAGAAAAGCTCAAAGGTCAACAAATTACAACGCAATAATATGTCAGTAGTAAAATTCATTTATGTGAACTAATACGTAGTTTCAAAATGAGGTGAAACTCATATCTATATTCACATGATAGTTTATGAGCCTGTCGAAGCCGCGAATTTAGGGGAAAATAATATACTGTGAAAGCTTGCCGAGACTGAAGCAACGATAAACCACTACTGTGGGTTGTACACGTCACATGTGTGTTTTAAGCTTACCTTAATGCTTTCCAGACTTCCATTAAAATTTCTAACGCGGCATGTGCCACGACCATGCAGGCACCAAATTAGTAGCAGGCACATGTATGGCGCAATCATGGTAACGGCAAAGCACTGTGCGCGGGTAAGATGCCTCGTCAAACGTTGTGTCCGGCGATCTCCATATACTTACACAGCGACCGGACCATTGGCGTCAGTTGACAACTACTCATTCAATTATTCTTTCCCTGTCTCAATCTTCTGCCACCAGCGCTTTCACTCATAACGGTGATGAAATCCGCAACCCTCAGCGAACATGCTTTACTACAGCATTATCAGCATTCTGATTCTTTTCAGTGCGATAAAACTGAACTTTTACATATTACGAAAATATTTGGAGTAAAGATTGTTTTATCAATACATACCTTTTCGACAGCAAGAAAAAGTTCTCCCTCCGAACTGCATATTCCAGCATGCCGCAGTATGCCATCACTGCAGATGCGCAATGGTTTTCGAAGCGTGCTCATGTCTGTGTGTGTGTTTCTGTTCCACTGTAGAAAATGAAATAGCCCATGCGCGAGGTCTACGCTCTGTAAGCTGTAAAGAAAGAGCAGTAAACTGCAAGCTTACTCCTGTATTTTTTTTTATGCTTATGAAAGCGTTGAACTGTAAGCTTAGTACGTAGGTGCGAGCAACATGGCGTATACATAGTTCTTTCGAGCTTCTCGCGCTTTTCAGCCCCCAGCAGGCGTTGCTCGCAGTCGCAGCGCGTGTACTCGTCTTCCCGTTCGGCTTCAAGATTCCATTCTGTAACAGTAGCGCGCCTCAACCGTATTCTCTGCTACTCTTGCTCACTCGCATCCCCCCTCCCCCTCTCTCCTTCACCACTACTGCATGTGTTCGCCGTATGCAAAGTCGCTGCATGGTGGCACTGCCCTTTGTCCTCCCAATAAGAGTCTACTGAGCACGATGTACTGTGATGCGATTGACAAGACACGAGACAAAGTTAGACGAAGTGCCACTGCGGCGCGATAGTCGCAACCCAAGACAAAAGAAAGAGACACGAAACTCTACTAGTAGCACTTCGTTTGTGTTTTTCAGTATTTTTGGGTCGCGTCTAAGACGCCATACTTTGAACATGATGCTCCGTCAATATTAACCAGCCCAATTTTCTGTTTTGCTAAGGCTCGTCTGCCCGTTGTGCAGCAGTTGTGCGGCCACGGTACCCACTGCCGTCAGTATACGTGGTAGCAGCGGCTCAGACGTACTACAGCTTTTCATTGGGAGCGAATCTGAAACCAGATGACGGGGTCAGGTAAAATAGGCTGCACGCGCTAGCTTTATGGTTGTAAGTTTCAGCTTGGGGCTTTTTTAAGCCGACTTCCACGCCAACAGGGATTGACTCTAGACACGGAAGACCACTTGATGCAACATTACAGCATCCGCTGCAATTCGTATTTCTATGGCCTGATTTTCTCCATAGTAATTATTTCTCGGCTTTCTCTGCCGCCTAAAATTTTACTTTTTCTCCCCCTCCTGGGATGTCTCTGCGAGTGGTCGGTTCACAAGCTGCGTAATCTGGTTTAAGCACGTAATTGAAATTATACAATTGAATATAATTGAAATAATAATGTAATTGAATTGCTTTAATACATAATCCTTTTAGTCTTTACAGTACTACTGGCATTGCCATGATTTATACGCCCACCACTCCAAGTCCGCTTTGGGTGTTTGGTCCCAGCGTTGGCGGCAACATTTCGTTCTTTCCATTTAGAAAGAAAAACGAAAGACAAAAAAGAAAAAGCGATTGTGTACTTATATTTAGGTGCACGTTAAATAACCTCAGGTATCAAAAATTAATCCGCAGTCCCTCACTACGACGTGCTTCATAATCAGATCGCGGTTTTCACACGTAACACTTACCACGGAGTCTAATTATTTTGTTTTAATATATTTCCTTCATTTTTCTTTTTGGCTATTCTTTCTAGTTACACATTAATCGCCGTCAAGTGCCCGAGCGTCTAGTGCTGCCCTGCGCAGCATTCGAACGGTTGCCGCGCCTCGCAAGGAAGCTGCGCTCATCCTACAGCAGCACGCACACTCACGTTGATACACTGTGGTCGCCGACCAATCGGCAAGACTAATTCGCGTGAAAAAAACAAAAAAAACACAAGGACGAGATCGCGCTTTGTCGCGCCGGGGCTGTAAGGCGGAAGGAATACCGTCAATGTGGACGCGCGAGCGAGCCGTCACTCCGCGCCCCTCTTTAGGCGCTCTGTTATGCTTGCCGGCCAGCGTGCGCGCGCGAGCGTGAGCGCGCGCGTGCTCGTATGTGTGGGAAGCCTGAAATTCCGGGCGATGTGGAATATACAGCGCCACGCAGAGCAACGCAATTAAAAACGGCCGCCCATATAGGCGCCGCGTCGCGCTCCAGCGCGCCGATCGCGGCAATGCTGCCGGACCCGATGAATTAATGAACTGCGCCGGTTACGCCTTCGCCCCGGGCCACGCTTGGCCACGGTGTCGTTTGGCTGCCGCGGTTAGCCACGCTTCGCTCTTGTTTCTGCTTTACTTTCGACATTTATTCGTTTTCACCTTTCCACCTTTTCGATCGTGTTGCTGGACAGTTGATTTCCTTTCTTTTTCTGTCTCTCTTTGCTTTTCTTTCTTTCTTTCTTTCTTCATTTTTTTACTTCGCCTATTACAGGAGAGCGCGCGTTTTCGAAACGCGGCCCGCATATCACCCCTTCGTCGTCCACGAGCACGCGCGTTTGATTATCGACGACGGCGGCCGGTTGGCCTCACCCGTTCGCGCTGCCCGTCGCCATTGCTTTGACTTTTATTTTAATCTTCCACGCAGTATGTACATCTAGCCCCGGAGCCGTGGCGCGCGCGCGCGCTACACAGCTATAGCGTTCGCGTGCTAAATTACCAAGCCTGCAGGGCCTACTGCCTTTTCTTTCTCTTTTTCAAATCTGTTATACTTGCTAACTTAATTTCCTCTTCTACTTAGCTAAGGTGTAGTCAATGTGTACACGGGAGTACGGCTCTGCTGCTTAAGCCCAACGAAATAGAGAGAGAAAGAGAGAGAGAGGGGGTGAGGGAGGGAGGGAGGGAGGGAGGGAGGGAGGGAGAGGGAGGAATAATCCTGGCTTCGGGGAACATTTGCGTTTTGGTTTGCGCGCGGCTCTCTGCGCAAGTCGGGCTGGTCACTCGGTGCCGAGAAAGGAACGAACGACCAGCGTCGCGCATACATGCCGCATAGCTGTCTATCTATAAGCGCTCGCAGTGAACCTACAGAGTCGACGTTGGCGGGTGCGTTGCCGAGCCGAGCTGGTTCTCGCTCGCCTCGTCTCCTTCTCTCGCCCGCTTATCTATCGGCGCGTGCGATCGAGCCCGCCATAATGGATCTCGAGCGTGGGGCGCAGGCGGCAGGGTGACATGCCGGCCGATCGGTGAGCGAGATTGTTGGGCGAGAGAAGGGCCGTATGGCGAACGCACCGTCGCCGGGTCTCGCAGCCCCCGCGAAACAACTCGCCAGCTCCGCCCGCCCGCGTACGTAGCGCGAAATTTTCTTCGTGTACAGGAGGTATACATATATATTCAGTTTCCTGTGATACCAGCCTGTGGGAGATAAAAAAAAAAGTGGACCGTCTAATTCTCGGCGAAAGAAATGCTACTTTTATCCCTTCGAATCAACAGTGTGGTCACTTTTGCGGCGCTCCTATGCATTGAAACTGACGCAATGAGAAGTGCGCGCGCAGGAGTTATACCTCCGCCCCTGTGTGTATGCCTCCGGAAAAGACTCGAGGCAAGGACGTTCAAGGAAGGACGCATTGACTCAAGGACGCCGATATAACGTTAAACGCCCTTAAGCGGAGGGTGCATTTCCTTAGGTCTTTCTTTTTTCCTTTCTTCTTTATTTCTTTCGGGGATATATATATATATATATATATATATATATATATATATGATCCCAGATTGGGGAAGGGTGTGTAAAGGTCTGTTTTAATTAATTCTTTCTTCACTTCCAACTATTTTGCATACGTGTGCATAGTTATTGTGTCTATATCTCTTGCAAGAGTAAAAAAGAAAAATGTAGGAATAAATCGGGGAAAACAGTAGCTGGCGGATGACGGCACCTGGAGGTCAAAGTTCGTTTATCGTTTATCGGATTACTATCCTTCTTTTTGCGAAATAAATGGGCCTGTCGCTCTCCGTCGTTCGTAATGACGTCGGTACTCGTTTAATTACTTCCTGTCTTTCTTTTTTTTTTGCCGTTTTCGTAGCCGACAAGCAAAGCGAATTTGTGATGGCGCCTGGAAGATGATGTTTCCACGAGCAAATTGCACTGCTTGAAATACCTACCAAATATCTTGTTGTCTTTCAAGCAGGACATGGTAGACGCTGAGCTGCTTTCAGAATTCGTTCTTTTTTTTTTTTTTTTTTGCTGTATATAGTTTGGAGAGACGAGGTGTACGATTGGAATCTCTTGCTTCATAAAAAGTGCTTACGAAGTTTGCTGCATGCCGCACGTGCCGTAGTAAGCGTTCATTTTTTTTTTTCACACCATTCAAAACGTTTATATTTTTCCTCTCTACTGTTTTCTTTCTTCGGCGTCGTTGGAAAGCAGCGTCTTTCACTACTGTAATGTGGGAAAATCTGCTTTATTATTGTTTATTTACTGAAGGAAGAAAAATTAGCGCAAATTCCGATGTACTACACTCCCCTATGACGTTTACATGGGAACACGGAAGAACTCGATGCACCAAATGACAGTAGGATGCCGCGGCTGCACGACAAATAGCTCCGTTGTGCTTCTTGACACGTTTGCGACCAACTGCTCCATTAGGCTCCGCAAGCATGCTGCTTATAATACTACTAATAAAAAAAGCGGACAATGCGACGTCGTTGCCGTCGAATCCATCACAGTCATCGATCAGCCAGAACGAGAAAGGTTGCCGGGAGGGAGAGGGGAGCGGTTGGATACGGGGAGAGAAAGAGTGGGACGAATTGACGCAAGAGATGCGGATCAACCGCACTGGCATTTACTTCGCTACGCCCCGTCGACTTGGGAAAAAGGCTGCCTGGACGCCAGGCTACAGAGTCGCAGAGACCTTGGCAAGGCCACGCCGAGACAGCGGGACACTCATGCGTCGCAGCGGCGGTGGCGGAGATTTAATGCAAGACGTGCTAATTGCCCTCGCTATTTGATGTACCTGATACTCGCATGTGCTGCACGCTACACGGCCAGCCGGCTCTGGCAGGAACCAGAGCATGGGAAAGGGAAGGCAGGAGGGAAAAAGGAAACCTTGAAACAACTGGTGTGTGTGCACAGCGGAGCGCGGCTTCGCCTGTGCTGACACCTGAATGGGACAAGCGGACAGGAAATTCCCTCCGTGCGGCCAACGTTGGCTCATTATCATAATCACCCGGTATATATAATGTCAGCCGAGCAGCGACGTGCGATAAGTGCTTGTGTGAGCACTGCAAGAGTTCATTCCGGAGAATATGCTGCTCGTTCACCGGGAGCAAACTAAAGAGGAAAATATACGCCTGTATTAACATTATAACTCGGCTTTCGTTTAAGAAATGTCGTTCTCTTCTCCGGATTTCTGTGGAAATGCTGTTTTGGATTACCTTGAAAGAAAAAAGTATACGCAATTGTGCTATTTTTTTCTTTTCTAGACATTCAGTACTTAATTTAATTAAGGTCTATGGTAATGAACACGCCAAAATCACGATATTATTACAAGGAACGCAGTAGTGCAGGACTCCGAATTAATTTTGGCACACTTGGGTTCTTTAACGTGCACGCCGCGGCCGGGATTTGATCCCACGCCCTCGGGCATCGTAGCGCAACAACAAAGCCACTACGGTACCTCGGCGGTATAGTTAGAACCCTGCAGGCGCGGTGGCGCTGCGAGTAGAAGTTATGCGGGGATATAAACCTTAGCATTAATTATAATACCAAGTGTCTTTCACACAGCTGAGCATTCCATGGAATCCTCAGCTGTGCGAAAGACACTTAGTTGCATTCCATGGAAAGCTCAGCTGTGAGAAAGACACTTAGTTGCAAAGTTCATTGTGCAGGCCGATTTAAATCGTATATTCTTTTTGATGTGCTTAATACAAGTATATCACACTCATGAGCTCTGTAGAGAAACAATTGCATGTTTTGTTTCACCCAGCGGGCTACTTTCAACGCTGGTAAAGTAGCTTTTTTTTACCAATTTATTTTCAAGATATTTGATGAAAGTTGTATTCCGTTAACTGACTTCCTCGCATGTCAGCCACCGTTGCATCACATTCCGTTTAGTAATGTAACTTTCTCTGAGTGCTTTGTTTCGTAGCGCTGACAGCTTGGGGAAGATGTTAGAATAAGGCCGGACACACAGATGGCGCGACTGCTTCGCCAGTAAGGACAGCGTGTTGCTGCGCTGTTTTTTGTTTCTTCTTTTTGAGATGTACTGCCGAGATTTTACCGAGACAAGTAATGTGCACTGAGCTAGGTACTCCGTCGTCAAATTTTCCACCCTGAATATGCAATAGTTAAAATCATTTTAGCTGTGGCTGCCCAATACGGGCACCAACAGCGTTGAGCAGTCTCTGTCAAAAGTCTTGACGACAATATGATCGTGAGCGGACCATGCTCTTAGGTCCCTTAAGAGATCTTTAAACCTACTTAATCGTTTTTTTTTTTTACTGTATAACTTCAAAGCAGCAGCGGAGTGCCAGAGGCGGTACAGAAACGTTTATTTAGCAACAGGTGGCATACCATCTTATTAACTGTGTAGCTTCCGAAATTTTATCAAATAATTGTATGTTAAAGAATATCTCTTACTTAGTAAGGTAAACTAATCTCACTAACATCTCAAATTAAATACTTGTCATTTAAGTGTCAATGAAGGGCATCGACATAGGAAGTAACAGCAAGATTATAGGAAATGTGCCGACTTTGAAACTGAAACGCACACTACTTAATTAGTGTGCCAGAGTTTATGCGGAACGGGCCCATGTTGACTCATTTTAAGTTTCCGCACAGTCCAGTATCAAAAGGCACGTCACCATCCGGTCGTTAGTTCTAGTGAATGTGCTCGATATGCCACTTTTTCTGTTCTTCGAATTCTGTGGAGCCCACTAATGAATGTAAGGTATACAGGAACGATAGTTCGTTTGATAACACGGAATATTTGCATTTAAGATGTGTGTACGGTGTTGGTAACACAATGATCCATCGACTGGCCACACCCACATTCAGTACTAGTTAGAACAGCTCTGTTGAAAAACGCTATCTGTCTATAATTATAAATCAGCATCGAAAGTTCCATTCCAAATGGGTACTTCAAAGCTAATGTTTTGTTTGTTGAAAATTTATGAGATGCCAAATGTAAAAGAAAGAAAAAAACCTATTAGGTTCCACGACAGCGTCCTGCTGTAGAATTTTTTTCCATTTTCGAAGATTTAATCGCAGATTGCCTAAACTACTGCTGATAGTACATTACCAAGATGCTTTATTTACCGTATTACTGGCGTATTTAATAGGAGACTCATTGAGGTGTTACACATTTTATAAGTCGCTTTCGCGGTATCGGCATGAGACGCGTCTACGTGCTTATAATCAATTTGTTTCTTACGATATGCCGCGTGGCAACCCAAGCGAATAAAAACAAACATGCTGTACGACACCTTTTAGACATGCTAATGTGAAAGCGTCCCACCCGCCCCTGCACGCAGAGTGCAAAATAGTGTTCCCAAAGCCTGATCCCACAGGTCAATGGCTATGATGCGAGCTAACAATTAGCTAACAATTAGGTGAGAGAAGACACCAACGAGGACATCTCGAGTTACCTTTGCATTGCATGTACCTCTTCGTTTTCAGCGTATCATTTCCAGACCCTTGTGTCATTAATCAAACTCCTATTGTTCCGGCAGCTACGCGGACCAGTGGCCGTATTGCGTGATAGCCGCGTGGAGCCGAGCGCTACGCTCTGCGCTCGATAAAGTCCACGCTGAAAGCAAAAGTACGTGCGCGCCGCGTGCGATATCATCGTCCTGGCTAAGTGGAATGGGCACGCGCTCACTCGCGTTTTCGCCGCCAGGTGTCGAGCGGCACCCATTTTTCTTTCTTTCTTTCTTTTTTTATTTGCCTATCCAGCCCCACATGCTATACCGCTGCTCCTGCTGTTGCTGCTGCTGTTGCTGGACCGGTTCGGTTCTTTGACAGCTCGCGTTTCTGCATCGGCTAGGCTCGCCTCAGCTTGACTTCGTGAGCGCGGGTGGGCTCGTTATAATCGTAGCCTTGGATCACGTGCACACGTTCGTTGCCCGTAACGAGCGGCAGGTCGGCCGCTAATTGGCTCTGGCGAATGTGCGCGCTGCGCCGATTCACTTGGCTCAAACGATTGATGGACTCACGGGGCGTGAGTGAACCACTTCGTGACAGCCGCGATCCAGCAGTGCGCGGGCGGGAGAACAACTCGGCCCTTAATTTGGCGTACAGAGCGCGTGGGTCAGCCCGTTTCTTGCACTGTACCCGGGTCCGTCTTGACGTGGAGGTCAGAGGTGCGCTTTTGTTACCCGTCAGTTACGCGCTCTTTGATTTGACTATACAAGCGCGAAATCGCGAAGGTGGACTTGCGATTTTAGCGAGGCAATCGGGCTCGATTGTCGGATGTCGGCTGACTCAGTTATGCCACGGTTAGCGCAAAACCCTGTTATTTCTGAGGAGCTCTGCATAGAACTCGGAGCATTCATGTCGGCGGCAAATGGCATGCGAAACTCTCCTTAACCGTTTAATTACAGTGGCCTTCTTATTGAAACGCCGGGCCCTTACTCCAGTATTTTCATTTCTTTTTAGGATTGTACAGCATCGAGTGAAAACGAGAATAAATTCTGGTGTTTTACGTGTCATGACCCCGGTCTGATTATGAGGCACGTCGCAGTGGGGGCAGTCCGGGTTAGTTTTGTCAGCGTAGGGTTCTTCAAAGATCATTGCTAGGGTTGTGGCTTGGGCTAGTTGGTTCATGGTGCGAAAGGAGGGGGACATCGCAAGATTGGCGGAACACAAGACCAAGACAGGACGAACACGGCGCTGCTTAACGAGCAACCGTGCACCCCAGTTAGTACAACGAACCGCCCTTTGTTGTGTGTACTGTGTAGAGGACAGCCGAAAGAGATGTACGTTGGTACGTGGTCGTTGCCACGATTTTTGATGTCGGCGAACTAGGTCACCGTAGACATCTGGTGCTCGGAGATCGCGGTGACGTCGAGTGGGCTGTACCGGTCATTCTTGTAGAAGGTTGGCTGCGCGTCGTTAAGGATTCCCAGGTTATTTCTTATTTATTTTATTTATACAAGTACCTGCAGCACCACAAGGGCATTATTGCAGGGTGGGACAAATTGAAGTAAAATGAAGACGTGGCAAAATCTTGACACAGCTAAGCATAGGTAGTAGAAGTAACAAAATACGTAACATCGATGAGTAATCTCGACGGCAAAACGGTCTTCAGTGAACTGCGGTGCAAAATTGCCACACAGAAATGTAAAGGGGTACACTATGGCATGAAGTGCAATGCCAGCGAAATGATATGATATATCTTCATTTCGATGTGCTATGTCAAAGAGGCGTCGACCGCGGACTCAAGACCGCCTACCACCCCTGGCGGGGTCATGCGTGTTGAAGTCCCCAGTTAGTATGTGCGGTCCAGGTGCTCCATCTATTATGTCCTGTAGCCTACCGACATGAAATGTAGCCCGAGGTGGTGTGTAGCCGCAACCACCGTAAAGGTTAAATTGTCCCCTTTAACTGTCTTTGCAGCACACTCGTTGGATGCATCGGCTGGTATGGAATGATCAATGAAAGTTAAATCATTGCGAACACCCAAGACAACACTACTGGTATTCGTTCCTGTCGATGAAAGTGTGACGGAATACCCAGAAAAGCAAATGCTGGTGCGCACACGGACTCTGGTGTAGCGATCACCGGAAAACGGTGCTTGTGTACAGATCATCTGAAGTCGGAGAGATGACAGCGGAGGCTGCAGGTGTTCCACCGAAATATGGTGGCCCTGCTTCGAATATTCTTCAGGCTGGGTGGTTGGGCCGTTAGCACCATTTTGCCAGAACAGGAGAAGGAAAGCCAAGCAGCGTCAGGATGGCCTTCGCCACAGAAACTATACGCGTCATACAGCTAATTTCGGCCGCTCACATGTAGGCGTTGAATAATAAAGTTCGTTCTAGAAGTCTATCTTCGAAGCAGCTTTCCTAACTTCGAAGTTGTTAAAATGTCACCAATAGTTCTGCTGTGTCGCTAAAAACGTCGCCGATCGCTGAACTGAAAATTTTCTCGTTAAAGTGATGACAAAGTCACTAAATATAACGAAAATATTGCTGAAATGGCAACATTGCTACAATAAAAGCACTTGAAAAATGTGCTGCTGTTTCTGTCGTCGTTCTCGCTTCTAAGCATGTACGCTGTACAACAAAGAATGACAAGTATAACTGTGCGCGTGAAATTTTCAATGTTGTTTTTCAGTTTCTTAGGGGCAAAAAATCTCTAAATTCTCTCAATCTTTCCTTGTTTCTTCTCGGCCAATTCATGTACATCGACGTATAATTGAGCGACTGGGGAAGCTGCACAGAAATTGTAATTCAGGATAGGAAGTAGACGGGCATATCTCGTTTCGCTCACAGTATTGATGAGAAACTTTTCACTCGACCGCATGAGGAACAATTCTGTTCAAATCCAGAAACATGTTGTCTTTGACTATAAACAGACAAAAAGTCACTTTTTGAAACAAAATCGTTTGTTTCTTCCATTGAAAGTAAATTCTGTAATAAAAACAGAAATTTTCGATCTTTGTATGATTTCTCAGTTGTATTTTTTATAGTAGTGTTCGTTCTTTCTTAAAGCCAACAGATTGGCTAATCATAGATGTTTAGTTACCGAAATCTACTGCCTTACATTCTCTTTTCAGTGGCGACTTCATATGCCTGCAACACTTCTCCCGAAAGCGGTATATATATTCGTGGAATGCCGCGATACCATAGCACAGTGAAGAGCGCGTCATTGAGCCTCCAATGATATTGGGTCAACCGTAGCTAGAATCCGAAACTTGGTGTCTCAGGAGATACACTCTCGCTTATGCCTTGGCTTTCTCCTTCCTTCTATATATATCGCTCGTTAAAACCCGCCATGTTAGCAAATGAGGTGGATGAGGGCAGGTGAAATGAATAAGGGAAGTGAATAGCTGTTCGCTACAAATTGTCCCGCATCCACGTGCAATTAAAATAAAAGGAGAGACAATTTGTACGAGAAAAATATGGTGTTCCGAGGCATCAGTGGCGCTGTCCATCACTCGCCGGGCTTGTCGTGTACACTAACGCCCGATGAATTGTGCGGGAGGATGGCAGCCAGTTTAGCTTCATTGGTAAAGCTCACCTACGCCCAATACGAAGACGTGGGTTTTTCTCCCACCTGCGTCATACTGTTAGTTCGTCCGCTCTCTTTTCATGTGTTTCTTATGATCTTGAATTAAAGAAATTAAATTACGTGGTTTTACGTGCCAAAACCTCCATTTGATTATGAGACACGCCATGCACCTAAATCTAAGCACACGGGTATTTTCGTATTTCGCCCTCATCCAAATGTTGCCGCTGTGAGAGAGATTCGATCCCCCGACTTCGTGCTTAGCAGTCCATCACCATAGCCACTAGGCAACCACGGCGGGTATTTTGAATTTCAAATGAACACAACAATAATTTGCCCCTGTGCGTTCTCTAAGTTCATTGTCTTTGTTTGTTCATATAATTTTACGCAATGTGAAATGTATCATACTCTCAGAGTTTTGGATATTGACCACAAAATAGATTATTGTAGCATTAACAGCTATTTCACACACAAAAAAAGAATCATGGCAAAACAAACAGAGCCTCACAAGAAAAAAAGAAGTAAATAGAATAACTCATGGAGAATCCTCGCAGTTATCGCTACATAATACGAAAGACAAGCGACATTATCGAATAAACGTAATATCACCCTTGAATAATAATACAAAACAAAGAGAACTACAGTTTAAGCGGAAATTTAAGAACGCCACCGCAAAAGGCGCGTTTTTCAAATCTGGGTCCGAGTTCAAAAGCTTTACAGAAGTGATGTTTGCTATCGGCTGGTCACTTTCGCTGTACTATGTGATATCACGATTGGCTGCCACTTGCTGCTGCAAACACTCTTGGCATAAGAATTTTTTTTTTTGCAAATAGGAGGCTTAGTGGCACTTCGATCATATTCGTATTAGTAAAGGAACTGAGTTGGCCCCTTCAAGATAGCTATAACGCTATAGTAACGGGATAACAGCAGCCCAAGCAGAACCTATGCAATAGCGGACCTTTCCATCTGGGCTGATGATTTGGGGTCCTGGGTTCGAATAGCGTCGCGACAATTAAAACGATATTGTTGCTGCATTATTATTTTTCTCGTCTGACTATTGCCGTACTTATTCTTTTGTCTTGTACTTCACCACCACGCCCGACCCGGGGGGCTCCTACCATATAGGGCCCGTTGCATAGCCCAGGGGGAAGTGGCTGGAGGCCTTAAGTAGGTGGCCGCTTTAGCGGCCGCAGACCAATGAAAAATGAGTTGTTACGTTGTTACTGCGTGCCTCAGTGAAACGGGCCCAACCCCTGACTAGGGAAGCTCTGTGCTCATAACAGGCAACAGGACTTGTAGGGCGAGTTGGTTCATACTGCGGGAATGGAACATGAACTTTCAATTAAAAATAAAAGTAATACGCATTTGCCCACGCATTGTGAAGTTTGCATGCGTGTTCCAGATTTCCTAAAAAATAAAGATCTTGGGTAAAAGCCAAGACACCACTGCCCGGGAGCTGATGGAAGCTTTCTACATATCTCTTAGAGGGATTATTATTATTATTTGTTTTGAACACATATACACATATACACAGTTAACAGGAAAAGGGAGGCGAGGAGCAGGCTGGCCACTGCCACCGGAAGGGGCACAACGCCTGCCTACTCTTCTGAAGGGAGGCGACAGGAACACAGAAATGGAAGATCTCTTAGAGGGAAGGCTTGCGTAAGTAACGCATCTATTTCTTTAATGGATAGTCAGAGGTGTTTATAGTGCAGCTTGCTCTAATCTGTGGTAGTGGCAATGTGATTACATGTGTCGCGCATGTCAGACTAAAGAAGTATATTGGAGAGGGACGAAGAATAAAGGTATAGTTGGAAAGTTAGCGCTTGTTCGTGTCCCTTACTGTGGCCTTAATTGTCTTGAATTCCGCACAGTCATTTTTTTTCCTCGCTCATAACATGCGGTGCAATAAATAGTCTACCCCCCGGCCCTATCCTCCTTCCCCAATTTTGCCAACTATTCGGTGAAGGGGCCCGCCATAATAGTGCATACACTATTATGACGGGCTCACTCACCGTAGTGAGTGCGATCAGCAAAAGCAACAGGAAATGACGCTTCAAAGCAAATGTTTTGCCAGTGCTGCGAATCATATTGGCGTATAATGTGTACAAACGTGCTGCCGAGCTGCACCTCTCCGAACGCCGCACACGAGGCTAAATGTCGCTCCGATTCTGTCATGCCAGGCACGCAAACGGCACCATCTGCGCGTGCTACAGACGAATCACCAAGTAATGGCTTTTTTACTCTACACAACGATACCAAAGTAAGGTGTATGACGCCTATTCTTGCATTAGAAACCTTACATGCCTAACCTATGATAAAGCCAGTAGGGGTCCTACACACTGCAATTTTGCAATCGTGATCGCCCTCCATTCGTAGTGGGCGCGCCGCGGTGAAAAGTGGTGGGCGTAGATCGACATCCCTCTGTCTTGATGTCCGAGTCCCTTCACGCCACTCATGGAAGCTGCGTGCCGAATGAGGGGACGCCATAACGGAGCAAGCGGGATTTGAGCGTGTCAGTATCCGATGAGTCCGAGTGCAACGCTAAGCCTTAATATGGCTGTCAGTCCTTCGCCTTTTTGGGTGAAACTGCCAGTTCTGTTAATTAAAGAAAGAATTGGAGGCTATTGTAGCACAGGTTGTCACCGTAGCACGCGACGCGTGTTCATTACTGAGAAGAGACACGATATATACTAAGAGATGCAGAGACAAGATATGGAAACTGAGGTTTATACTCACCAAACAATGAGTGCCGGTTAGGTTAGCTCACTGTCTCAAAGAGCCTTGTGACGTGATAATAACAGCGCAGAGCTGGCCACGGTGACGCATCGTGAAGCCATATGATAATATAATGGAACAGAAACTGCGATGCTCAGAAAAAAAATACGAATAAATATATGCCTCAGCCTGAGTGGTGTTAGAGGACACCACGCGCGGTACATCACGGGCATCAGATTTACCGCTTTGTGTCATCTGCCTTTATATGCCGCCTCCACTCGTGTCCAAAAAGGTGCGCCCTACAACTTCCTGTTCGCAGCATGCCGCGATGCGCGCCACATCTGACTTCAATCTCGCACCGCTTCAAGCGAGCCGTCACTCTTGGCTGTCACGGCGCGGAATCTGATCAGACCTCATTTTCGCGATCGACTCCGGAAAGAAAAGCCGCCGTGCTCCTTTTCACAGCCGAGGTAGTTCATTTCTCTCGATTCACCGGAGACGATAGATTTCCCTTCGCTCGCAGCGATAAATATGTATGCGAGAAAGCGGCGCGACCGATCGCAACTCCATCCGCCGTCCCTTCCGGGCCGTTTCCGCTGTCGTGTTAAGGTTGCCGAGTGCCAAGGGGTGACGTGCTTTACCCAGCAACAAAACTATAGACTCGTTTTGATCTCATTCCCCCTCCCCCCTTCCCCATATCCTCCATTTAGCGATAGTTTTATGTTTCTTCTAACTTTATTTCGTTTCTCCTGTCTTTAGTTGACAATTAATATGGGAAAGGCACGTCGCTTAATTGGTTAGCTATGCGGGGTTCGTTAGCTTCGCGTTATGCGCATGTGCTTTCACCTTCTTGCTCCGCGTACCTGAGCTGTAGCTGTATTGGCGCGTTGGTCGTGTGCCCCAGGGCTCCCTCGCCCACAATAAAGACCTTGCGCCGCTCTACTACCTTCGATTTCACATTCCTCGGCCTTCTTCCGGCGCAGTGAGGCCGGCACGTGTACTCGCCTCGAGCGTTCCGTTGGGTCTGCTGACGTGCCGTGACGCTGAGCGTGTGATAACGGTCGAGCCGCCCAATTTAATGGTCGCCGAGCCGTTGTAACCCAACATGCTTCTACACGGGAATCTTCGAGACATACTTGCTTGAACGCGCCTGCTCCTTCTGTTCTTATCGTTGCCCTCGGAAATTGGCTCTGCACTTGCATAGTGTATAAGGAGAAATGTATTAAATAGACGCCGAACATGAACTAAACCTGGGAACGAGCAATAATATTTGTCCTTCGTTCACGCGCTTCAGCAACGTGTGGACGAGCTTTATTTACTAGTCGCAGTCCCTATATAGGCATCATGTAAGTTGGCCTATACTACTACACGGATGACGTGAAAAAAAGAACAGCATGGTATTCAAGAAAAGAATGCTGAGGGATGATATATTGCAAAATAGCAATACGCTATTTATTCTCGTTGTCAAACCACCCAGCCCGCTTTTGTCCTTAAAAAAGACGTATAGTTTTTACCCGGCAAAAAAAACGCTCATCCAACCTCCAAGGCTAGTGTTGCACCTGATAGGTTTATTGGAATGATTGGCTGGCGCCGTCGACTATCAGGATATCGTTGGATCACACCGAGATACGGCCAACACGTTTTGAAGCTAAAGGTGCTAAATAATGTCAAAAGCCCTTCAGATTTTGGCACAACTTTCTCGTTGTTGACCAAGAGCTGTGCCACGGCTCTCACAATTTCAACTCCCCAGAAAAGAACTTCTGTCGAAACTATTGTTATCCTTGTAATGAACCCATCCTGCAAGTTGACGTTATCTTTTCTTGGATAAAAAGTGAGTTCATTATGGGAGTAAATACGGTATACACCTGCAGCGCCGCTGGCGGTGTGACTTTTCTTCTTTTCGTTCTATTTCCCTACGTCTGCCTGACTCAAAATGTTGGTTCCCATTTTTCTCTCTATATTTAATGCCCTCTTACCGTTGCTGAGTCTGCTACAATACGGAAAAAGAACGTGACGAAACCATTTACGACCACCCGCATTTCGCGTTGGTTTTGAGGTCCTTTTCTATATTACTCTCGATTCAAGTCCGGCTACCTAGACCGAGTGTTGTAAGCTTTATGCTCAATGGAGTGTGTCATTACTTTGGTAGCTGCTTGTATTTACTTATTACGTATCCTCCGCTGTGCTAAACGATCCAACGCGTCCGTGCATGGAGGTGTATCGAGCCTATGCGATCCTCGTACCATATATGAATGAAGTGAGTGGAACGCGGTTTCGTGATCGAATTGCATCAACACATATCATTTGCAGTATTTAAACACATGCGGCCAACAAAAGAGATTGCGCATGAATGCGTTGCGCCATCTAGTGCTTTGTTGAACACCGACCTCGCCGTTACTAAGTCGACGGGGCTATGAAGGAGCCCTCCTGCGACTCGGTGAGGTCAACTGTACCGTGTGAAGGCTTTTAACTCTGCTCGGTCATTACCTTCTCTCTCTGTTATGATCCGCTCTCTCTTCTACGCCTTCCTATTTCTAAGCGTCCTCATATCGTAGTTAAGTCCACTGCAAGATAAAGAATTTTCCGAGCTTGGAAAGTATTTGCCTCGAAAGGATACGTTCCCACCGCACCGAAGAAGTAGCGGATGAATTACACTCACGCATCCTTTTTGCTTTCTTTACCAGCGTAGAAGGCTGTGCAAAAGAGGTTTAAGTTAGTTCTCTCTGCAAAATATGTGTGTCCCAGCTAACGTTAGCAAAGTTGTTAAAAAACTGAATAAAGAAACACGGTACAAGGCACGACTAGAAAACGTAATGAAGTTCGATCACCATAGATATTAAAATCGCATCTTACAGCGTACCTTTTTAAAGTCTTTTTGGTCTTCTAATAACTTAGCTAACGTTAGATGGGACACCGTATATAGACATATCCTTCTGGCATCTACCCGTAACGGTTTCGCATATTTAGATCAGTTTATTTTCGGCCGTTATGCATTTTATACACCCATACATGCTGCAGATGAATAAATATCTTAGAGTTAGTTCACTCCATTATCACCATCATCGTCGCCATCATCATCATCATCACCACCTTGCTATTATTATTACTTTTGTCCAGTGCATGGCGAAGGCTTCTCCTTGCGATATCCACTCACCTCGGTCTTGCGCTAGCTGATTCCAACCTTGCGCCTGCAAATTTACTAATTTCATCCTCCCACATACTTTTCTGCCTTCTTCGACTGCGCTTCACGAACTTCACGAACGCATACTCCTACCATATGGGAATGGCCGAGAGCCCGATGTGCGACTCCTGTGGGTGCCAGGAAACCATCGAGCCTATTGTGTACCTGCCCTCGCTACGATGTCCAACGCCTCTCTGCGGAAAACTTTACACCGACTAGACTCGAGACCGTTCACCGAGTCAAAGATACTCGGACCGTGGCCACACCCGTCACTGGCTCGAAAAGCGATTCGTGCACTAGTGCAGTACTTGAAGTGCACCGGTTTAAGAGACCGTTTATAGTGTCCTTGTGTATGGTGTACCTCCTACACGTACTCAGTGCTTACTCTCTCACTTTCTCACTCTTACTATTCCCCTTTCCTCCACCCGGGTGTAGGGTAGCAAACCGGATGCTGTTCTGGTTGACCTCCCTGCCTTTCCTATCCTTGTTCTCTCTCTCTCTCTCACGACTGCGCTTCTCCTCCCTGGGCACCCATTCTATAACATTAATGGTCCACCGGTTATCTACCCTACGCATTGCATGGCCTTACCGGTTTCGTTTTTTTTTTCTCTTAATGTCAACTAGAAGATCGGCTATCCCAGTTTGTTCTCTAATACACACCACTTTCTTCCTGTCTCCTTACGTTATGACCAACATTTTTCGTTCCATCACGCTTTGCGTGGCCCTTAACTTGTTCTGGAGCTTTTTTGTTAACCTCCAAGTTTCTGTCCCATATGTTAGCACCAGCAGAGTGCAGTGATTGTACGCTTTCCTTTTCAACGACAGTAGTAAGCTCTCAGTCAGGATTTGGTAATGCCTGCCGTAATTGTAATGCCCACCCATTTTTGTTCTTCTGTGAATTTCCTTGTCATGAGAAGTGTCCCCTGTGACTAATTGACCTTGATAAAAGTACTGCTGTGCAGACTCTAGAGGCTCGTTGGCTATCTTGAATTCTTCTTCCCTTGCCAGTCTACCGAACATTATCCTTGTCTTCTGCATATTAATCTTCAATGCCACTCTTATGCTTTCTTGGATACTGCGCTGGATCATTTGGTGTAATTCGTCCCCATTGTAGCTGAACAGGACAATGTCATCTGCAAATTGAAAGTTGCTGAGATGTTTGCCCATTGATCATCATTCATACGCCATCCCAGTCCAAGTCTTAAATACTTCTAAGCACCAAGTGAAAAAGATGCCAGAGATTGCGTTTCTTTGCGGACCCCTTGCTTGACAGGTTACTTTCTACTTTTCTTGTGGAGAAGCAAGGTAGCTGTGGAATCTTTGCAGATATTTCCCAAGATATTCACGTGTGCCTCCTGCACTCCTTCATTGTGCAATTCCTCTACGACTACTGGTATCTCAACTGAATGAAATGCCTTTTCATTATCTATGAAAGCCATATAGAGAGGTTGATTGTATTCCGTCGATCTCTCGATTACCTTATTGATGACCTGAATGTGATCCATTGCAGAATATGTCTTCCTTAAACCAGCCTGTTTTCTTGGTTGATTGAAGTCAACTGTTCGTCTGATTCTATGGTATATTAACTTGGTGAGTATTTTATGCAACGCTGAAAGCAAGCTAACGCACCTATAATTCTTCAGTTCTTTAACGTCTCTCTTTTTATGGATTAGTATAATGTTGGCATTTTTACAGCCTTGTGGTACACTTGAAGTCGTGAGGCATCACGTATGCGAAGGGCCGCAAGGTTTTCAAACATAATATATTCTCCATCTTTGATTAAATCGACTGTTATTCCATCTTCTCCTGCCACGTTTACCCAGGTCATATTGACACGTGTACTTATATTTATCGGGCGACCACGTTTCGCCGCCTAACAAATCCCATCGCCCAGCGCACCTACGCGAGGAAGACGGACATTTGGCGAGCCCCCGACCACCGCCCGCTCTGCTACCACTGCGGTGAAGCAGGGCACATCTACCACCGAAACACCCGCTGACGTAGAAGGCGTCATCGAAGGCGACCAACGTCTACTGCTAGACCGTGAAATTTGTGTCGCAAGAGGGATCGCTCGACTGCACGGAGGACACACGAAAGTGTTGCTGACAAACTTCAGCCAGGAGTTCAAGCACATCAACAAGGGCACGACGATCGCATACATCGAGGAAATTCTGGAAAACAGCAATGCGTTTGTGCTCTCGGATTCTGCCGCATCTACCCCGACGACCGTAGTTCCCGAGCCAGACTTCGACATAAATCCAAGTCTCCCCACGATTAAGCAACAACAGCTCAGAAGTCTACTTCGACGATACAAAGAGTGCTTTTCGACGTCATCAAGGATTCGACAAACCCCAGTCGCAAAGCATCGCATAATAACCGAAGAGGGCGCTCGACCTCTCCGCCAGAGCCCATACCGAGTTTCGACGCGAGAACGTGAAGCTATAAGGCACCAAGTCGACGAAATGCTGCGCGACGACATCATCCAGCCGTCCAAAAGCCCGTGGGCATCTCCTGTAGTCTTGGTGAAAAAAAAGGACGGAACCCTGCGTTTCTGCGTCGATTATCGTCGTCTGAACAAGATCACCAAGAAGGACGTATACCCCCTCCCACGGATAGACGACGCACTGGATCGGCTCTGCAACGCTAAATACTTCTCGTCAATGGACCTCAAGTCTGGCTATTGGCAAATAGAAGTCGATGAAAGAGATCGCGAAAAGACGGCCTTCGTCACCCCAGACGGCCTCTACGAGTTCAAGGTTATGCCATTCGGACTGTGCTCCGCTCCTGCAACGTTCCAGCGCGTGATGGACACAGTTTTAGCAGGATTGAAGTGGCAGACCTGTCTCGTTTACTTGGATGACGTCGTCGTCTTCGCCGGAAATTTCGACGATCACCTGAGGCGGCTTGCGACAGTACTAGAGGCCATCAAGTCATCAGGGCTCACTCTGAAGCCGGAAAAGTGTCGATTCGCTTACGATGAGCTTTTGTTCCTATAGCCACGTCATCAGCAAATCAGGAGTACGCCCCGACCCACAGAAGACAGCTGCCATCGCAAAGTTCCCGCAGCCAACCGACAAGAAGGCAGTGCGCAGATTCCTTGGCATGTGTGCCTACTATAGGCGCTTTGTCAAGGACTTTTCACGCATCGCGGAGCCGCTAACACATCTAACCAAATGTGATGTCGAGTTCAAGTGGGAAACGCCGCAGGCCAAGGCATTTCAAGAACTCAAACGACGCATGCAGTCGCCGCCGGTACTTGCACACTTCGACGAGGACGCCGATACCGAAATCCACACTGACGCCAGTAGCCTAGGCCTCGGTGCCGTCCTAGTCCAGAGGAAAGAAGGACTTGAACGGGTGATATCGTATGCTAGCCGGTCGCTGTCAAAAGCGGAAAGCAATTATTCTACGACTGAAAAGGAATGCCTCGCCATCATTTGGGCTACAGCTAAATTCCGCCCTTACCTCTATGGCAGGCCATTCAAAGTCGTCAGCGACCACCACGCGTTGTGTTGGCTAGCTAACTTAAAGGACCCTTCAGGACGGCTGGCGCGGTGGAGCCTCAGACTACAAGAATACGACATCACTGTAACATACAAGTCCGGAAGAAAACACTCAGATGCCGATTGCCTATCACGCGCCCCCATTGACCCACCGCCGCAAGATGACGAGGATGACGACGCCTTCCTTGGCATAATAAGCGCGGAAGACTTCGCCGAACAACAACGAGGGGACCCGGAGCTAAAAGGCCTAGTCGAGTATTTGGAAGGGCACACCGATGTTGTCCCTAGGGCATTTAAGCGTGGATTATCTTCGTTCACGCTTCAAAACAACCTACTCGTGAAGAAGAACTTCTCACCAGTCCGCGCCAGCTACCTTCTTGTTGTACCGTCAGCGCTGCGTCCAGAGATACTGCATGCCCTACACGACGATCCAACCGCTGGGCACCTCGGATTCTCCCGGACGCTGTCGAGAATACAGGAAAGGTATTACTGGCCGCGTCTGACCGCCGACGTCGCCCGTTACGTCAAGACATGCCGAGACTGTCAACGACGCAAGACACCACCGACAAGGCCAGCAGGATTACTACAGCCGATCGAACCTCCTCGCCGACCATTCCAGCAGATTGGGATGGATTTGTTGGGGCCGTTGCCGATGTCAACATCCGGGAATAAGTGGATCGTCGTGGCGACGGACTATCTCACCCGCTTTGCTGAAACTAAAGCTCTACCAAAAGGCAGCGCAGCCGAAGTGGCGAAATTTTTCGTCGAGAACATCCTGCTGCGACATGGTGCTCCAGAAGTCCTCATCACCGACAGGGGAACGGCTTTTACAGCAGAGCTCACCCAGGCCATTCTGCAGTACAGCCAGACAAGCCACAGGAGGACAACTGCCTACCATCCGCAGACGAATGGTCTCACGGAGCGCCTCAACAAGACCCTCGCCGACATGCTAGCAATGTACGTCGACGTCGAGCACAAGACGTGGGACGCGGTCCTGCCGTATGTAACCTTCGCTTACAACACGGCGGTGCAAGAAACAACACAGATCACGCCGTTTAAGCTGGTTTACGGCAGGAACCCGACGACGACGCTCGACGCCATGCTGCCCCACGTCACTGACGAAGAGAATGTTGACGTCGCTAGCTATCTCCAGCGCGCCGAAGAAGCCCGACAGCTCGCCCGCCTGCGGATCAAAAACCAACAGAGGACCGACAGCCGACACTACAACCTCCGACGACGCTTTGTCGAGTACCAGCCCGGTGACCGTGTTTGGGTTTGGACCCCTATACGCCGACGAGGACTGAGCGAGAAGCTCTTGCGTCGCTATTTCGGACCATACAAGATCATCCGACGTATTGGCGCACTGGACTATGAGGTCGTGCCAGACGGCATTTCGCTGTCACAGCGGCGCCGCTCACGACCGGAAATTGCCCACGTTGTGCGACTCAAGCCGTACCACCAGCGTTGACGAACTTTGGGACTTCGCGTAACTGACCTTTGGACTTGATTTCTTTTCGTTGTTTTGTTACTTATGTTTAGTAAGTGTCCTTTTGTGTTTCGCTCTCTTATATTTGTAGCATCGGGACGATGCTTTTTAAGAGGGGGGTATTGACACGTGTACTTATATTTATCGGGCGACCACGTTTCGCCGCCTAACAAATCTTATCGCACAGCGCGGGACGCGCTTGCATGTATCTGAAGTTTCTGGAAAGTTATCGATGCTTCTATCCGCAGTCTGTTGTCGCCGAACCTTGTGTTATCTGATTTATTCGCCTGACGCGAATGCTGTAGAACTTTGTGGAAGGCACGCGAGTCCCAACGATTAGTCTGGAACATTCGACGATTCTGTATAAAAGCCGACGCGCTTGACCCGCTGATCAGATTTTCGACGATCGCCGACTTTGTTCGCCCGCTTTCGTTGTGCTATAAGTGTAGCCTGTTTTGTGGGCACAAGTTCGCCCAATAAAAGTTAGTTTTCTCGTTCACAGTATTGCTACTGTGTTCTTCTACGTGACCACCACGTGACAATATCTTGCAAGGCCCTTCTAACTCAAGCGCTAGGTAACTTATTGGCTGCTAAGTATAGATCGTTACTGGTGGAAGCAATGGAAATATGCGTATAATGCGCTAACACACGCAGAGAACTTCAACGGCGCTGTTAAGGTAATCCTGAGGATTAGGCGTGTCAACAATCGCTGCCACGAGAAAAAGCCGTCGCGATCTTTCAGTTAGCTTAGACATTGGAACTGCACTTCTAATTGTGACCTCAAAGCATAGCGAAACAAGGGGTTTCACACAGCGCATGACACGGCTTGGACCCTACGTTTCATTTGTGCGTGTGTGCGTGCGTGCGTATGTGTGTGTATGTGTGTGTGTGTGCGTGCGTGCGCGCGCACGCGCGTGTTTGTGCGTGTGTGTGTTTTGTGTGTGTTATCGCCGCTTCCATTCTGTATATATGTAAGAGCGATATTCCCTTAAATAAAATTATTTGTTCATTAAATCATTCATTCTCGCTCTTGAGTAGTGATTTGGTTAGCGACTCGTGTCGTTAAGGCAAACCGACAGCAATCAGATTATATGCAACCCAGAGAATTCAGAGACCCTTTTCACTTTCCGTAGCTTGAAATGAGGACGTACGCGTGGCCCCGAAAACGATGTGCCTATGTGCAGTATCCCAACGGAGCAATATCTGTGCGGTCATTTTGAAGTTGGTATAGAAGTAACCTTCTCGGCGTGCATAAATACTATATAGCTGCTCCGATAATCGCCTACTCATATGCACACACAGTCACGAGGTTCGGAGGAAGCACACGATTTAAGCGCGGCGACAAAAAAGGAAAAACAAAGAAATCGCCATTCCCGTTTCCGTTACGCGGCGACGATGAAGTGCTGATGGCCGCTCCGGCGAACGCGAGCCTCCCCCTGATGACCTGCTCGCCGGATGCAGCGGCGATTAAGACACTCCCCCACTTTCGGCGCCATCGTAACTACTAGCTGGAGTATCCTTCGCGTCGAAGCGGCGCTCCTCCGAAAACACGCACACGTGCAACAAGAAGGCGCGACAGAATGCTTGCTCTCAATTTCCTGACTCGCATGCATAAACGCGCGCTCCAAGCCTGGCTGTGTTGAGATCAAGACCCAGATAGTTATTTGGTTAAATGAACTGAGTGCCAGAGGCATCGCCTTTGACAAACCATTCGCAAACGAACCCGGCAACTCAGGCGAGACTCTACGAACATGCACACGCTACTGCGCTACGCGCGCGCTACGCCACTATTGTGTACGCTTGTTCCGCGAATTGTTTTGTCTTGTATTTTTCTGATCTGTGCTTTAGCAGACATAGGCGCCCGTAGAAGACACTTTGACGTGTTAAACAACGGCTTCATGTTGGAGCGCAGGAGCTGGATGCTTTACCCGCAGCTCGCTTCGAAGGCGTACACTGCCGAGTACTGGAACGCATAAACTAAGTGTCCTGTTTGCGCTGAATACACAGAGCGTCCTCTTAAACAACTTGTTCAGTGAGCTTTGACAATTGTAAATTGTGAGATTAGTCAGCGTTACATACATTTGTATATATTAATTTTTTTTCTCTGTGTGCGTGCCATCGTCAGATAAGCTGAACGAGGAAGGACACCCATTCAACGTCAGCGCTAACCCCAATGTGTGAGTGATCGTTATCCACTGATTCCGGCGAGTGCTGTCGTGCCTACTAAACGAGTGTGCTGGCAAGCCGGTCTTAGTTTGTGCAGGTTTTGAAGTGAGAGGCCTAGATTTGTCAAGATTGACAGCGGCTGTTGTTGATGTTGTTCAAAACTCTATAACGTATGAGCATCTGAGTGCGCACTGAACTCACGCAGCATTGAAAAAGTGTGTTGAATTCCACGTTATTACAATCCTACTTGTGGGCTTTTGTATTCAGGACAGTGCAGATATCGGTTATTTCCGTGCAGTTACGTAGGAGAGAAATAGAAAGAAAATACCCAATAAACGAAGTTTCATTTATAAAAGCGAGGCCCTTGTAGGGTTCATGGAATGAGCAACAAAGGATAACGTTTTTGCATTGCCATACGGATATACATGAAACTAGATTCACACTCTTTTCTTGCACATGTCTTAGTTTCCGTTCGAAAATACTTCATTCAATACCCTAAGAAACGAGGCCACGTAATCGAGATTTGCTGTCCCGTCCGATGAACGACAATCGGGGCCCGACATTTTCATGCAGTGTATAAAATGCTGTGCATAAAGGAATTTGCCCGCCTTATCACGAGAGTGCGATTGCGTAGCTGATGGTCGCGGTCACTCTTTAGGGGTCTCGGCGCGAGCGATCAAATTCGTGCAGATATCTCACATTCATTTATACCTACGGTACGTCGCATTCGCAACGGTTGCTCGCATTTAATCGCACGGAAAACTCGCCCGTCTTTCACTCACTATAGGGCACTCCGGACGCGCCACCTCAACATCCGCGTCAACTCACTTGCTCACACGCCAACCTATTTTTCCCGGACGCAGGCTGCGGCCCTCTTAGTTGGCTCTCGAGGGCCACTCAAAGTTATTCAGGCTCGCGAAGAAGCGCAGGCAGCGGTTTCCACGCATGACAGCAGCGGCCGTCAAGGTGCGACCATTAATGATGTAGCTCCGTCAACGTGTTTACGTCAAAAAAAAAAAAAGAAGAGGAAAGAGTAAATAAATAAATAAATAAATAAATAAAAACAAACAAAGTGAGAGAAAGGGCGAAAAAGAGCTGCCGGTTACCTTCCTGTTTTCATTTTTCTTTATATTATTTTTCTTGTGCTGGCTGCAGGCGGAAACCAGCGCAAGGTACCGAGCGATGTCATACCAAATAGCCCCAAATTGAAGCCTTATTGGTTGTTACTTACCGTTCCTTGAACGCTTCGAACACCAGTCTTTGAGAGGATTTTTTTTCTACTGCATTGCCGATATTTATTCAATGTTGCAAGCACAGAAAGACAAATAGAGTCACGTGCATACTCACAAAAGCACTTTCTCTCGTACACGTTATACATTTTGGGCTGTACTACACAAAGAGACCTGATTTGTTCTGTTTTCTGCAACGCGTGTAATTTTGCCTCCTCACCGAATGACGCAACTTTTGAGCGGCATTACTCAATCAAAGCGATGTTGCTTCATCACCGTTGAGGCAGCGCGGCCAGGGCAATTCCTAAGCCATCAGTGCGCTTCAAACGTCCACGCGTCAAGCGCGTCGCAATATCTTTCCGGTGGTTAACAGATAATTACACGGTGCCATTGCGCGTCGATCGTCGTTTAACCGAAATTCCGAAGTAATATTAAGTGCTTATGTTCTCCATTGCGGGCGTTCCCTTTGACACCTGCTGCGCGGCTTTGCACGCAGTATGTAATTCTGCATGTCCGGAGAATAGACGGCGAATCAACTTCAGCAATGTGTGGGTAAGCATTTATTGTTGTATTCGTGATCGGCAAGGAGGTCACCTTGATGTCCAAAGGTCCGTCAAAATGTGTGCTTGCGTCCGACATTTAAGCCACCTCTTGTTGCAGTTTCGTGCGTGGAGTTCTCCGGAACGATAGTAAGTAGACTTATTGCTTTAGAATGAAAGCCTCTCTGTGCCAACATGCTGTGCTATGTATATTAAGAGGTAACAGTCATCGAGGTTTCGGTGACACTTAGCATAACGCTTAACGGCGAAATGGTACTACATCTGCTCCTGCGTTGCGTTCCTTAGTAGTGCAACCAAGCTGAGGACTCCAGAATTCACTGAAATGGCAGAGAATCCCTTCGAAAAAAAAAAAAATGTTTGAAAGTAAATTGCATTTTATTTTATTTGTATTGCTTTCTAGACGCCCATGTTTCGTATAAGCAGAAAGTGTCTTACGTAGGCGCGTTTCTTTATTGGCCGGTGTATAAGCATGAGTACAAGAAGTTGTTTGCGCGGCGAATTAGAAGAATACCTAGAAAAAGGAAATGAAAATAAGAAGCAAGAACACCTCCATATTTACGATGATAGTGAACTCCCGCCTACTGATATCTCTACTATGATCAGATGAAGTTTTATTTTTAATTAGCGGACTTAATTAATACCTGCTATATTATATTATGTTATATTTTTCAATCTTTTATCGTCTTGTCGTTCACGGTAGCTAAATTAGCGACAACTAGGGCTAAATAACTACCCCACTCGGCCCCACGCGCCATAGCGTGAATTCACAAATCGTTTCATTCGTAAGTGCGCTTTGCCCATTGGCCGGTCGTCTTCACTGATAATGTGTCCGACTTCGCGATTGTCTAGCACCGTGCAGTTCATACGAACAGTTCTAGCGTAAGAACGCCTTTGTGCTTACGGGCTCTTTGGTCAACCGTGCTTTTGATGCCATGATTTACAAGCACTACGTGGAGAAACAATTGTACTGAAAATAAACTGGCTTCTTACTTTTCGCATGCTATTGTGTTGACAGTTCTCTGTATGTCGCTTCACCCCCTGCGTTCTCGTTAAATACATCGGAGTAGTTTGATCGCGGCGTTCATTATAAATTTCCCGCTGCAAGTATAATTCCATAGCCGCATTTGAAATAATTTTCGTCATGTATTATTACGCAGCTTCTTTCTGTCTTGATTTATCTATCTGTAAACTATTACTGCCAATTCTATTTTTTTTGCGGCAATTAATTATGGGGTTTTACGTGCCAAAACCACTTTCTGATTATGAGGCACGCCGTAGTGGAGGACTCCGGAAATTTCGACCACCTGGGGTTCTTTAACGTGCACCTAAATCTAAGTACACGGGTGTTTTCGCATTTCACCCCCATCGAAATGCGGCCGCCGAGGCCGGGATTCGATCCCGCGACCTCGTGCTCAGCAGCCTAACACCATAGCCACTGAGCAACCACGGCGGGTGTCATTTTTTTTTTTTTTTGCGGCAATAAGCTCCTCAATATAACTTGAAGTCCATTCTTCGGCTTCATAGCAGCGCTATAGTTCATGACAGCGCATAAATATGTTGTCCCTCCCTGCCTAGGGACGGTTTGAAGTGTTAAATGCTGGTTACCTCAAAGCTACAAACATCTATCACGCCTCACTCCAGTCCGCTGTCGACAAACGCACGGTGAGAAAGAAAAGAGGGAGAGAAACGGCACAGAACAACACTAACAAAAGAAAAATTGAAGTTCGTAAATAAAACAATAGGGCTGCCTGATGATTCACTTTGTAAAATGTGGGGGGGGGGGGGGGGGTAGGCGATTTCTACATCTATTTGTCAGACTGTTCATTTGTTATACATAATACGCAGTCATTTTGCTGCTCTCGTCTGACTATATTGATGCTATGGAGCATAAAAGAATGTTCGCATCCATCGTTGAGTATCATGATCTGTGATATAAATAACATAAGCTGTCGAAATGTAATATGGTAAAAGCGCAATGCAGACAACAGCAGTAGATGGGTTGGCATGCATTGAATAAAGATAGAAGAAATGTCCCATTTCTCCCGTGTTTTCCCACGCTCTTTGCCCTGTTTCTCTGTTTTGTCTATAGCACGCAACTCTCGACAATGGTACAAGACGGGGTAGATATACTGATGGTTCAAAATCCATGAGAGTTTCTGCAAACAAACTTTCAATGCTATTTGTAACTACAAGTAATTCTGGCCTCTGAAAGCGAAAAAGCTCTTTGAAGGAGGGAAATGGGCTAGGAGAGATACAGGACGCAAGAACGACAAAAAGAAAAAGGGGGGGGATGCATGAAAAAATTTGTTTTTACTTGGTAACTTTTTCATGCCTTGAGTAGCGTGCATCCAACAAGAAGCACTAAACAGTGTCAGCCGCCTGCGTGTTTTCGAGGAGAAGAAAATGGCAGTTCACTAGGCTGGTTTTTGACACTATTTCCAAGGGGAATTCAGAGACTGGAAGGAGTATATGCAAATTACAGTACACCTTGAAGGGGAACACGCCGACACGTTCCCTCATGACCGAACGCCCGCTCCATTCAGCTCAGTCCCCCTCTCTCACCCGCTAACTCCCGCACAAACGCTCGAATGCGCTGTGCAACAAGCACATGAGTATTACATATTCAGACACTAAACGACGCACACAATAATGGTGTCCCCTTAATCCATCAACCGCGCACTCTATTTGCGACGCAGACCCGCCATCGCGCTGTGCTGTCACGTTTACCACATTATCAAATTGGCTCTCACGTTCTCGAAGGCGGTTGTACATTACCCAGCGCACCCTTGCCAGCAACAGCTCTCAATATGCATTTCAGGAGCCATGCATTACGTCCACGTCCCGTTGTCTATTTTATGACGCGGAGAGGCTAGCGTTCGGGAAAAAAAATAATGCATTACAAAACAAAGAACATATTGGTACAGGCGTAGTACACATTTGCGTCGTGAAATAATTGTTAGGTTCACTGGCGAGCGTGTGAACGACAAGGTGACGTTGCGAAAGTTCCAACTATTCGCAGTTGCGTTCATGCTGCTTGCTTGATTGCTCACCGCCGAGTGATTACGCTTACGCGGAGAGTGCAGCAAGAAAAGGAAGGACACCAGCGCGCGCAAGAGGGAGCATGCGGTTGGTTTGCTGGCGTCCTCTAGCGGAGAAAAGGCGTTGCTTGAACGTCGCGACCGATCACAAGCGCGCGGCTCCTCCCTTCTAGTTCAGTGCCCTGTAGCTGATGCTGGCCGAAAAGATATGCAGGGTTCTTTAGAACAACGTGGGCTGACTACTCGCAGCTTTCATGGCAGTGACAAATGGCCACCAGGCCGCTGAATTATCAAAACGGAGTAGAGGAGGCCAAAGAGAGGGAGGAGGATGACGGGAGTGACCGCCTACCCTATCGCTTGTCCAGAGCCATGCGTGTCGGTTTCCTCCCAGCTGCTATAATCTTGATTGAGGCGGAACGGAGAGGGAGAACAGCATCGACATTTTTCGTCCCTATGTGCACCCAAGCCTGCTTCAAAGCTCGCAGCGTTTGTGAAAGTGCAGAACGGGTGCGTGAAACTGAGGGAACGCGTGCGTGTAAAGGGCAGCCTGCGGAGCCTGGTGTCGGAAAATGAGCCTCATACATATACCGACCTTCTGCACGGCTGCGATTAAGGGTGCAGTATGGTATACGCAGCGAACGACAGCACTGGGCGCAGTTCGCCTCAGACACTATGGGTGACTGGTCGAATGGCGTACTTAAGTGCATCCTATTGAACATGCGTGACGGCTTGATTCAGAAGAGCGCACGCTCGTAGTTTTCACAATGAATGCCGCTGACTCAACATGAATGCCTAAGTGATGTCTAATCACCTCTACGTAGTCCAACAGTGCCGGTTTATGAACGCATTTATGCGCCTTGGATCTCGAAGACACGTGGTCAGTGAAGCAGCTACGATCAGCTCGCCAACGATGGTCACAATTGCGTAGTTACACATGACGTCTCGAGTGCGAAGGGTGCGCACACGTTCACGTCGAATAGCCATGACTCAGCGCGAATGTCTCATGGAATGTACGTGCGGTTTTCTACAACTGCGTGCGCGGCTTTGAGAATGGAATAATGCAGTTCTGCCCCTGGAGACATTGAATGAATCAAAACTGTTGCGACATCCTGCTGGTACAGCCGCGTGCTCACGTGCCCTGCCCAAGTTCACGTTAGCTTCGCACTGAGGCGCATTTGTGAGCTGTGTCGAGATTACGATAGAAGAAAAAATAATCATAGTAGCAAATCATTAGAAAAAGGATTGCGGGCGTGGTCCAGAAAGAGGTCGTGGTTGAACGCGCGATGGCATGCCATTATCACACTAAAGTGAGAAAAACATGAATACCCAGGCACAAGCATACTGGCTATATAGCTGTGACCGCAAATGAGACGTAATTTATTGAGGCCGCACACTGAAAATTGATAGCGATGGAAACGCCTACAGTGTTCCCCGCCTCAGTAATTTGCTTTTG
Source organism: Dermacentor andersoni (assembly GCF_023375885.2). Lineage (NCBI taxonomy): Eukaryota > Metazoa > Arthropoda > Arachnida > Ixodida > Ixodidae > Dermacentor > Dermacentor andersoni. The sequence goes on along the minus strand of NC_092815.1, from coordinate 116,545,710 downwards.
GGTCAAGCATTAAATGACTTAAGGCACCTTGGGCAGCTCATTTGGCACCAGACGTAACGGATGGCATCTCGTATGCGATTTAGTCGTTGCGTATAGAGAATGATAATTTAAAATAAGGATAACGTTTATTTATCATACTTAGTCTTTAGGGTGTGTCCTTTTCAATTCTTATGTAAGTTACCAATAGTGCGGTTTTATTCGTTAGAAAAGGTAATGCATAGCCCGGTACGATATTACACATGATTCTCGCTTCATTTTCAACAGTTCGGCATGTCGTAAGTGTTTCTAGAATTTCCCTTCAGGGACAGGGACTTGTCATGGAGCCCACACATATCATACGTGAAAAAACGGTTGACAGGCATCTGCCACCTGTTCAAGTTTTTCGCTGGCAAGACCTGGGGAATGTCGCCTAGTGCCATGTTACAATTGTACAGGGGGCTTTTTCTAGGATTTCTGCGATACAGCTTGCCAGCAATAAACAACGCAGGCAAAACGAATCTACGCACAATACAAAGTCTTCAGGGTCAAGTGCTCCGGATCTGCTAGGCCTGCCTCAGAGTGCTTCAGCAGTGGCTACGATAGCAATCGCTAGAGACCACCTTGTCAAGACCCACATTGAAATTGAAGATCTCAGGACCCATATAAGGCATCTAGCCAGGACTCCTCGTCACCATTTAACCTCTCTACCAGCGGACAGGCCACACGCATCTTTCAGCCAAACGATAACTGCATATGATGAATCATTGCCAGCTTGTTTCACTCCGGCTGCGAGACCTTCGATCCCTCCATGGTGCCTCGCTCAGCCAAAAATCAACCTCGCAATACCTGGTATCTCGAAAAAAGCTGATCTGTCATCACCAGCCCTTAGACAGCTCACGCTACTATATTTGTACGAGAACTACCGTGACTCTACGCATATTTACACTGATGGATCTGTCCTTCCAAGCAGCTCCGCGGCGGCAATCGTCATACCAGCGAAAGCTACAACAATCAAATTTAAGACGACCCATGCGACAACATCGACGGCAGCAGAGCTCGCAGCGCTCTTTACTGCCCTTCATCACATTGGTGATGAACCGCCACACAAATGGACAATATTCTGCGATGCGAAGGCGGCACTGCAGTCTCTACTGTCACCTTTACGATGAGGACCGCACGAACAGCTAATATTCCATATTACAGAGACGTTACACCATATAAGTGATGCAGGCCATGAAATAACCTTCCAGTGGCTTCCAAGTCACTGCGGGATTATCGGCAATGAACGAGCGGATCACGCTGCCCGCTCAGCCCATACTGAGGAGCGTCACGTCCCAATTCCTGTTTCTAGAACTGACGCGGCACGGAAGCTCCACCTACCTGCTCGGCAGTGCACCACGTCGCAATGGAATGAGCCACATTTAAGATATATGCGACTGTACTCACTTGATCCAACATTAAGTCTTCGAGCGCCATCCCAGCTTCACCGTATAGAGACGCCACGCTTTTATATCGACTTTGGTTGGGCGTTGCCTTTACTAAAGCCTATGCCTTCCGCATAGGGATGACCGACACACCAACCTGTGACCACTGCGGCCATGAAGAATCAATTGGCCATATTTTGTGCGCCTGCCCGCAGTACAGTCCACAGAGGGCATGCCTTATCCACGAACTTGACCAACTGGACGACCAACCGCTATCCGAAAAAATAATTCTACAACATCGAAAGGACCTACCTTCACAGAAGAAGGCCGTGCAAGCGCTTTTGCGCTTCTTGCGATCTACCGGCCTGTGTGAACGACTTTAGCTGGAACGCCTTTTGTGTGTGTGTCTCCATGTGTGCGCGTTCCTTTTTTTTTTTTCGTTTTCCTCTCTGTCATCTTTCTAACCCCTACCCCCCATCCCCAGTGTAGGGTAGCAAGCCGGAGACTCATATCTGGTTAACCTCCCTGCCTTTCCTCTTCATTCTCTCTCTCTCTCTCCCTTCATAAGCAATCATAACAAATGGCAAGCGTACGGTGTTAGAAATAATTAATTATTAGCAATCTGTATACATATGTGTGAGTGCGTGCGTGCATGTGTGCGTGTGTGCGTGTGTGCGTGTGTGCGTGCGTGCATGTGTGCGTGCGTGCGTGCGTGTGTGTGTGTGTGTGTGTGCGTGCGTGCGTGCGTGCGTGCGTGTGTGTGTGTGTGTGTGCGTGCGTGTGCGTGTGCGTGTGCGTGTGCGTGTGCGTGTGTGTGTGTGTGTGTGTGTGTGTGTGTGTGTGTGTGTGTGTGTGTGTGTGTGTGTGTGTGTGTGTGTGTGTGTGTGTGTGTGTGTGTGTGCGCGCGTGCGTGCGCACACCCGGCTATGTTAGGTTTTGCCGTTGACATCTGTGATTCCTCTCAATATGAAACACATCATGGCGGTTATTAAAAGGCAAGCTCTCATCAAAGCAGGCGAAAACGTTCTTGCCGCTATTAGTTACTTTATGAATTGCGTTACAACATTTTGTAACATGTTTTACAAATATAAATTTGTTTCTTGCCGCAAGCCAATCTCTTCAACATATCTTGCCACTGTCAGAACTGAAAGCTTTAGGTCAGTGCTCCCACAGAACATCCACGCTAAAGGCCTTACTCGCGTTATTAAGTTTCCTGCGGTCTGCGGGGCTTCACGATAGACTGTAAGTACGCCAACCCCTAACGCTCTATAGTGTACGCGGTTTGGTCGTGCTCGTCTCTATTCTTTTCTATCTCCCCCTTCCGCTCTCTTTTTCTTTTTATCCCCCCTTCACCCTTGCACCCGTGCAGGGCGGCCAACCGGAACTGCCTCTTGTTAACCTCCCTGCCTTTCTATGCATCCCTTTCTCTCCCTCTCTCTCTTGTGTCGTGAGTTTCGATTCCCTCTCACGAAGATCATATTACATGCTTTGTATTACTTCTGCCATAATTGGCCTTGATATTTATATTCGGAGGCCAGACGCGTACTGAAAGAGTCCGTTTTTACAGAATGAGGTTTACTTAATATGACTGCGTTTGAATATAACGAAAGATAGCAGAGATGCTTCTCGAATAGGGATCAATTCTGACAGAACTTCGTGAAATAAAAGCTTTAGTAAAACTCCAGGCTTTCTTCTACATTTTAAAAGAAAGTTGCTTGTTGCAAACTCTCACTAGGTCTAAGCGAGAATAGCGCGACCGCATCTATGCTCGAATGCCAAAGCCACGGCTTCCAAGCAATTGCATCTCAGATTAAGATGCTTTTAGTGTGGAACAATGTTGATAGCACTGTTGAATGGATAAAACTCTGGCTTCCAGATCAAGAAGTTTAAAAGCAGGACACCATGCATTTTTTGTACCACATACATTCTGTAATGGCACCGTTTTTATTTGGCGAGCAATATTTCGCATTTCTTTTGGCGAGCATATGACTTGATGGAGAATACAGAAATTAAACGATACAAATGTCACGCACTGTGGGAATCAGCGCTATGCGAATAATTTAGCAGGTATACCGAGCAATACAGCACCACTTGGAGTTCTTCGAAGAGTTAGCAGATGACCCAACATGTTGGCGTAAAGCAAGAATTTGTGTTTGACGCGAGCTAATGCGTGACGCCAGAAGCAAGACGACCGTGAGAGTATGACGGCGACGGCCTTGAAAATAGCTTTTTTTGCTCGCCGGGAAGAAACGTGAAAAGCAGGGAAGGAGACAAAGGGGAGGAAAAACAGGGAGGTTAGCCAGTGTAAGTACCGGCTGAGAGAGAGAGAGAGAGAGGGGTAAGTCAGTGGCCGATGCAAACTCGCTCATGCATACGCACTCTATATAGCCCGTGCTATATGAAGTGACGCACGTGTCAGTCATCTCAAAGAGCTAGTCGGCGTTGGCACGTGAGAAACAAAAGAAGTGACCTAACGGTGGGGCGGTGGGATCGAACCTCCGATGCCAAGCGCAGGCTGCTCTTTTTGGCACCAGATGTTCGACCCCACTATAGGGTGCTTCAATTTCCTTTTTTTTTAATAAACGAGGTGAAAGAGCAACCCACCTACCTCTCTACCTTCCTACCACAGACCTAAATACTGCAAAATGGAACACCATGAAACACTACGTAGTTATTTCTGGAAGAAACTACTTTTGTTCCCAGTGTGTATACAGCTCAATAACGGGCTCGGGTAGAGATATCCTTTAGGACGCTGGTATTTGCTTGTCTGTGTTTAGAGAGCACTTGTTTAGAATTACCTATGTTTCTTACAGTGATTTGTTGCTTTTCGTATTCACGATTACTTTCATGTAATTAAACGCTCACTAACGAAAAAAGAAAAAAAAAACTATCTTCTAGGTTGTATCGGGACACAGCCGAAATGGGGTACATAAATTGTCCTGCACGTGGTGCTGATGGTGTAGGGTCAGTATAGGGTACAGAAATGGGACTCAACTAAATACAGAAGTGGTATTTATTATCTCATTACAAAGATAACATGCTTAACTTATGATACAGCTAGTAAGGGTCATAAGGCCTACTCTTGCAATCGTGCTCGCTCCCTATTTCGCAGTGCATGCAGTCGGCGCGCCGTGGTCGAATGTGGTGGGCGTGAATTCGCACCCCTCTGTCTTGATACACGAGTCTTTTCAGGCCATTTCCGGGCCCTACGTGTCAAACACGGAGGCGTCATAGCCGAGCCGTCGTGAAATTTCTGCAACAAATTGCACATGTGTAAGCCTTATAACACCTTATGAGCACAGGTTTGAATTTGATGAATTATGCTTACTACGGCAAAGTGTGCTCTCTCACAAGCGACCACTCGCGCACGGATCGATAAATGCCTACGCATCCCTGAATGCCGAGCGAAAGGCTAAATTTAGCTCCTAATGCGTAATGCTTGGAGCGACAATCTGTTGACGCGACACATGCGTGATCGAGTAATAGCTCGTGTCCTCTACACAAATATACTAAAGTAAAGCACATCGATAGTACGGTTACAAATATATAAGTGATATTAGGGTTTCGCGTTTTAGTTATACATTTCGTTACACGTGGTTTTAGCAAGTGACCTCCTATGCGTGCTGACCAAAATGAGTTACGTTCTGATGTAAAAAAAGAAAACAATAAGAAAAAAAGGGAAAAGCACCAAATAGGTTAGTAGTTTAACGACAGCTGTATGCGGGCTAGATGGTGCATTGCAGATAGACTAGCACTGCAGTAGTTTAGCACGTATACGGTTCGCAACTGTTAGTGCATGAGTTCCTCTCCAACTTGCAGCAGTGGGCACTTCAAGTTTTTCTTTGCTTTATGGAGAGGATGAAGCTTAGAATAAAGAGACGGCATCACGACGATAACACGATAATGACGGCTACAACGCCGTGGCAATAAAGGGTAGACGCATCGACGGATGGACATAGCAAACCTGCCTTCAAACTAATGGCTACTGTTGTGACAAAAAACAATAAAGAAAATTAAAAAAGCTTGAGAACGGCAGGAAGCTGTTATGGGTCGCTCTATTCCAACTATCTGTAACTTACTTAAGGCCTACAAATCAGTGCTCAGCATTGGATGGCCACCAAAATGAACGCTCCTGCAACAGCCACAGCTGAAACGGGAGCAACGCGCATACTCCTATAGGGCGACGAGCCCACATAGTCAAATAGCAGAAGGAAACGAAACTCTCGGGTCACTTGGTTCTTCGTCTGTCCGAACGGTGCCCCCGCTCCACGCAAAAAACGCCGTGACACAGACTCTCTCGCGGCTTCCATTGTTAATTACAATACAACACGGGCACTGCAGTGCGGCGGCGACTCTGACCGCTCGAGCCGCAGACGGCGTCCGCTTATCGAGCGAAGATCAGCAGCTCCCACAAAGGGAACTCTCTATGCGGGAACTGACCTCGTCTCGAAGCAAGAGGTGTACGTGCATTGCTCAACGGCTACGCCAGCGCGGGTTTATTCTCGCACGCTGCCTTTTTGTGAAAGAAAAAAAGGAGGGTAGGCACAAATGAGCTGATGCTGTTGGATGCACGCACGCGCGCGCACGAGCTTCGCCGAACACTATCAGGCGGGTCACGGGTGTGCATGCGGATTGCAGTTCACTTGTGTGAAGACCGCACGTTCTTCGCAACTGTTTGTTCGTCTTTTGTGTCGCTCATTTGTACGCGGAGGCCGCAGCTTTGTGCCGCGACTGGGACATCGGAGAAAGGTGTTGCCTTGTGGGATATTAACGAATGAATTATTTCGACGAACAAAAAAAAAACGAAAAGAAATCCGACGTTTACGGCGAATGTCGCGTTTCGGCACAAAGCCATAAGTTTGGCTGATGTTCGACATGTCTGTAAAGTCAGCTTGTGTTTGCGATATTTTGTGTTTGCATGCTTTCTTGTTGACCCATTGACCAAAGAAAAAGATATTACGGATATCATACGCACGTGAAGGAATACATATGCAGCGAAGCTGTAGTGAAGCGTTCAACTCCTTCCCAAATAAATGAGATCTTTACAATTTTGTTAATGTCGTTGCAACGTCGAATCTCGGTCTGAGGCGCTCTATGATGTTTTTCGAGGAAAGAATGGCCGTGAAAGGTGTATGGCATAAGGAAGTACGCCACACACATAAATCCATTTAAAGATGCGTTCGCTCAGTGCTATCGAAATGCACGCATGTTCATCCCGGAGGATTGTCAAAGACAGGGCACACATCCAGTGGCACATGCGCAATGCCTCAGGAACAGGTACTCCAAGTATAAGAAACTCAAAGAAATCAAGAAGCCATTGAATATGAAGCGCTCTTTGATCGAATGTTTGTTGACGTACTACAGAGATTTCTATTTCTATATTCTATGATTACTATATATATATATATATACATATATATATATATATACGCGTGTGTGTGTGTGTGTGTGCGTGTGACGAGTTGAATCACAGGATCCGGCAGTGAAATACGTAGTTGAAAGAATAGAAGTACGTAGGAAAAAATAATAACGCGTCCTTACTGCCGTTTCGGCCGCCGTACTGACGAAGGGCGGTCCCGCGGCGAGAACGTCAGTAAAGTCGCCTTCTTTTTTTTTTTTTTTTTCATACGTGCTTCTGTGCTAAGGGGCCATGGGCCTTCATCATGCTGCTGCTGCAGCTTTTTACCCAGGTATTCCGCCAGTCCTTTGTTCTGGTAAACAAAACTGACTGATTTACTTATTTATTTATTTCGCAAACAAATGTTTAATTACGCCGAACAGAAGTGCCCTCTCTGGGTCGTCTTGGTAGGTCAGAATTGAGAGCCACATAAGCCGGTCTAGTTGGCAAGGGAGCACCGAAGGCCGCAAATCGCGGGATATGATGCAAGGAAAGCTTCCCTTTAAAGGAACAGAAAGCAATAGCAATGGAGTTTAGAAGGCGCACCTCGTTAGCGGCTCTATTTCTTGTCGTTCTTTCTGCCTACCAGCGAGGAGGCCGGAGGAGGCAGAAACGAGAGGAGGTGGAACAATCACACGCGACAGCCGCTGTCTGTCATCGCAGCGCGCGCCATTCATTCACTTTTTTCCGTGACCCTGGCTCACAAAATAGCCTTGTTCGCCTTCCACGACCGATGGCCGCGCATGCGGTTCTGAAAAGCGTAAAACACGAGGGGTGTCTCGAGCCCCGGCGTCAAGGCTTGCCTGTTTCGTAGCGCTCACAGAAGTGTGTGTGTGTGTTTTTTTTTTTTGTCTTCTTCTAAGCGAAGGCCCTTTTAGAAGCCGCGCGCCAAGAGAAACCGCACGAATAGTGTGTCTTCCCCCGCATTTTCCGCTACAATGGGAGCCGACCGTAATTGCGCTCCCGCGGCTGTCTTTGTATTTTCTGGCCGCGCTGTTTGCTTTTCCTTCTATGCTCCGGCGGCAAGGTGGGGGAGGAGGGGAGGCGGTGAGGTTGCCGGCCAGCGTGGCTGGGACACGTCCACGTGCCGAGGAGTCGCGACCCAGATGCCGTTGCGTAAGAGCTCGGCCGACGTGGGTCGAGGGAAACCGCGCACACGCGCGTATGAGTGGGTGAGAGGGGTGAGCCCAAAATGCCCTGGGAACGGTCGATGGAAAGTGCGCGGTTGCGGTGCGACCGCAGCGTCCGTTTCCACTGCGCTGTGTAACGTAGTTTATGCTGCTGCAGGACATGGCGTAGTTTTCTTGCTTACTTGTTTGTTTGCATGTGTTTTTGTTTTCGTTTTTCGGCGACAGGGGCTCGGGGTTTTGTGCAACGTGCGGGCCGACTCGAAATGACTCATTTGGCCTCCGGCTTGGTCTGGTCGTTTTGTTTCCACCGGGTGCTTTGGTTGCGGTAATTAGGGCGAAAGTTATTTAGCGCGTCGACACCTTGTGCGTTCTTTCAGCAGCTGTGCGTTTCCATGCACGGGAGCGCTGCTGTTAGGTGCTTGAAAATGAGTGTGTTCTAGTTTGTTTATGAATGTGCCTTGCGTCGTTTGTAACAACATATATGGAAGGTTAGAACACCTCATCATTGGCGCTCTTTCTGTCGCCACTAATTTCTTCCGTTGGTTTTAAGCTTGCGCCACAGATCCTTCTTAAGCTCCTCATCAGTTAGTGCACGTCGTGATTTTCAAATAAAAAACGCGATATGCATGAGGACACCAGGATTTCTGAACAACTAGAGTAAAACAACACTTACTGATTGGCGAACATATAACTATGAAAGTAACAGGGTGAAATCTCTGCACTGCAACTGCACGGCAATTTCCACAGCTGCAACTGTGGAAATTTCGTCAGTTACGTCGTTCATGTTTAGAGCGAAGCTTTCTTAGCCAACAATACTGGACTTCCCTGACCATCGCCGATGGGCGGCTGCTGCTGCTGTCTTGCCAAATAGCTTACACAGAAAAGAAAGAAAGAAGTAAAGAAAGAAAGAAAGAAGGAAAGAAAGAAAGAAGGGAAACTTAATTACTCTGCCCTACGCTGGGATATAACCCCTGACTCTAGGGGGCACAACCGTTTTGCAGACCCGCCTAAGTACATTCTGATATGGATGGATGGATGAAAAACTTTATTAGGGTCCTTTAGGGCGCGCACTAGCGCGCAGCGGGCCGCTCCCACGTCGGGACAGAGAGGCCGAGTCTCTCCGCCGCGTCGCGGGCCCGTTGGACAGCCCATAACTGTTCTTCGAGGTTGGGGCTGTGTAGGACCGCATCCCAACGTGAAGAAGTGTTGTTTTCATCGCTGTGTAACGCGGGACATCGCCAGAGCATGTGAGGTAAATTCGCTAAATCATTGCATAGTGCACATGCATTTGTTGTCTGAATTTCGGGGTACACCTGGTGAAGAAGTAGGGGGTTTGGGTAAGCCCCCGTCTGTAGAAGCCTTAGTGTCAAAGCCTGAGGTCTATTGAGTTTGCAATGTGGGAGGGGGTAGATCCTCCGAGCCAAGTAAAAGTGCTTAGTAATTTCGGTGTACGTGGAAGGAGAGTCCCGATTGTCAGTACCCCCAGCGTCACGCTGCCCGGTAGCTACGCGGTTGATGATCCCTCGCGCAGCTCCGTGTGCCGACTCGTTGAGGTTGGGCGGGGCACTCTCGATCTGTCCCATGTGTGCTGGAAACCAGATCAATGTGTGTGGCTTGATCTCCTTGCTTCCTAGTATCCTTAGGGCCAGCTCGGATATGGTTCCTTTGGCAAATGCCCTAACAGCTGATATGGAGTCACTGTAGATTGATGTCCTCTTGTTGTCCAATAAGGCCATCGCTATTGCAGCCTGCTCTGCAATCTCAGAGGACGTCGTCCGAATCGAGATTGCGTTCGTTATCTGCCTTTCATGATCTACGCTAACTACAGCGAAGGCCTGTCCGTCGGCGTAGCGCGCTGCGTCTACGAAACTGTTCTCCGAAGCCCGTTCACGAGCCTTGTCCAGGAGAGCCTTCGCGCGCGCCCGACGTCTTCCCACGTTGTGCTCTGGATGGACGTTTCGTGGGATCGGGGCGACAATGATGCGGTCCCGCTGCTCTCGAGGGATGCTACAGAACTTTGTTTTGATTACTGTTGGGGGAACGCCCAGCTCCTGTAAAATGTGTCTTCCAGCTTGTGTGGTAGATAGCCTGACGAACTGGGCCCTCTCCTGTGCTTCCGCTATTTCCTCTAGCGTGTTATGCATGCCAAGCTGAAGTAAGCGTTCCGTGTGAGTGTATATGGGGAGGCCGAGAGCTCTCTTGATTGCCTTCCTGATTAATGCGTTGAGCTTATCCCGCTCCGATCTTTGCCAGTTGTGCATAGCCGCGACGTAAGTGAAATGACACATTACGAACGCATGTACCAATCTCACGAGGTTATCTTCTCCGAGGCCTTGCTGCCGGTTGGCCACTCTTCTGATTAGTCTGATGGCATTGTCCGTCTTCTTAGTGAGTCGCAGCACTGTCTGGTTGTTTGAACCATTCGACTCCACTATCATGCCGAGAATCCGGATAGCATCCACCCTCGGAATATATCCTCCGTCGTTTGTGCGCAGTTTTATGTCGCATTCGGCGAGTGGTTTCCACCCCTTTGGTTTCGGGCCTCGGCGCTTAGGTCGATAAAGTAGCAGTTCCGACTTGTGCGGTGAGCACCGAAGGCCCGTGGACGCAAGGTATCTCTCGGTAGCATCAATCGCCTCTTGCAGGGCCGTCTCTACCTGTCCGTCACTACCTCCCGTACACCAGATGGTAACGTCATCTGCGTATATGGTATGACTGATACCGTCGATGGCAGAGAGTGTCCTGGATAGTCCAATCATGACGAGGTTAAAGAGGGTTGGGGATATGACTGCCCCTTGTGGCGTGCCCTTAGACCCCAGCTTGATCATGTCTGAAGTCAGGTCCCCGATCTTAAGGGTGGCTTCTCTGTTTGACAGGAAAGATCTCGTGTATGAATGAAAGTGCTTCCCCAGGTTGAGACTCGAGATGGTGTTCAAAACGAACGAGTGAAGAACGTTATCGAAGGCCTTTTCCAGATCTAGACCTAGTATGGCTCTCGTATCCCGCGTATTACAGTCAATGATGTGATGCTTGATGAGCTTCATCGCGTCCTGCGTCGAGAGTCCGACCCTGAAGCCGATCATATTGTGTGGGTAAATGTCGTGGTCCTCCAGGTAGCGTGAAAGCCTGTTTAGGATTGCGTGCTCAGCAACCTTCCCCACGCACGATGTGAGCGAAATTGGGCGGAGGTTATCGAGGCTGGGCGGCTTGCCTGGCTTGGGGATGAGAATGGTGTTGGCCGATTTCCACATTTCCGGGACTTTACCGCTGCTCCATGTTTGGTTAACGATGTCCGTTAGGTATTCGATGGACTTCTCGTCCAGGTTCCGTAGAGCTTTGTTTGTGATCTTGTCCGGACCCGGAGCCGATCTGCCGTTGAGGGCATGGAGCGCCTGCCTGATCTCCTCAATCCCGAATTCTGCGTCGAGCTCAGGGTTGTCGGAGCCTTCGTAGTCAGGGGAAGGTGGTGTAGGGCCCGATGCGACTGATAGGTACTTCTTCACTAGTATGGATAACATTTCATTGCTCGAATATTCTCGCTTTGCTGTGTGTAGAGTGCGCGCCAGTGTGTTGCGTTGGTTGGTCTTAGTGTTCGTCTCGTCGAGGAGATGCTTTAGGAGGTTCCAGGTGCCCCCGTTGCGCAGCTGCCCGTCGATCGAGTTACACACCTCATCCCACTGTTGTTTAGAGAGGGCTCTGCAGTGTTCCTCTATAGTTCTGTTGATTTCCGATATCTTTTTTCTTAGCCTGCGGTTGAGCCGTTGTCCTTTCCACCTGGCGAGGAGCGACTGCTTGGCCTCCAACAGGTGAGCCAGACGGCTGTCCATCTTTTCCACTGGAAGATCGGTACAAACCTCTTTGGTGGTAGCTTTGATATCTTGTCTAACCTGCACAACCCATTGTTCGAGGCTAGGCTTCTCCACACTCTCCGTTCGCTCTTCCCTAATTTTGCGAAATTTGTCCCAGTCTGTGTACTGGAACATACGCTGTCTCTTCTGCTCGACTTGGAGGTGCGTGGCCAAGATATAATGGTCGCTACCAAAGTCTACCCCGAGGTTCGTCCACTTGACGGCTGCATTGCTCCTGACAAAGGTGAGATCCGGTGTCGTGTCACGGCTCGACGATGTTCCGCATCTGGTGGGGAACGCTGGGTCCGTGACTAGCATCAAGTTTAGGTTTATAGCCTCACGCCAGAGCTCCTCCCCCTTGTTAGTGTTATATGGGTAGCCCCAGGTGTGGTACGGCGCGTTGAAATCACCAGCTATGATCAAAGGGGAGTCGCGCGCTAGTTGCGTGGCCTTGGTGATTAGGGCTTTGAAGCGTTGTCTTGGAGCTTTGGGACTGCTGTAGACATTCAGGATGAATATACTTTCGCGGTTAGTTGGGCTAGGAATTATCTCTATCATCAAGTATTCGACTTTACTTGCGGTCATGTTAAGGTCGTGAGTGATGTGGGTCAGCTTGTTGCTAATCAGTACGGCGATCCCCCGTCCTTCTTCGTGTTTGGCTACGGGCTTGTAGCCAGACAGCGTGACGTTAGATGTTAATGTTTCTTGTAAAACGATAACATTTGGCTTTTCTGCGTGTGAGCGAATATATTGTTGCAGGGGAGCCCTCTTGGGAAGGAAACCCCTGCAATTCCATTGCCACATTCTGAATGAGCTAGTTTGAGTGGCCATCGTATTGCTCTTGAGGTGCTGTGCTAACCTTTGTAGGGCCGATCGCCCCCGAGCTCTTACTAGTCGATGCTGTTGCTGGGAGTGTAGGAGGTTTAGGTCCCAGCACAGGTGCTACGACGTTTTCTAAGAAGGATTCAATTTTGCTGATCCGCTGATTAGTGCGCTCCTCCATGGACGTCATGTTGCTGTGGAAGAGCGAGAACTTTTCATTTATCTGCTTTATGCTGTCACTTAGAGCGGAGAGCAACTCGCGAATCTCCGATTTGGCCCTGCCTGGTGCTCTTTCTTGCTCGTTAGCGATTGCCCTCTTCATAGCGGGCCTCTCTGTATCGATCATCTCAACCATGGGGACTTCCATTGGCTGGGGAGATGCCGGTTGCTTATCCGTATCGCTCTTCTCAACCATGGGGACTTCCATTGGCTGGGGAGTGGCTGGCTGCTTGTCAGCCATCACGGGTTGACTGCCCTTCTTAATTTCGGCAATTTCTGTCATCAGTCGAGCTATCGTGTTCTTCATCATCTCGTTTTCGCGCTCAAGTTGTGCTAGTCTGTTGTTACCTCTATCATGCCCTGGCGGTGAGCCCCGCGTTACCTTTTCCGGCGTTCCGCGAACTCGGTCGGCCCAGGTTGGGGAGCACTCGGGTCGGCGATCCCTGGAGCAGGACCTCGAGCAGGACCTGAACCGGACTTGACTGCCTCCGCGCCGGGATCCGGAGCGACCCCTGGAGCGTGATCTGGCCCTGGTTCTGGAACAAGAGCGCCCTCTGGATTGAGAGCGACTCCGTGGGCTCCCTCTGGAGCCAGAGCGTCCCCTGGATCGGGAGCGCCCCCTAGGCTCTTGCGGTGGAAGTTGCTCGAAGTGATTCTTGATCTCGCTGCTATGTGGTGTTGACGAAGCCCCACTTGTTGAAGCTTCCACCGTCGCACTCTCCCATCGTCTCCTTCTGACGATGTACGGGACCTGGAATCTCTCCTTGCACGTTTTGTCCGCCGTAGGGTGTGGGCCCCCGCACAACCCACACTTTGGCGTGCACTGGTGTTGATCGTCCGGGTTGACTGCCCCACATCCTCTGCAGGTGGACTCTTCGGGAGTCGGGCAAACGTCGGCCCGATGGCCGAGTTTGCCGCACGCGTAGCAAATATCAACTTGTTTGCGATAAAGAAAGCATTTCACAAGGACTGGGCCGAATTAAATACGGAGCTCGATACCCTGAAACCGGAAAAAGTGCGTACGCCAGTGAAGCGGAAATTTCTCTGCGACTCAGAGTGAAAATGTTTTCCAGGCTGAATCTGGATTCCATCTCTTCATCAGTCAAATTGTTTGCCGTCTATTTCTCTTTCGACATGTTGAGCATCCGTTCATGCGTGAGCTGTTGCAGCTCAAATTGGTTAATTATTTTTTAATTAGGTAATGCTGTCAGCTGTCAATTATATTCCACAGGCTCATTGGGGCTTTTTGAATGAGGTTCTCGAAACAATATACTTTTCTTGTGGGCCATAATTGTACGTATGCTTCTATCGTGCGAACGTCAGCTAACTCTTTGAGGTAATCACCACGTGTTCATAATGGTGATTGTGATTTTCATACTATGACACATGCCCACATCGGGGGATTGGCCGAGAAGCGGGTGGCACAATTAAACTAAATAAAAGCAAATGATGAAATGAAAGGCAAGAGTCTTCACATTGCATAGCACCGGAGCGCGAGAGCACATATGCGCGTGCCAGTTTTCTTTACGCCAATTAACGGAGGAATAAAATGGGCAAATTTATAGCATTTAATTAGCCGATGCACGACAGCTTCGCTTCTCATAGATTACAAAATGTGTGTGGGACCTTCATATTTCTTGTGAACGCTTTGACCGTACGCTTTTTTGTTCCAGTTTTGAAATGAGATAAACGTCGAAGCAGGATTTTGTGTCTGTTAACTCAACAGTAACCATTCGCTTCAACGCGCGCAGTGCAAATTTTGCATGCTTTGCATTTGTGTCAAATATATACGTTAATAAAGAAACGGGATAAGTGTTTCTTTTTCTTCTCCTTCGTTTCCTTAAACTCAATTGCTCATTCATTTAACGCTTTCAAATGAAAGCACTCACGCTTCCTGAAGACTATACAGTGCAACTCAAAGCGACTTCAGAGCTCATTGATACATCTGCCTTCACTTTGAAAAAAATCCGCCTCCATTGCATGCTGTCAAAGTGAATATACATCGAAGCTGTTGCCGACGTTGGACAAGCACCCCCACCACAAGCGACGTACTACCGCATACGCTCACGCACGTGTGCAGAAGTGCAGCATACATCCTCATTCTTCTAGGCCCTCCGCCAAGCACAAGTGTCTTATTGAATTAATTGAATTTTTGAAAGCAAACTCCGTCAGAAAATTGTTCAATTACGACTTGCGCACAAGCTGTAGATATGGTAGCTCCGGATTGTATTTCGGCTATACGAGAAAACAATCCTGCTGCGCGGAAACTCAGAAACAAAGGCCTTTTCCAGCTGCCGTTTGAGGTCTGTCTAAGTGGTCGCGGCCGCAAGGTGCCGTCAGTGGTTTTGGGTGAGCACGAGTGCACGGAAAATGCCGACCAACTAAAGGCTAACAGCCCCGCTGTAAAAATGACGTGCCACTATATGCGCGGACTAGGTATAGGTGACTTCTGTAAATGAATTGCAGTATTTGCCAGGGCAATTACAGACCACGGCGCATGTAACGGCTCTTATTGTCGGGCCACGTAATGCGGTCCTGTATAAAATTTTTGTTGCTCCGAAGCTAGAGACAATGAGGAACAGACAAACAATTAGGAGCTTAAAAATAATAATAAGATCTATTGCGTCATCCTACCTGCCCTGGTGGCTCAGCGGCTATGGCGGTATTCGCTGCTAAGCAAAAGGTCGCGGGTTCGAATGCCGGCCACAGTGACCGCATTTCAATGGGGGAGAAATGCAGAAACACCCATAAGCCGTGCATAGGCGGGACATTAAAGAACCTCTAGTGGTCAAAATATTCCGAAGTTGCCCCTACGGCGTGCCTCATAAGTATATCGCCGTTTCGGCGCGTAAAGTCTGAGAATATAATGTTGCTTTATTGCATCGCCCTGGCACGCCAGACGTATCGCAGAGCGCACCAAAATGGAAAAATAGAAACCGATATAACGCCAAGATATTCTACTGGGAAACGCAAGAAAGGAAGTGATAAGAGTTTTTATTGTATCAGAGAGTTTGAGTGTATTTGAAGAGGTTAATTAGCGCACTCATAGACTTGACACGCTGCTTCATTAGTGCTCCCGCCAAGCAGCAGCCCCCTAATGTAAAACCCCATGAATTATTGGAGCAAAGCCATCGACTCTTAAGGTACAGAACAACTTCGCCAGGGCGACTCGATAAATGGACTGGGCAGATTCGCAAAAGCACAGACAGATTGATGCACGGCAAGATGGATGGATGAACTTTCTTTCATGCAAATGTTGGGGAGGTATCTGGTACCTGTGCGCAATGCACCCACGTACGCAGGCTCGTTCCGCAGAAGTATACCTGAAGGTGAAATCGGCACGCGCGGAATTGTATGCACTTCCGGCAGAGAGTGATCGCCGCTTTCGCGGTTGACGCGAAACCCGACTCACTGTCACAAGCACGACTTCATTTTAAGGGGTCGTCGGGGGTCGCGGGCGAACGAGGCGGAACAACCGCGTGACACGAAGACCATATGGAATCGTATTTTGACGAGCCGTTGTTTGAATCGAATGCAGACAGCCTGCGAACGGTGGTCCTACTTACTTGGCAGGCTCCCATCACTCTTTTAACTCGAATGCTGTCAAATGGCACGTTTAATGCGTGCAGTTCGGAAGCTTGTGATCTCGCGTATTTCTTAGCATAGTTCCTGGGGGGATTCGCAGGCTTTTATTCGTTGTTGTTGTCGTCGTACTTGTGAGCCCCTTACGTTGCGCAAGCCCACGCTTCTGTAGCAATCTGGGTGTCTGCATGTGTGCATATGGGTTAGTAGACTGCAATCACAAAAGAAAGTATGGAAAACTGGCCACACCCACGCGTTTAACGAAGTCCTCGCCGTCCACCGTGTAAGCTGCAGTAACAGTTTCATTCCAACTCGTTTGTTTCTGAAGTGTTGCCGTCAGCTCGATGGAAAACGAACTTTGATGGGTCCAGACGTTCACCGCGCAGAGACGCCGGCGACGTGGAGAACGTCTCGCGAGATTCACTTTGTCTTTCGTAAGGAGGCGAGCGTCGCCGCCTGTGGTCCTCAGGAACGGGTGCGTTTGCGGCGCCTCATTGTCCGCGGTGGCAGCCGCGTCCTTTGTTATGCGGTCGGACGCAATAGTGGCCGTCTCCCTTTCCGGGTAGGTCGCGACCGGTCGTTTTGCGTGACATGAGCTCACTTGCACGTATGCAACGAGTCTCGTCCGTTAGAGAATGGGCCTTAACGCCTCCGGAAGGCGAAGATGATTTCTGAGAACGGGTACTTCCCTTGACGATGCGTTCAGGTTTTTTTGATGCCCAATTAAAAAAAAACTGAGTCAGGCCAGGGCCCTTATAACATAACACTGCCACTCCAATGCTACTCATTTTCGCTCATCGTCAATGGTACGATCAGCGCTCCACCCACGTTATCGCCGAGATCGGCTGATCGGGAACGGTGGATGATAAGAATGGAATAGTATCGAGTGAACTGAATTCTTAACTTACACCGACCCACACTGACGCCTCATCCATTTAAATTGTAATTTGCATTTACTTTTGGAAGGAGGTAGTTTATTAGCGGAGACAACATACCTCGAACTTAGCTTCCAGAAATTTATAGCCATACTGCCATACTTCGAGCCAGGAAATTCGAGTCAGACCACGATGAATTCGTAGACAGACTTCATGATACTTTCTCAAAGCGTTAGTCATTTCGGCGCGACAATAGTTCATGAAGGTCGAGAGGTTCATTTTCTCGATACTTGGGATGCGATACGAATTAATTTGCCACTTAATCATCAGCTAGCACCGGCAGAGGCATTGAAAATTTACTAATCTAACGAGAGCTCATGTGGCAATACGAAGGTGGCATCTCCAGTTGTTTTGAATGTTTCTTGGTGTGCCAGGCCTTTCATCACCTTAAGATTGGCGTATCTACAGTGCTAAAGGTGTGAGGTTGAAGTCTACTTGAAGTCTCGTCCGTTAGAGAATGGGCCTTAACGCCTCCGGAAGGCGAAGATGATTTCTGAGAACGGGTACTTCCCTTGACGATGCGTTCAGGTTTTTTTGATACCCAATTAAAAAAAAACTGAGTCAGGCCAGGGCCCTTATAACATAACACTGCCACTCAGACTCAGCTTATAATTTCCTTAGGTGCTAAGAATTTTTATTAACGAAACCCGCGAAATAGCGGCACATTCTTATCCTGTACAGATGTCACATGATGTAGCAAAAGTGTTCAGTATTCTCCAAGCAAGAAAATAGGTGTGCTGCCCAAACTATAAGGCCTAGCCGTCATCTGGGTGTTCTGTTTCATTACCGGCACTCGCAAGCTGAATATTACTATAGCTATAGCTATGCTATAGCTGTCCTAATGATATAGAGCATGCAAGCAGTCACTCAAACTGCGATAAGATGAGGCTGCAAGATGCAGTGGGACTTTTAAGACCCAAGACGGTTGTTATGAGCAAGAGATGACAACGCCCAATTACATGTAGTGCTTCGAGCAATTCCGGTGAACACTGCAAGAAAGATGTTTGTCTAAAAGGCAGGAAAAAGTTAAAGGGGGCGGAGGGCAGTGCGTGTATGCTGAAGTCCCCAGGAGGCAAACGTAACTGAAAGCGTACAATAGCGATCAACTAGAAGATCGGTGCATTCTTCCAGGTTTGCGTGCGTACCTTCTTTGATGCCCACCTCTCACGCCTCTCGCACTCTTTATTACAGGGCGCTTTATTGAGCAGTGCATCTCGTGGCGTACTCTTCCTTATTTTGTGTACATATGCAGCCTATCTAAAGCAGAGACAGAAAGAAAGAGACTTAGGATGCTCCTAATGAAAATAAGAAACTTCTGCCACTGTGTACACAACCACCCACATGCATCTCAGGATACGTAATGAGAAGTCTTGCTGCGTCCATATTTAATATCGAGATGGACACTAGGACATTCCAACAAAACACTGAAGAAGAACGGCAGATTGGAGGAGTTGGTGGTTTTCCATAACGTTTAAAAACAGCGCTAAAGACGTACACCCTCTATTATGTTGTCGGGTGCACGTCTTCAGCGCTGTTTTAAACATTATGTAACAAAACACGCTTGACAGCTTTATTTCGTTTTTTTTTTTCGCTCTCACGTACCGTTGAAACATTCTGAGCCACGTAGCTCAGGTACGGACTGCCTGAGTGCGGCCCTTTGCAATGTCCACAGTCTGTAGTCGCCTACAAGATGTAAGTGTAATTTGTAGAGCGCGCATAACAAGAACCTTCAATGCATGCATCATAAATTTGACGTGCACCTCACGGCAACTTGAACGGCTACTTCATACATATCTTGCCTTAGCGAAACTATGACATATTTTGTAGTAATTGCGCGCAGAGTTATTGCCAAAAGAAAACAAATGCACCAAAAGCACAAGTGCGCAGCCGTGTGCCGCCACGCCAATTGCATACTGCTGGTGCTAGACCACTCTCGAGCAGAGAAGACCAGGTTTCCTTGCTTTTCCAAAACACCCGAGCTTCGCGTATGAAGCAAAAGAGGCTCAGACGCAATGAAGAGAGTTGCTGTCATGTGCACACAACGGCTTCGATTCATCTGAACGAGACTTGCCGACCCCGGCTGCTTAAGCTTGTTCCGAATTTCTCTCTCGTCGTTCAGAACAGTAGGTGTCGCAACTTTGGTTTCGTTGGCATAATTGATTAAAGACATGTACTCTACAGCAACACTCACATACGTGGCGCAGCGCACATTTTCCTTAGGGAGGGTGCGCGAGATTTACACAAAGTTGCGCCATTACATTGTCAGTGAGTCAAAATCGCGTTTTCTGCTCTACTGAGCAGCGTCGTTTGCGATCTTGGAGGCGTGCGTTACACACTCTAGCTTCCCTGTCCAGACCTAGGTTCCCATCAGGCGTTGAGGTAAGCCGATCCAGCCAATACTTGAAGCGCGTATCGCCCCATCGTTTTTCTAACAATACTTTGATTATTCCTATACGCTTACTTTCTTTCGTCATGTTTTCTCGCTGTGAAATTGCACCGCTGTGAGGAAAAGTAGAGTAAAGGGCTTCCGATTATCGGTAATTCCACTCGCACGAAGTGGTCGACGACCGGTGTTTTGGAAGACGCACGTGAGCGTACGAGTCCGCACACCTCATTGTTTCTTATTTATGACCAGGCTGAGAAAAAAATTCTCGAGGGAGCCGAGAAAACCGCAGGGCGCGGCCCGGTCGCCGGGCCGCGCATTCGCCTGCTTGCGCGCCGCAAACAACATAAACGCACGCACCTCCACCCAACCAGCCGCGTAGACGATGGTGCATACCCCTGTAGGGGCAGCAGCAGCAACGCGCACGCTCAGCGCCCGCATGCAGTCGTGCGCTTGCGCGAGATCGGGGTGAGCAACCAACAGCGCAACAAAGTCATGGCTCGTCCCCGTAACCGAGTTTCCTTGCTCGAGTTTCGCAGTAGCATACGTCATCGCCGCCGATTGACGAGAAGCCGAAAAATCGCGGCCCACGAAAAGAGTCAAGGAGACGGCGACGAATTTCCCCCGCACGCAGGCCGCGGGATTTCTCTCTCTCTCTCTCTCTCTCTCTGTGTATGCACCTGTAAGTGCGCGGTCGCAGAAATATAAACATTTCGGAAGAACAAACGAGTCGATTCGAACGCGGCTGGCCAATGTTGACTGGTCTAGAGAGGCGGCCGCGAACTTTTGCGTGTAGTATGTGCGTGCCAGCGGCAAGGAAAATACGTTGAGAAATCGTTCTTTTTTTTTCTCCCCCCCCCCCCCCCTCCCCGCCGTCTCGATCGGCAATGAAAACAATCGTTCTCGAAGAACAATGAACTCGATCGAATCACTCATGGAGTTTTTCGAGCGAAAGGAGCGGGGCATGCATTCGGACAACGCGGCTCTAACTCGCGAGAACGTCCGCGCGCGCGTTTTTTTCGCGTTGTCGACATAGCGGAATGCCGCTCCGAAAGTCTACGCCCGCTCGCTGCGCGTGTACAAGATCAAACCGCGGCAAGAATGCGCCTGGGCCATGTTACAGATATATCGACGGTGCCCATGCTCGCCTGCCTCCCTGTAAGCGTGCGCGCGCTGGCATCTTAAGTGAGTGTTGAGGCAACTCTACCTGCGGGCAAGTAGACGCCGTGGAGCCATTCGACGAATGTGCTGTTTGCGCTTTCTTTTCCTTTCTTTTCTTTTCCTTTCGTTTTCCATCGGGCAGCGGGTGCCGGGCACTGACGAACGGGGAAGATAAAACATATGAAACATTTCGAGGACCGCCGGACTCAGTGGTCGGCGGAAAAAAAAAAAAAAGTGGAACGCTCGGACCCTCGCGGCGAAAGTATCAAGAGAGAACCGTGGCTCAATTATACCCGAAGTGGCGGGCGACCGATCATTATGAGTCGTTTCGCGTCTTGCTGGTTTGGCTGCATGGCGGAGTGTCAATGAGGCCATCTCCGTGTGAATGAGTCAGAGTGGAGGGAAGAAAAAAAATGGGTGGGCATTACATTGCGTGAAATTTCTCTTAGGCCAAAGTATATGCTTCTCCTAAAGTTCGCACATCGCGTGTCCTTCACCTCCGTCGAAATTGGCCATGCTGAACAGCTGGCGAAACTGCATGCAGGAGCAGCACTCGGAGGAATAAAAATACAGTGTGTCCTTGAGTTATCTCACAACTTGTATGGTCGAATGAATGCCCACGGGTACTGTGGATAACATACAGGCCTTGTTACCAAGGTAAGTGGCGTGCCGCACCAAAGGGGTGTGATTGACGAGCTCCAGTTAGGCAGCAGTTGATTTAAGTGTGGCGTGACTGCTTCGGCATGTTGGTGCGCACCTTCAGCTACGTGGCTGTGCACAAAGTGCGCTCAACGATGGGTGAATTTGTTGCACTTTGTAGCAAATAAATACTTCGAGGCATGTCATTCCACGTTGATTTTATTAATGCCAAGGTCTACATGGCTTATAGAGGAAATTTGCGGCAGAACAAGAACAGGAACACGAAGGGATTCTATGATAGAACGCTTGTATACTTTTGTCCCAGCCACCGTAGTCCTCCATAAAGAAAGCAAGAAAATCCAAATAAAGAAAGACGTCAGGCAGGGAGATACGACCTCTCTAATGCTATTCACAGCGTGTTTACAGGAGGTATTCAGAGACCTGGATTGGGAAGAATTGGGGATAAGAGTTAATGGAGAATACCTTAGTAACTTGCGATTCGCTGATGATATTGCCTTGCTTAGTAACTCAGGGGACCAATTGCAATGCATGCTCACTGACCTGGAGAGGCAAAGCAGAAGGATGGGTCTAAATATTGATGTGCAGAAAACTAAAGTAATGTTTAACAGTCTCGGAAGAGAACAGAAGTTTACAATGGGTAGCGAGGCACTGGAAGTGGTAAGGGAATACATCTTCTTAGGGCAGGTAGTGACCGCAGATCCGGATCAGGAGACTGAAATAATCAGAACAATAAGAATGGGATGGGGTGCGTTTGGCAGGCATTATCAGATCATGAACATCAGGTTGCCATTATCCCTCAAGAAAAAATTGTATAACAGCTGTGTCTTACCAGTACTTACGTGCGGGTCAGAAACCTGGAGGCTTACGAAAAGGGTTCTACTTAAATCGAGGACGACGCAACGAGCTATGGAAAGAAGAATGATGAGTGAAACGTTAAAAGATAAGAAAAGAGCAGATTGGGCGAGGGAACAAACGCGAGGTAATGATATCTTAGTTGAAATCAAGAAAAAAAAAATGGGCATGGGCAGGACATGTAATGAGGAGAGAAGATAACCGATGGTCATTAAGGGTTACGGAGTGGATTCCACGGGAAGGGAAGAGTAGCAGGGGGCGGCAGAAAGTTAGGTGGGTGGATGATATTATAAGAAGCTTGCAGGGGCAACATGGCCGCAATTAGTACATGACCGGGGTAGTTGGAGAAGTATGGGAGAGGCCTTTGCCCTGCAGTGGGCGTAACCATGTTGTTGTTGATAATGATGATGATGATGACTTTTGTCCCCGTTTTTCGATTTGTTTCCCTGCATTTCTGGGAGCTACCGCTTCCTCCTTGCGGCAACGGATGAAGAGATCTCCGAGGATTTTCCTGATGTGCAGCTGTCAGGTCGGACAGCGTCCAGGAAACGTGGAAGTGCGTCAAGCGATACAGACAGCGAGGCCACTGAGTTATGTTCGGGCAGCTACGACTCGTCGGACGATGACTTCCAGGTCGTGATGAGTAGATCAGCAAAAAGAAGACTACTGCAGGCATCTTCGTCGCCGAGTGCTTCTACCGTGAAGAGTGCACCGCTGCGCTGGCCGCACACTGTGCTCTTCATGCCGGTGGACCCGGCGACCAATTTGCGGCGCCTCAACAGGCAGGTCTTCACTTCGTTACTCGAGAGAATCGCACCAAATGAGATTAAAGACGTGCGAATAAACTCGCGGAAAAATGTCCTCGCAGTTGAGGTGCTACATCGCAGCGCCCTACAAGGCCTACGTAATATAACTGAGATTGACAGTGTAACGGTGCGATCAATGATCCCTACCGGCGGCGATGGCACTGCGGGCGTCATTTATGACGTCGACGTTGCCATCCAGAATGACGACTTGCCAATACTGATCAAGCCAACGACAGGAGGCACTTTTATTACGAGGATTTTCAGACGGGGAAACACACACTGTGTGAAGATTTTGTTTGAACGAGACAGCCTTCCTTCCCACGTGAAAGTAGGACATGTCCACCATCCAGTACGACCTCCAGTGTTTCAAGTGTTGCAAGATTGGCCACGTAAAGGGTGTCTGCGTGAACGTTGTGTGCCCGCGGTGCTCTGAGTCCCATACAGAAGATGCCTGCAGCACAGATGTTCTAAATAGCCCTAACTGCAGCGGTCCTCACAAGGCCTCGTCGAAGGATTGCCCGCGGGTAAGGAAGGAATTAGCGATCCTAAAACGAATGGGGCAGGACAATTCAATGCATCGAGAGACTGCTTCCACTGTTCGGCGACGTCAGCATCGACGCTGAAAGCGTTCACGAAATTCCGCAACTGCAGATAGGAACATGCCATCTTCCGTCAGAAGGATTGCCGCATCAACGCATAGTGCCACTAAGACAGATACAAGGAAAGCGAACAAAGCGGAAAGGCTAGCCTGTTCTGAAGAATGGCCTGAGTTACCGAGGGCAAACTTCCTGCCAAGTTACCTCAAAGCACACCGACTTCGACAGCTTCGGAAACTATTGAGGCGACGCTAGCTGATGATCTCCAGGTCATCAGCATTCTGCGATCACTCATGAATGTCATTCGCGTTGTACTTACCAACATGAAATCTTCGTCTGCACAAAGCGCGCTACAGTTGCTGGACACATTGAGTCCAGTACTTGCAGCTCTTGGTTGAAATCATGGCTCTCCAGAAGCCGTCGTTTCGTGACAAAGTCCCGACCACATCAGTATTTCAGTGGAACGCCAGGGGACTTAAGTCACGCATGTTGGACTTTCCCGACAGTTTGTGTTCACGAATAAGTTCCCAAACATCGTCATCTGCAAGCCCCTATCAGATAACATGAGACTGTCCGGGTATGAGTGTTTTATGTCCGCCACCCACGGAGACTGCAGCAAGATAATCGTATTCATATGACGTGATCTTACGTATGTCCATCATCCAGTGCCACCTGACCAAGAAAACCAGTACGTATGTCTCACAGTGAAGAAAGGCAAGCTCACTATCACAGTAGTTGGAGACTACATATCGCCCTCAAGTCGTCTGGACTGCGAGCGGTTACGGCGAATCACGACTGCGACTCCGCAGCCTTTGGTTATGACTGAATATTTTAATGCACACCACAATCTCTGGGGAAGTTCTAAGGTAAACTCGACAGGCAGAATATTAGTGTCATTTGCCTCCGAACAAGAACTGTCCTTGTTAAATGATGGGAGCCCCACCTTTCTGCGCGGAACTGTCTACTGTAGATGCCTGGACCTTACCTTTGTTTCACGCTCCTTCACTAGAAAGGTCAGGGGGTTTCCGGATATTGAAACGCGGGGAAGTGACAACTTACCTACTTATCTTAGGATTGAAGGATTGACGAGCTCCAAGTTAGCCGGCGTCACGCAATATTTCGACTGGGCAATGTTCAAATCAACTGCCGAAGACTGCTCTCTTAGTGACTTGTCCTCTAGCCTAGAGGACATCATAAAGGGTTCCCTAGAGGCTGCCACACATTCGCTTTCGAGGACGTATCCACGCACCGAATATAACATTGAGCTGGAGAAGCTTTGTGCAATTCGTCGCCGTGCAGAGGGAAGATACAGGCGCACGAAGGCTGTACTTGACTTGAGGTTGGCCAGAAGAACCCAAAAGAAAATTCAGCGTCGCATGGACAAACTTGGATCGCAAAGATGGATGTCCTTTGGATCCACTAAATATTTTACCTCACATATGGAGAACTGTTCGTGATCTCCGTAGAACCCCTCAGCAGCCCTACCCTTTTAAATCTTTGGCCCTTCACCAACAAGGCAGCGAGATTGAAGTCGCTGAAGATTTCTGCAGGATGATTGCTGGCGAAACTAGTTCCGCTGGAACATCGATGCTCCACCACTCACCGATTTCACGCGACCCCCGCATGGACAGTCCATTCTCTATGGACGAACTCGAAGCTGCAATTGCCTTTTGCAAGCGTTCATCTTCACCAGGACCTGACGGGATAACCTACCGTGCCCTATGTAATCTTGGCGAAGACTCGGAAAGTGATCCTGCTCTTGTTAAACAGGCCCTGGCAGACATGTACAGTTCCCCAGGAATGGAAGACCAGTCGCCTAATTCCGCTGCTCAAGCCTGGTAAGTCGCCTGTAGACATTGCATCATACCGACCGATTGCGCTTGCCAGTTGCACCGGAAATTAATGGAGAGGATGGTTCTAGCACGGCTAGAATGGTATCTCGAACATTACCAGCTATATCCAGATGCAGCGGCCGGTTTCAGGCATGGGCCTTCTTCCACAATCAACGTTATCGACTTGGTGACGTACGTGGAGCACCAGAAGTCCTGCAAAAGATTATCTGCTGCCTTTTTTTTATTCTTAAAGGAGTGTACGATAACGTAACGCATGAAGCGATTTTTAACGCGTTAGAGGCAGTAGGACTTGGCAGCAAGGTCTATTTCTGGATCAGCAGCTATCTACATAAGAGATCGTTTTTCGTACTTACCGAGGATGGCCCGATCTCCTAGCATTACAGTAACCGTGGGGGGAGTACTGAGCCCAACGCTCTTCAGTCTAACGCTCATTAGACTCACCGACATCCTGCCAGCACCGTTAGGCTCTCAATAGTCTATGTCTATGCCGACGACATTTGCATTTGGACGTCGCGTGTGACGCGACTGCAGCTTTGCGCGCGGCTTCAGAAAGCAGCCACTTTAACACAATCCTATCTTCGATAACAAGGACTTAATATATCATGTGAAAAGTGTGCAGGTGGTGTTTACCAGGAAATCAATGTCTCCATACGGGATATCCGTCGACGGACAATTGATCTCGTACAGCACGAGTCCCAGATTTTTGGGGGTGGTCATTGACGGAAATCTCTCCTGGACCCCTCATGTGACTTATATGAGAAAACGCCTGATAGGAATTTGCCATATGTTTAAGTTCCTTGCAGGAAAGGCCTGGGGAGTGCCAATACAATCTATGCTGCAACTGTACAGGGTCCTCGTTATTGGATTCCTGCGGTACAGGCTACCGCTCATGTTCAACACATGCAGAACTAACCTGAATATATTCGAAAGCATCCAAGCCCAAGCCCTCAAGATATGCCTTGGTCTACGGCGGAGTACGTCAACGACTCAAATTATTGCAGTCGCTCAATATTCTACTCTTAGAACGCACATTACCATTGAAACAATGCGTGGGCACATAAGACACTTTGCCCGGACCCCTACCCACCACTTCGCAAGTCTCCCAGTAAATGGGCCCCACACGACATCCAGTGCGACTGTCTTCGCGCACCGTGCCTCTCTCAGGTCAGGCTACGCACCTGCAGCAAGACCTTCCATTCCTCCATGGTGTGTGCGCCGTACTCAAATAAACCTTACAATCCCAGGACTTCAAAAATGTTGGACTTGCCGTCAGCAGCACTCAAGCAACTAACTTTACTTCTCTTGTACGAGAAATACAGCGACTGCATACACGTCTATACTGATGGATCAACTACATCAACCAGTTCCAGTGGCGCTGTAGTTATACCAACAATGGGAATACCCAGTGGTTCAAGACTTCCCATGTCACTGCGTCTACATTGCAGAACTCACGGCTCTCCCCGACACGCTTCATGTGATAAATGCTGAAAGACCTAGAAAATGGGCAGTCTTCTGTGATTCAAGGCCGGCCTTGCAATGTGTGTAGTCGGTTCTCCGACATGGAACTCACAATCAGCTCACGTGTGAAATCGTGGAAATTGTCCATCGCTTAAGAGAAAAAGGTCATGATATCTCTTTTCAATGGATACCATGTCATTGCGGTATCATAGGAAATGATGACGCAGATAAGGCAGCTCGGACATCAAACCAAGAAGACCGCTGCGTCCCCATTCCTCTCTCAAGGACCGACACCGCGAGATAACTTCACATTCTAGTACGCACGACCTCGTGAGCAGAGTGAAATACCGCACATACAAGGCACACACGACTGCACAGACTAAACCCGTCACTAGAACTCAGACCTCCGGCCGACCTGCACCGACGCGAAGCGTCTCTTTTGTGTCGGTTGTGGCTTGGAGTTACCTTTACGAATGCTTACTCAGCAATAATTAAAATGGCTGATAGTCCTGCATGTGATGTTTGCGGATGCGAGGAGAACATTGACCACTTATTGTGCCATTGTTCTCAATTCCAAGCACAAATACAATCCTTGTCCAACACATTGAGGAAATTAGATGATCGTCCTCTGAGTGAACACACATTACTAGAGCACCGTGCCCACCGATTATCAGCTCAGAAGGCAGTGAAGGCACTTTTGTGCTTTCTCAGAACGTCTGGTTTGCGCGAGCGGCTTTATCTCAAGTACTGCCCGTACACGTCTCTACACCTTCTTTCTCCCTTCCACTTTTCCTTTGCCCCAACGTAGGGTTGCCAACCAGACTCTTGACTGGTTAACATCCCTGCCTTCCTATATTCCTCTCTCTCTTTCTCCCTCTCTCTCTCTCTTTGTAGCAGATACCGGACTTTCACCGTCACGCGTTCCTTTTCAATGAAACAAAATTATTCGTCTGTCTGCCGCATAAAAGGCGACAGGGCAGTGGCGAAGGCGTTGACTGTGCGATTTACGCTGGCGGTGTGCTTCCCTCGCGGCGGTTCATGATAGCGATAAGCAGCAGACCAGCCTAAAAGCTATGCTCGTTTGTGCACGCAACGCTCGGGAGCAGTGCAATCACGACGCGCAAGTGGGCATGCCACGTGGTGTTTTTTTTTTTATTGTATTTCGCGGGCATCCGCATTAAACTGAAAAACACCAACACCTGGTACATAGAAAGACAAAGTGTTTATTCTGACGTTTTGCAAACCGCGCTGCAACTCTCATAACGGATTTTTTTCCTAGCTTCGTTGCTTCAGAACTTGGTTGATTAATCTTGACTACTTACCTAATTAAGCAAAATACAAACAATACCGTGACATACTACATGCAAAAGGCAGTAACATGCATTTGGTCGCATTATTTTAGAGGGCATCGGCATATTTTTAAACTCTAGCTAAAGTTAGCTGAAACACCCTGTATACGTACTCCGCGCCGTCACTTTGAAAATGACGTGCAAGACATCACGATGACGCGTCCCACTCTTCTCCTCGACAGCCTCGTCACTTCACGCTCAGCGATTTCAATCTCGCCTATTCCAAAAGTCATCTGCTTTCCTTTAAGGAATAAACCAAGAAAAAAAAAAGCAGAACCTGCTAAGTTGGATGGCAGCATGTGCCGTAGCACTTTTCTTGGCCGTCCCATTTGTGCAAGACGTCACTAGGGTGAGCTGTCCAAATTACCTCACCGGGCGGCACGTCGCCGAGCTGCCGAAAGCGTTTAGGCCCACGTCATATTATTAAGTCACCTATATTGAAGGGAAGGCTCTGAACACCGCCTCTCCCGTCATCCTTCTTATTTTATCAATAAGCCTAATGAAACCGCCCTTTTTGTTATTCAGCTCTTTCATTGTACATAATCACAATTATAGATTTCACCTCTTGATGGCTGAAGTTGGGAGCGGCTGGTCAAAAGCCCTGGTTTGTCTTGTTTTAGACAATATGTTAGTATCCCACCGATCAAATTTCTAATTACTACGCCATGTTTTACTTTTAAACTGATCGCATTTCTTGCTGTGCATGTGGGTTCTAGCTATGGGCTTATTTTGACGTTCTAATTTTCCACCTACCGAGCCATCCAGAAAAAGATAGAAAGAACAAATAAAGAAACTGTAAAAAAAAAATACTGCGGTCTTATCACATCCGATTAGGAGGCGCGCCGTAGTCGGGGGATTCGGGATTAATTTCGAACGTCTGCGGTTCTTTAATGTGCTCGTAATTCTAAGTGCACTAGCGTTTTTGCATTTCGCGCCCAGGGAAATGAGGCCGCCAACGGGTCGGATTGAAACCGCGACTTCGAGCTCTGCAGCTCCACGCTGTAGCCGCCGGGCTTCGGCGGGTCAGGATATCTAAGTACATCAAACAGTGGGACGTCCGCTGTACTAGTCTACGCACGTCGAAGGGCACAAGAGTGCAGAATTTTTTTTTATTTTTGAAATAAAAGGTGACCGTTTGAACTACTTACGCATAAGTTGAAGCATGGAGAAGCTACGAATGATCACTCAGGTAGCTTGACCCCAGCAAGGCTCGTGACAGTCGAATAACGTTCTGTGCTATACATGGAATTTCATGCATGTTGTTTACCTTTGCAATTGTTTGTCCAACTTAACAGTAGTATTACAGTACGCTGCCCTACATCTCGCAGCCCCAGAGACGCCAGATAAAACCGTCGTGCTATTTATATTAAACAAAAAAATTTAATTATGGGATTTTACGTGCCAAAACCACTTTCTGATTATGAGGCACGCCGTAGTGGGGGACTCCGGAAATTTCGACCACCTGGGGTTCTTTAACGTGCACCTAAATCTAAGTACACGGGTGTTTTCGCATTTCGCCCCCATCGAAATGCGGCTGCCGTGGCCGGGATTCGATCCCGCGACCTCGTGCTCAGCAGCCTAACACCATAGCCACTGAGCAACCACGGCGGGTCTATTTATATACTACGAATATATACGGTCTATATATACTACGAATCATAGGAACTATGGCGACTTAGCGCGAATGGGAAAAACTAAGGAGAGGAAGGCACAAGGTGAGCGCTCGAGCGCTCGAGACTCCGTGAGAAAATTAGGGAAGAAAAGGTCACAGTTGTGGAGTGATCGATGGCTGTTGCACCAGCACAATGCATCCGCTCAGACGGCGCTATCTGTCGAGCAGTTTCTGACCAGCAAAAACATTACTGGAATGGGGCACCCTTATTCACCTGATTTGGCTCTATGCGACGTTTTTTATTTCCTAAAGTTAAATCTTGCTTAAAGGGAACCCATTTTACCTCAGTTGAAGAGGTTCAGGCAAAAACGGAGAATCTCCTGAAGGGCCTTCCAAAAACCTCGTTCCAGAACTGTTAGCAGCAATGGCAGCACCGAATCCAGAAGTGTGTGAATGCTGAAGGGGACTACTTTGAAGGTGATGATGTCACAGAGAACTGATTATGTAAGTACAATAATTTATTGGACCAGTTTCGTTTTTTTTTTTGTGTGTGTGTGTCAGTCTCGTTTTATTTGTGGCTTTTCAGCGAGCGTCATTCTGGGTATGCGCTGCTCTTCAATGAACGCCTCGCCAACTTAGGTCACTATTTCTGAGGCCAGCCAGGGAACAATTCCCAGTGCTGGCACGCACCTGTGCTCCACGCATTTCATCTCGGAAGCCACGCGCAGACTTGTCGGTGGCACTAATAGATGGCGCAGCGTGCCCAGAAAAAAAGTGGGAGAAAAAAGCCCGGCTGCTGCATGATCCATTTCTAAGCGTTCGCACCGACCGGCGTACCAAACGTGTCAGAGGCTCCCAGCAGGACTTCGCAGTGGTGCTGCTAGGTGTCGCAGCGTGTTAATAGGGAACTGCAAGAGAGGAGTCGGGCTACAGTACACGCCTCGCACATAACGCTTTTGGACGGTGGCAATACATTGTGCCACAAGAGTGCTTCAGTGCTGAACGCATTACCATCGACAATAATCGTGTGATGGGTACCACCAAAGTCTTTCTTACTAAATAAATAAATAAACAAATAAATAATGAAGAAACTTATGTGTTAGCTTATTTATTTATTTATTACGAACCCCAATCGGCCTGCTTTGTGGATGGGGCTCAATATGTGCGCTGATCTCACTTTGCCATAGTGGCAATAGATCACAGACGCCATGTTTTTTCGTCAGCCTCGGTGGCTGGGACCCCTTTTTCTAAAGCGGAGCAGGATGCTGTTGTTTTGGTTCTTTCGGACGACAACAAAACGCAAATATACGGAGAATCTAGATCTGCTGTCAGGGCGTTCGCCTAGGGCTTCATCGCGAAAGAGGCCCATAGTATTCTCAAGAACAGGGCAATCACTACACATACCATTGCTTGGTTTCCGGCCCACTTGGGCCTAAAGCTGGACCTGCTCACCAATCTGAATGACATTGCTCACTCCCACGTGCGCGTACTAACTCTCCGCGCGGGAGGAGGAGCCTTGTCACAGTCCTATGTCCAAGAGTTCCAGGACACTCTATTCATAAAACATTTCTATCTGGAGAGAAGAATCTTTCCTCTACCATATAAAGAGCTCACAAGACGCCAAGTAACAACCCTTAGGATGCTTCAGACTAGCTCTTAACCTAGTCTGCCCTTCATGCACTGTTTATTCGCGAACGTTTTTTAGCTCAATGTCTCCAAGCTGCGGGGAGACATGCAATTTAGAAGACGTGCTCTGGCGGTGTCCCTCGTTACGAGAGCATAAGGACATCACTGAACATAAATGGAACTCGGCCATCAAGAGTTCGGAATGCCGTCGTCAGCTTTGGGCTGTCCAGTGAGCCTGCGATGTGGCTGTTAGGTTAGGCTTAACTGTCCCCAAGGGGGAGTGGCCCACGGTGTCACCCTAAGGGGCGGCGCTTCTCAGGATTCTTTAATTAAAGTTCTTCGTATCTGTGCCCGTATGTGATTAGCATATTTAGGTTACTTCACGCACTTTCAGGAACGTTTCTATATATGGTTCTATATCTCTAACCGTTTTCCCGCCAACTTGGTTTCCTGCGTTGTCCATGTTCCAATGGGAGACTTGCCATGGTTGCTTAGTGACAATATGGTGTTGTGCTGCTGAGCACGAGGTCGCGGGAGCGAATCCGGCCACGACGGTCCTCATTTTGATGGGGGCGAAACGCAAAAATACCCGTGTGCTTAGATTTAGCTGCATATTAAAGAACTCCAGGTGGTCGAAATTTTCGGAGTCCCCCACTAGGGCATGCCTCGTAATCAGATGGCGCTGCCGCCTAGCATTAAGACCTATCTGGAAAATAAACCTGCCATGAGTAACTACTTCACAGGAAAAAATGAAAGCAGGAAAGAAACAATTTAAGATAACTCAAACGGAAGCTCATTACTTTTCGAAGCGAGATCAGGATGCCTTAGAACACGCACCTATAAAGCGAGGTAGAAGAATGAAGAAGAAGCATGTGCTTGCTGCTGTAAAGCTAGGGAAACGATGAACCACGTTTTATGAGAACGTGAATACATCCACCCGACGGTTGATTTAGGCCCCACTGGCCTCCTTGAAGCCCTTGGGTTCAGCGAAAGCAGGGGAAAAGTAAACATGTCCGCAATAGAGATTAGTAAGAGGCGATTGGAAGATTGGTGGAAGAAAACCAGGGAAAGGACAAAAAACGGAGGCGTACAAAAGCAAAGTTCACAATAGGGGCTCACAAAATTTGGTTGTGGGAGTTCATCGTGTTTTTTTTTTCTTTTTGTTTAACGTAGGTATAGGACATTAGGCAGTATAACAGCAAGAGCTTGGTGGCGCAACCCACCACCCCGTTCCAAAGGGGGCGCTAGTAACTTCCATCCATCCATCCATTCATCCATCAGATCCATCACATCCATCCATCACATACATCCGTCCATCACATCACATCCATCCATCCATCCATCCATCCATCCATCCATCCATCCATCCATCCATCCATCCATCCATCCATCCAAGAGCCCGGCTGCATACACGCCTCATACGTGACACGTTTCGACGGTTGCAATAATGTGCGTCGTTACATTGCTTAAATGGTAACCGCATTAGTGTCGACACTCATCGCGAGGTGTGTTGTGCAGGAAACGTTCAACTTTTAACTATTGACGATGAGCTGAACGAGAAAAAAAAGTAAGTTGAGGGGAACAATTATCTTCTACTATGATTGATCTCCCCTTAAGGCAGCAATGCGCATAAACAGACGCGACGGAAAACGTTAAATTTTCATTTATTTATTTATGTATAATTATATACGTACATTCGCAGGTTCTAGATGCCACTACCATAATTCTGAGGCATGCCGTAGTGGAGTGCTCCTGATAAATTTTGACCGCCTGCTTTTCTTTGTTTTAAGCATGAAATGCTTTTAGCTCCCGTTGTCGGCGACCTTCAAGTGACCTAGAGCCGAAAGCCCGAGCCGTTATCCGGGTAAGTTTCGAGAACAAAACAAGATCACGCGAGCAACCAGTAAAAACTTGAGACTCTGGCCCCCAACACTTTGTACAGGACTGCATTACATCCATTAGCTACTGCCCAAAGAAGTTACAAAAATATTGCTTCCGAGTTCTTCCTAATGTTTTTTTCACAATATCACTGAAGCTGTAATCTCTAGTACGCTGAAGTTTTATTTGTCATTTCTAATAGCGACGTTCAAAAGGCAGATACAGGGCACCATACATTTCATTGTCATTTGACGCCGAGACACGGTTGCCTGTGCTGATTCTAACCCTGGCGGTCCGTGAATTCCGCGGCGCGGGTTTCGCGTAACCTCGACAGATGGCGCCACGCGGCATGGCGCCTCCTTCAGGCAATATTCCTCTTCTAGCTGGGCAGTGCTCTCTGTCTCCCTGGCGTCTTTCGCTGCCTGTCGTGCCACCTTCAGCAGGTTTTCTTCTACTAGTTGGGCAGCGTCCATATGCACCAGTGCACAGTATGGCGCGGTGCGGTGTGGTGCGGCGGGGAATGCCGTTGAGAACATGCACTGCACACATTTTGAGATTGCGGCTAGTATCATCTCCAACCAAACTGCTTTGTCGGTTGCCATTTCATGATTGCATCTACTCTCGATTACGGGAGAGCCAGAATTTTTTCCCCTTAAAGTGGCCCCATTGTATGGTACACGAGAGTATCTTTCATTCCGCCCCCATGAGGAATGGAGCCGTCGGGGCTGGGATCGAGCCTGCTGTCTCGAGCTCAGTAGCACAAAGCCGTAACCAGTGCGCTACCATAGCGAGTCAACTTGTTTGTTTGTTATCAGCATGCCATCATCTCGTGACAATCGGACATGACTACAAGATGCAATAGCTTCCCATGAAGTCCTGTTTAAAGCGAAACACATGAGCGTATGAATTCGTTTCACGCCTGTAGTGATCATTTCTTTGCTTTCACTCAGTGCGATGACTGAGTTGCTATATATGGCGTTCGTAGTCCCCTTTTCCTGGTCCAGGCCGATTTCCTTTTTCCGGAACAATTCTCGACGATGACGAGCGGATTCTCACCGTAAAGGAAAGCAAGAACGCTCGTGTACTTATTACACACACACACTTCACACTTTGCTAATTCTTGATGGTGAATATAAATTCGGAGCCCTGAAATAATACGCCTCCCAACCGAGACCCCATGTATCCCTGGAACGTTAAAATAAATAAATAAATAAATAAATAAATAAATAAATAAATAAATAAATAAATAAATAAATACATTGTAGTGAAGAGGAATGCCCGGCGCTGCAGACACATCGCCAGTCGTCCGGGAGGCGCGAGCTCGAGATTGCCTGAGCTGCTCTGGTTAAGGCACGCTGCCAGCTGCTCTCTTGTACCGTATTCGTATTAGATCCTGGTGGAGGTGCTGCGGTTTTCCCCCAACCTGGAATTACGCTCCCGAACTCTGCCATCCGTCATGCGTGACGAGCCCAGCCCGACATCCCCATCGAATACTCCAACCATCGTATGTGCCGGTGCCCAGCGTCAGCGGGATCCTGATATCTTCAGCGGCACCGATGAGAAAGACGTTGAAGATTGGCTGGAATTGTATGAACGCGCCAGCAACACCAACAAATGGGACGATCCCTTCAAGCTTTGCAACGCGATCTTCTATTTATCGGGCGTCGCCAAGCTGTAGTTCAAAAACCGCGAAGCCCATCTCCGCACGTGGGCTAGCTTCAAAACCGGCATCGCAGAAGTTTTCGGCACCCCTGGGGTGCACAAACTTCACGCTGAACAACGCCTATGAAGCCGATCCCATCAATCTGGTGAAACGTTCACCAGCAACATGGAGGACATCGTCGACCTCTGCCGGCATGTCAACCCGACAATGGTGGAGGCGGACAAGGTACGTCACATCATGAAGGGCATTTCCGACGATGCCTTTCAAAATGAATGAATGAATAAATAAATAAATAAATAAATAAAGTAATTAATAAATACACTTTCTTTGCATGGTAATCATGATTCGAATGGACTTTAGCGAATTAGGAAACTATCGAGGTACAAGTGACCACGAAGGGATGATATAGGATGATGAAATGCACAATAGGGGAAAATCAAATTAAGCAAAACTCCAAGTTCGAAGCATTAAAGCGTTAATGCTTCGTTGACTGTGAGAGTGGATGCAAAGGCAGTACAACGGCTTCATTTTCACACCTGAAATTCAAGAGATTTGGGCGAGATCATGCTGTTCCTCTTACTGCAACGTGTGTTTCTAGTGCGAAAAAAGCAAATAAAAGAAACTACAACAGAAAGACCTGAAATGCCTGAAGCTCTTCAAACACGGTACATACGTGACAGCAAAATCTGAGAGCTGATCGAAATGAATTAGCAAAGTAGGAATTCAGAAAGACTCATTCCTAATGGCGCTATGGCTTTCTTGAAACGTGACTCGTCAACTCCAAAGAACTGACCGCCACGTGCAGAACATCCATCTGTAGAGTGGAATCTGCTGCAAGGTTAGAGGACCTCGATGCGAGCGACCGCCAAAAAGAAAGTTTCTTCTACGTGATGTCGCGCTTGCCCTCGTTTAAAATCCCTACAGGCCCCTGTATGCACATTCTTTCACGAGCGAAGGAAGAAACCGCTGCAAAAATTTCCTTTCCCCTTCGCGACCACCTGTCGCAAGTCGGCCCAGCCAAGCGGAGCGCAACCCCTGTTCCGTCATGCAGATGTTGTCACTGAGGAATGTCTCGCGCCTTTAATTTTTGTCATGAAACTCACGCGCCCACTCGTAAAGCTACATGTGTCCTGATTTAAATAAACAAAATAAAACGAAGAAAGGAAGGCTAGCGCGCACTCGTTTCTCCAGCCGCAAGACTTGCACTGTAGTTCAAAGGACACACCCACGTAACAGTGATAAACGCGCCGCCTGTCCGCGCAAGAGGCGCACGCATTACGTGCGCTCGAAGGACCACGCACAGCACCCGAGAAACGCACGCGAGTGGCGGCTGACAAACAACGCAGCAGGATAGCTCGGGCGATGAAAAACCCCTCATGTTCTGCCAGCCCGCGTGTGCGTAACCCCCCCTCGGGCGTAGTTTCCTAACACCCTTGAACTCGCTGGAATGCTCGCGCATGGCTACCACCGGCCGACGACTCCTCCGATTCCGCCATTCGTCCCGACCACAATCGGTATGCGGCTGACCTGCGCAAGTGGGCCTATTGGCACCGCGTAGAACGCTTTACGACCGATCACACGCAAGTCGTGTCAGTCAAGGCGCCTCGGATACGCATCCAAAGCGCACCTTCTCGCCTCGGCCAGTGCTGTAAGTACCTCACGCTCGTGCTGCGCTGAGACGCCCTCGCAGCGCGTGCAGCCAAAAGCCAGGCGTACTGTGGGGGCCCCCACAGGGAGGGCGGCTTCAAGGTCGACCGTCTGTCTACCAAGGTAATGTCCGCTCGTGCTCGCGAACAAACGGCTCGCGCCTGAATCGCGGGCCCCCGCGGAGCAACGCCGATGACGACGACCGGCAGTGGCGGACAAATGGGCAACACACGTGCGGTCAGAGTGCGTGTGTGTGTCTGTGGAAAAGGCGCGCATTTGCGTGCCGGTTGCGTCCTAGCTCTTTCATTCTCTCTCTCTCTCTCTCTCTGTTTCTCGTCGGCGGAATTTCAAAGACGGACGTTTCCCGCCCGCATCGTTTGACAGCAACCATGCCGAGAAATGCTCGGCTTGCAAGGTGGGGGTTGGAGAAAGGAGATGGGGGAGGGGGGGGGGGGGGAGACAGCCGCGCCGTTTCCTCACAATAGCGCACCGTCGGTCAGCAGTAGAGAGCGCCAACAGTTTGCAGCGTATGCTGACGCAAATCGCCCGCCGCGTCGCCCCGACGACGACGACGACGACGCCGTGGTGAGCCGGTGCCAGACTGCGGTGCAGCAGCAGCAGCAGTAGAAGCCGCCGGCGGCGTAGCCCGCCAGGTTTCGTGCCGAAGGGGGGTGAAACCTTGTACCCATTCCGAGCAATTAATTGTTCCCCTCCCGAGCAAGGAGAGGGGTGCGGAGACGGGGCGAGCGCCTATCGGCGCCGGGGCGAAAGCGGTCGCCGCGAGCGCGCGCGCCGAACCAATCGAACACCTGCTCAACGCGCGCGGCCGCTTTGTTTCTTTCTTGGCTTCCTCGGGCTGACACCGTAAACTGATTTTGTCCGGCGTCCCTGCGAAGGCGATCGCGCGGCGGCGCGCTTTCACGCGCTCGCGTGCCCTTGCGAGCCGGCCCGCCCGACCGTCCGGCTGGCCGGCCGCTGCGGAAGGGCGAAAACAAGATCGGGCCTCACGATACCGCGGCCGGGCGCCGGCGCTGCGCGGGCCAGTCGTCGTCTCGCATCTGGGGCGTTGGCCCTGCAGCGGCGCTGCTGGCTGGCTTGACGACGCCGCCTTGTGCTGCAGCTGTACGGCGCCCGCTCAAACAGCAGTCTTGGCCGCCGATCTGGCTCCCCGACGCCGACGTCGTACACACGCACATACATGCGTACCGTACGCTCAGCTCCACTTCAAACGTTTAGCCACTGGCTCCAGCGTGCGTGGGTGCGAGCGCGAGCCTGGATGATTCTTCTGTCGCTCTAGTATTTCTTTTAGCACCTTGTGAGCGTAGGTGTGCGTGGGCGCGCTCTCGTACGTTTGTTTGCTGAGCATTTAGAAGCAGGGACAAAGATTATGTCACGGTAGTGGGTTCGAATGGGCGATGGTCTTAGCCGGCACTGAAAGCATGAAGGGCGTATTTGGTTCAGGTGCCCGCGGAAATTCCGCAGATGGGTCTTTCTATGGAGAAAGGCAAATCACGAGCATACCTCTAGTTGCAGCACTATCTTGATTGTGGTTACGTTCGGCACTCTTAGGTTGAACCCTTAATATTCAATGTTTCACTTTCTTCCTCCGTCGTGTCTATATCTGCGCTGCTGCACCGAGGAGACGTCAAACGTAGTAGAAGATAGGAGTGGCCAACAACTAGATATCATCTCCAATGTAGTATAATTAGTTGTAAAGTTGACATCATTTGTGAACATATGTGGCGACATATAAGGTGTCCCTTAAAGATGCATATAGCCAGGAGTGGCTGCGTCAGCGCTGCCGGCTAGGCAGCCCTCATACACGCCCAGCACACTGCCAGTAGTCGGAAACGAACGAACGAACGAACACAAAATGGTATCTGATAGTGCCTTGCACCTTTTTTCCCTAAGCTGGTGCTCTCCTCTCTGCCCGTTCACTTGGGCCGGCACCGCCTCGTCCATGTTGGCATGGTATGCGTTGCGCCGCCGTCTCCAACAGTTTTGAAACGAGTTACAGGTACGAAGGCCAGAGCGGTGAGGAGGAGGTGGCCATGATGAACGGTCTGCGAGCCCCACCGAGCTTTATCGTTGTAAAGGCTACGGCGCTGAGCGGTGCTCCCGAAAGCATTGCAGAAATTAGTGTCTCTTCCTCTTCACAAACGCTTTCTCTCTCTAAGCTAGCTGCATATAGCACCGTAAGGCAACGCACTAATAAATTTTGTGGATACCTCCTGCCATCAGTTGTAACTTATAACTTATAATTGTGGGTGGCTTTATTTGCTGGGAAGTGTATTTCCCATCGCTTTCGTCTTATACGACGTATGCTTAGTTGCGGCTCGGTACATGAGCGTACTGCTTTTGAAGAGGGCCGGTCAGAGCTGCGCTACCGTCACACCCTTCCCCTTCTATTTCAGCTGCTTTTTCTAGCTCTTTCCAGCTCTAACCCATTCAGCTCTCTGCTCGAAGCCACTTGTTTCTGTCACTCCTTAGGGGCAGGACTCTAACAGAAAAGAAAAATCTCCAACACGTCCGTCACGGCGGAAGGCTAATTTGGTTTAGAATTCCGTCCGCGCGCGCCACTTTCTCCAAAGTCACGCCCTGCCGCGAGTTCGCTTCCGCCCGGCACAGAATTATTCCGGAATACCGGGAGCGCCGGCCATAACTCGGGCGCGCGCGCTCTTCCTGGCTGCGGTTGCGTGGTCGTGTCGGAACGCACGTGCGTGCAGTGCACCTGGGAGTGTGCAGCAGCATTCAGGACATATCTCTGGTATGATCGAAATAATAAAAGAATAACGGCGCTAAAAGTAAAGAAAGAAAAATGAAAATACAAGAGAGAGCAGCGAGGAACAGGCCCGAGAGGAGGCGTAACTAAGGCGCTGGTATTTTCGTGTTCGCGACGCACGAAGGAGCAGTACGACAGCAATACTGGAGGAGAGCAGTTCCGGCGACGCGATAACGACGATGCTTGTGGCAGGCGTGGATGATGCGGCGGACGGATAAAGACAACAGCGAGAGGCACAGCGACGTAGCAGTGGCGCTGGGAGGAGCGCCGGACGCGTTGGCGGAACTAAGCGAGCGATGGTCTCTGGGTGCCGCCGCATGCGGCTAGCACGCGAGCGGCGCCAGCCAAGCGGAACGGCCATTGCGAGACCACTTCAGCTTGCGCGTGCGTTCGCGCGAGCAAGCGGATCGGTCGCCGAGCGACGCTGTATAGGAGAGCGCTGTTGGGTGTCAAACAACGGCGAACCGTCCCACTCGATGAACAACGGGACGGAGGCTTTGGTGCAGTGCGCGCGCGTTAACTTTCTTCACTTATCGCTTCTTTTCTCTCTCTCTCTCTCTCTCTCTCTCTCTCGTTGGGGCTAGTCCGGTCACAAGTCGTGGCGGCGATGACGAGGTTCGGACAAGCGTTGTCCGCGTTCTATTGTGTCCACTTCGCCGGGGTGTTATTCGCGCGCTCGAGCGTTTTGCCGATTGCCCACGTGATTGATGATTTGCGATATAGCGACGGCTGAGAAACAAGGAGATGTTTGATTTCGAAGTCGACTCTACACAGCGTAGGATATTTGTTATTATGAAATGTGTGTACGCAACGCAGGTATCGCCAACGCGAAATGAGGGCAGGCTTTCTTCTACCATGAGCAGGCAGACCTATTACGCGTGTACGTGCTCTAAGACTTACGCGTGCGTCTGACTCATGCAAGGTGTGGTTGCTTAAGGTGAACGAAATTAATGTTTATCTATTGCGGCAAACCCAGTCGCAAACCATGCTTCGCATTGAGAGGTATCACGTGAAAG